>NC_057426.1:11224699-11530249 GCF_019457755.1 Venturia canescens
TCATTTTATTCCTTCCTGTATAGTAATCACAGAAGTTTAATGGCCTGGAAATTCCTCCGGAAAACTTTGGTGCCCTGGAAGAAAAACTGTGCTCCGAGCTGCACGCGCCTTCTGTGCGGTTTTATCTCCTTTTCTCTTTCGCTTATTTTTCTACGCATTATTTTCCCTTTCTCTCTCTCTCTCTCTCTCTCTCTCTCGTTATTATTCCATCTTTTTCTACATAATGTGTCAAGGTCTTTGCCCTGGAGTCTTCCAAGTTCAACGAGGATCGAGGAGATGGAGGAGAGAACAACCGAGACAAGAGGAGAGTGCATCTAAATGCGTCTGGCTCGGTTGAGAAGCTGTTTGAATCAGAGATCACCCTTGTGTGTTTCTTGACTTTATAACGCCGGAGCCTTTCAGTAGCAGAAGAAAATCACGTATGTTTAAAAGGCATACATAAAACATAGCATGTAGTATTCCATGTACGATCTTATATACATGAATATATGAGCATCCATTAATACATTTTGATGTGCGAGTTCAGATGCTTCTGAGGCTTTCTTAGCACAAGCCATGTGGCCTCCAGCTAAAAAGCCATCTGTTTGTATGCATTGCACTGGGCCTCCACACTGCGGAGACTCCGATGAACGTTCATGCTTCGAGATTCAAATGTTGCACTCCCTTTTTTTTTATACCTGCTCTCAGTCAGATTTATCTCACTCCAGCTTCATTTATCCTCGTGTCATCAATTTTTTTAGTCACTTTTTGTAGTACGCTGGAAAGCTGATTGAGCCACTTTTTTTCAGCTCTGATTAACGAAATTACTTTTTTTTACTCAACCCCGAAAGTGGGATGCGTTATTGATGAATGGGCGAAAGGAACGCGTGCTTTTCTGTCAACTAACGCAAACTCTGATAACCCAGTGAGGACAATCGTGTTGGAAATGTTTTTAGAAATTCAACGGACCGCCAAGTGGCTACGGATCTTTGAATTTCAACGATTTTCTCAAAGCGAATAGGACGTCAGGAAAAGTGAGTTAATTCGTCAAATTTCCGTCGTTTTTTCCATCAAAGTTAATGTCAATATTGAATTTCGCTACGTCCACGTATCAACTTCGAGTCACTTGAGAAAAGCGAATATTCATTTGATCATATTTTTAAGGTAGATCATGCCCCAAGGGTCCTATTTTATGGGTGTCTAAATTTGATCGATTTTTACTCCCTGATTAAGGATATAATCACTTTAAATTAATGTCAGAGTTGTTAATTCGAAATTGTAAATAAATTTTTTCAACTCATCTTTTGCCAAATGAAAATACAAGCCTTCGATCAATCGGCGATCCATCACTGACCGAACCCCAAATTTCACTCGTCCCTGGCGAAAATTCTATAGTTTTTATGTAAAAAATCGCATTAGAGAGGACAAAAGGAAAACACAAGGGGAAATGGATCAAGAAAAAAGTATTAATAAAAACAAGGCTGTGATAGGAATGGGCCAAGCCAAGAAGACAAAAAATGCCGAAATAAGAAGACGTGAGGCTATCGAGTGCTCATATTACCAATTTCGTTCAATTTTTAACGTAATATACCTTTATTTTTTTCATTTTTTCCCAAACCTTAATTACATACTTGATTGTTATTGTGTACTTTTTAATAAAATTCGCAAGAACCGTTCATTCGTTACATGGAAAGATGAGCGACGTTTTAAGCACAGTCCCCACAGCCCTGCGCATTTTTCTTCATATTTAAACACGTTTATCTCAATAACCAATAATACGAACCCCTCAAAATTTGATGCGCATGTCAGTCGACTACCCATTTAAACTCCGTGTAAATTCCAACACTTTTTTAAGAAAATGATCCGAGGACAGAGGGCATTTTCATAGGGAATGTCTTGAAGCTTCTGTTTTGTTATAAAATAATCGAATATTGAACCCGCAGATTATTCTCAAGGCTGGAGGAAAAAAACGACACGATTGTACACCATTTCCGCGATTGCTTTTCAATCTAGAGAATATAGGAAACTTCAACAACGAGTTTCCTCCAGCGTTATGACAACTAATATTTGTACCGGAACGTTCTCTCAGCAGAAATACTTGTTTCTGTCTTCAAAGAGCAGTGCTCTGGGTCACAAGGCTAAAGTACGTAAATCGAGAGTGACATGTTTATGTCGATTGAGGAGAGGGTAGAAATATATTAGAATTAATGTCGCTCCACAGTCACCAGCATCTTCTTTGAACAAATCTTCACACGAAAGTACGTTTCCTCGACGTACGTTGACGGAGATTGCTTCAAACTGATATTCTCTGAAGCCTCTGCGATTGGATACGGACCAATTAAGTAAAGCGGTTCGTACTTTCCTCAAGAAGGAAGTGGAGGAATGGCTCGAACACATGAAACGCGTTGAGCCTTTCAGTATCGTTTTATATTTGGGCACTTGCCTCCTTTCGCCAAGCCCCAAATGGACCACGTGTGATCATCGGAATATTCGTTACCAGGAATCCCCGCCGGACCAGACTCGAAAGACTGACAGCTAATGCATCTCGGTTCGAAGTATTTTATCTCAAAATACATCATCCCAATTCCCCTCCGAACAAGAGTCTCGTGAATGCATTTCTCATTTATCAGTTTAATTTCAACAAAACCACACCAATTATCGACATCGACCCCGGGGTGCCTGCCTCCGGGTCCATCTTCTGACAATCGTTTCCCACATTTTTTCGAATGAGGAAAATCCCACTCCCCCTTCATTTTCGAATGATAAAATTCCTACTCGGACACATTGAAAACGCTTTTTAATTCCAGCTCGTAATGAGCTTCAATGAAAGCTTCATCGTATCATTATCCAGCGGAAATGCAAAATTACTCAAGGCAAACGTGCCTCAATTTACATCGAAGCTCCAGATGCAAATAGCGAGGAGAACAAATTAAGATTGAGCATCCTAATCAATATTATACTCTTCAATTATACTCTCGTTGCCACTCAAGAGGAATATTCACTACTGTCTTCTTCCTCCGTGTAGTTATAGCATGGCATGTAGATTACTCCAAAGACCATAAGTACGTAACGCTATTCCAGTGCTGATGAAATTGATTGCACTCTGCATTACATAGCCATGGAGACGAGGGAATCTATTAATAGAGCTTCAATAAAGATGCTTTTGTAGTTTGCGCACTGGCGCAGAGTTTACGTCTCGCCAGAGGGAATAGACATTCGCGAAAACATTAACAACATTTCGAGTCACGAAGAAGACCAGTTTTCATCTCATTTCAGTGACGAAAGAAAACAAACAAACAAAAAAAAATCATTCAAACGAGACGAAACGAGATGAAAGCCTGCGGCATGTTTTTCGATCACCGGATCACGCGGCAACTCAAATATTCCCATTTTTTAAGGGGTCTACCCTGTTCGGAATTTTAAAAAAATCCATTTTTTTTATTGCAATTTTCCAAAGTGTACACATTTAAAAGTATGATACTAAAATTTCATAAAGATCTGAGCGCTCCAAGTGTACTTTTGAGCGACGAGCGACTTGACTGTCTGCGCGCGCAATACGCACCGGGCAGTGCGTTAAACGCGTTTTTCTCAAAATTACGTATCGGACGGCTCGTTGATAAAATCTCCGAAACTATTCAACCGATCCTTACCAAAATTTAACCACGTGTTCTTTACGACCGTTGCTGTAGCGCATATCATGCGAATTTTCAAATCTTTAGTGGGACTATTTTTTCTTTGGAAAAAGCGACGAAAAAGACGTGCTTTTTCGTGGTTTTTTGAAAAATGGCCGGCATTTTGTAATTTTTGAAAAAATCAAAAATCGTATGAGACGCGCTGTAGCCATTTACCTATTGAATCTAAAACCAATTTTTGTTTATCCGATCGTCCATTCCACAGATTTTATCAACAGCGCGAACCCATTTTTTTTAAGATCTGGCTTCTTCCCCCATTTTTCTGTACGAAAACTGAGTGAAATAAAAATAAAAAAAATTTGTTGCGTATTTTAAGAGTGCATTTTTTCGGCCTAACACTTTTTATATTCATAATTTGTACCTGTCAAAAAAATTCGTGAAAATAGTCTTTCTTTGCCCGTCTATTTAGGGTAGACCCCTTAATAATGGAACGGAAATCAAATCAACGATGTGAAAAAAAACAAACTGCGAAAAAGTTTCGCCTAAATTGCATTGAATTGCGTTGAAAATGTTCTTTTTTTCAATCCCCTTAATTGGTTCGATAATTCCGCTGAATTTTTGTCTCGAACGTCTCGAGCGTCGATACAGTTTTTTAAATCAGAATCCTTATGGAAAAAGTATGGACAATTAAATGGAGCCAGAAATAACTAATTTATTTTGTGGATTGGTTAAAACGACTCCGATTTTTAGCAGAAAATGTTCGTCGTTTGGGTTAATTAAGAAGATTCAATGATAGAAAATTTTCCTTGTTTTTCGATAGCGAAGAAATTGGCGCACAGTGAAATTGTTTTCGGTCAACATTTAACGAGGAAAGTCGTTTTAAATCATTTTTGCGACAACGTTTTCATATCATAGGATTTAACTCCAGAAGCGGCTCGTGCAAGGGTCAAGAATCAGGGGGAAAAGTCGAATACTCGGCTCAAAGAGAAAGCGAGAGTGAATCTTATTTTTAGTCGACGAACGTGCCTTAATAACGAAAAAATGGCATGGAACGAATGACATTTTTCTCGTGAAAATCGGACAAGAAATTTTAATTATTAATTTATTTACGAATCGGATAAATTTGGGGGTTTTTATGACGATGCATCCAAGTAATTTTATCATTTCGACTCTTCGAACTCGATAAATATTAACCGAATTGAAAAATAATAAATAACGCGCGATTCAAATAATCGAAAAACCAGAGGCCGCGCCAACTTCCTCACTTTTTTCCGTAGTTGTACGGTTTCGAATACTTTTAGTTGGAAGTGTATACAAATCTACTTTTAGGAAAAAAAAATACCATTCTTATATGCTTTTTTTCGAGCCAGGAGCCATTCAAATGGATAAGAGGCTTCAATGAGTCGAGCGATCGAAATAACAGTGTACTTTGTGAGCAAACGTATTAAGAAAAATTGTGCAAATATGTTTGATCGTTACGCGTAATTTGAAGAATTTGGCATTGACAGACTTTTTTATTTCGTTATACTATCGGAGATTCTGACAGTGTTATTTTCATATGAAATTAACTTACCCCGTTGTGGTACGATCGTAAATATTATTCGTTGATTCTCTCCGTGTGTACGCGACTCGAAGACTGTTATCCTAGTGCGTTGCAGCGAGGACTGAATGCTGTGTTGATTAGGGAACTCTTGGATTGGGGATTTTGAAAAAAGTGTTTTTGTCATGGAGATGGTGAGGACGCCACCATACGATCGAGTCAAACGAGTGCCTTCTTTCCTCCCGGAATCCGGAAGCGAGGTTTTAAGCGAACGAGCATGAGCAACGGCACGCTAGAATTATGTACCTCCGGTTTTCTTGAGTAATGTGTGCGCTGCGCGATTTGCAGTCGGCTTTTATTTTATAAATGTTATGGAGGTGCAGTGTTTTTTAAAACTTTAACATCACAATAGGGATTAAGATAGTTCATCGGTCTCGTTAAAATGTACAGACTCCTCAAAGCCCGAGGTGTCACGGTGCAGAAGAATTATACAAAATCTTTACAAAATAATGTTCAATCATCGATGAAAGTTTGCTCGTTTTGCAAATTCTTGCATCCGAAAACAGCCAAGTGTAAGTTAATTGTTGTATGACAGCATCCTATGTTTGTTGCATTGTTATTATACATTATTCGTTTCGCATAATTCATTGTGAAATACTTACGTAAGTTTTTGCTTCACCTATGTATTGGCTATTCCGAAACGCCAGTGAGGTTAGGTTCGTCAAATCCAAACACTATATATTTATAGTTCACGCTCGCATTTATTTACCTACAAATTTCCACTTATGTACCATGCTTTACTCTTGAAAAATAATGCGCTGTATATTTTTTCTCTCAGAACCTACTTGTATCGAATGTTATTCTTTCAATTGATTTTCTAGGACAAGATGTTTTTGATGTTACCACTCTATTATAACTAACCTTGTTTCCATAACTAGTCTAGAAAATCAAAAATGAAAATAAATGTAGTCACAGAATTTTAGCATTTTTTATTGAATTAGTACAAAATATTGATATAATTGTATATTTTCTTAACATTGCATCAAACACATGAATGAACTTGAAATGAAATGAAGAGCATCCATTTCATTATAATATTAATATGAATACTACACAGAGTCCAAACGAATTTAACGTCATTGAAGTATTGCAGAAGTAAGTAAAAAAGTAAACGGTGAACTTTGAGAATACAATTGTGTTCATGAATCATTACTTTTCCTGTGCTTAATATCTTTAAGAAGTATTTAGGGAAAAGCTTATTCATGGTAAAATAATTTATTTGGTTTGTTTTTTTCATGATTAATTCTTGTTTTTTGCATAAAATTTATTTTTGGAGTAAAATCATTTGTTTTACGCATTCTTTCTTTATTTTTTTCTAAAGTGACGATCAATTACCTGCAACATCGACATCAGTCAACGACCATTCATACGGCAGTTTTAGATACACAAGTCCCAAAAAAAATAAAGAGAAAGTCCAAACGATACGCTGAACTGTTAGAAGGTAGGAGCATTGATGATTATTCAAAACTTGATCGAATCTATAAATTTCCATCTATCAATCGCTATAATCAATGCAATGTTTTAACAGTTTCAGAAAATGTAACCAACAATCGCAAAGCATCAGTCAGAAAATTAAATGCAGATCATTTGTCTTTACTTATTGACCAACCCGATATTACTTTGGACAAGTTGCATAAAATCAACATCTCGAAGATACAGAAGTATGAGGATCCACAGAGCGCACACGATTTTATGATTTTTGAGGTAAAATGAGTTTAAATATTTTCAAAGAGTGTATTTTTATCAATCATCTTTCGTTTTAACCACATCGGTGTGTAATATGTTACATTGATGATGAAGTTTATTCTAAATAATGAAACCAATCAATTAAAATACAACTGACTTAAAATATGTTTGATTTGAAATTTGACAATTTGCCAATCGTGGTTTCAAAGTTATTCAATTGAATCACCTAATAGATTATTGGAATGATTCGTATTGATCGCTTTTATTAGATTGAGATTTAAAATTTAAATGAATGAAGAACTTAATCACAGTACATGATAATGCAGTTCAAATCGTACCATTATGTAGAATACTTATTGTACAATTATTTCCTGGTTTCACTTGGAATGTTTTTTCTGTCTTGCAGACTACCACATTGGCAGATGAGAAAACCAAATCAGAGAATGAGACGGCTCATGAGAGAGATGATGACATTGCAATAATTGAAGATTTAGAAGCATCCGGAATATCTGATCCTGCAGGTTTGATAAAAAGTTCTTCCTTCTTGGAAACTTTGCAGGAAGATGCACATCGAGATGATACTGAGGAAGAAGCAGCAGAAAATGTCCAGAAAAAGTAATACTCCGTACTAATAAAAAATAATCAAGAATTTTTAAAAGCATTCTGCAGAGTTCGTTCTCTGAAGTTCTCTAAACAGTTGACAAATCTTTGTACAAGTGAATTTATAAAGTCGATTATTTCCAGAGAAAGATCGAATAAAAGTAAGAAATTACAAACCAAAGAGGAAGAGGATGCCCTCAAGAGCAGAAATAGAGAATTGATAATGAAAGGAAGGGAAGAAACTTTAGCTCGTTCCCTTTATTCCTTCATACAAGTTTGCTTGACCTGTGGAATGACTGCGAGAGCGTGGCAGACGCTCATGCAATATCGTCGAACTGGCTTGAACAAATCGGGCTCTGGTGTAGTTAGAGACGTTCGTCTTTTCAATCTCCTTTTGAATAGTTACGCTGGATGTGCAAACATGCTGAAAATCAAAGAAATTCTACGTATCTTGAAAGACGATTCGATACAACCTTCGCCTCAGACCTACGCTGCTGTCCTAGAAAGCTTCGGAAGGTTAAGGAAACGCGAGAAGGAAAGGGGTAAAATACGAACTAGTTTTAGCAACAATATTTACTCACAGCCTCAGGTCCAGTTTATGAAGTTCAATAAAAGCATAAAACGATCTGGAGAATTTTTTGAAAACGTAGACGTCTAGTACTCCGTTTTAAAGTCGCTTTTTTTTAGAAAATATGTCCGAGTGTTTGAAAAATATCACCTTTAGTATAAAGTTCGTAAAATCAATTAGTACAAAAAAGTTAAAATGCTTATCACTCTTTATGCTTCTTTTTAGAATTCATGGACACTATCGTATTGGAGATGAAAGAAAATGGCATAACATTCAATGACATCGTAAAGTCTACAACATTTCTACGTGATCAGAGAAAACACACAATGAAAGCGATCAAAATTCTGCAACCAGATTTCAAGCCAATCGATGATGTTCCCGATTTTTCTTACGACTGTCGTCTCTTGAAAAATATTCAATTTGGAAAGGCACGCCCAGATTCCAGTGCAGCTAAGGATTTATTGACACTTGCGGATCTCAAGAACAAACTTTCTGAACAGTTGAAATTGGAAATACAAGGTGACGTGGTCGTTAAGAGTATCGATGTTCCTGATGAACTTAAACATCCAGTAATATTTGCCGTACGTATTAAATTTCTTCATCGAAGGGTTACGAATGTCTATTTTTTTTCTTTCTATTTATTATGAAACACAAACAGTTAGGAAAAATCAAAATTCATCAGACATTGTCACTTGATACTCCTGATATGAGCAGAACCTGAACAATGTTTTTTTTTTCCTTCGAATACGATAAGATACTCGATTTTACTTACACACAGCATAACTGAATTTTTTCGTGATTGGCATGATAAATTGTTCAAGAATTCATGAATTTGAAAAAGTGAAAGATTTTCACTGTATAAGGTCGCTTTGATCGCTTATAGAAGAAGCTTTCCCCAGAATAATGAAAAAACGTTTCTACGTCTATCCACAAAACGTCTTTATTATTGAAAAAAAAACAAAAATTCCAAAAGTTTAAAAACTTGGGAAAAAAAGAGTTTACAGAAAAACACGTCGCTCCAAAAATTCTGGATGTATGTTTTGTCTGAAATGGTATTCCCACAAAGTTATAAAAAACAGTACGTGTAAAACTTGCATTTTTGTCAACAGAGAAAAATCGTTGCGCAAATAGAGGCATCGTGGACGAAAGCAGCTCTAAAAGCATTCGATCGGAATTTATTAGCTCTGAAAAATCGTGAATGTCCACCGTGTAATCAGCGTTTGACACTATTGCCGTATTTATGTGTTTTGAAAAAAGAGGATTATGTGAACGCCATTATAACACATGCTCATCGTTTGGCTGATGGTTCTGAAACCTTTAGTCTACCTATAACATCACTCTGTAACGACTTGGGCAGAACGATTAATAGAAAATACGAGGTAGGTAGAAAAACTGATTGTGAGGCACACGATAACGTAATCCTTATGTGTCTGGAATGATTTAGAAGGACTTGTTCTTGGAAAAATATTAACGAACCCAATAATCAGCAATGTAATATCGAACACAAAAAAATTTATTTTCGAGGAACTGAGCCTCTCAACAGATCAAATTTAAAACCCAAAATCAAATAAAATTGGAATGAAATTTCGTGATATTGAAAAGTTGAAATCTTGACTGGCATGACGAGAGCTAAAATTAAAAACCAAAATTATTTTCAGTTTTTGCAATTCAACTAAAACGTTTGAAAGGAATGCATTTAACGATTATTTTATTTGCAGGTTGAAGAAAAACAGCGTATGGGCGTAATGGAAAAGATCGAAAAGGTTTACATCAAGTACTGCGATTGGTATTTAAATCCAGACGATAGAATAAATGGTAGGGTTGCGTGGGAAACGATTGAACAGCAAACCAAGAAGAAAGGGGCGTCTCTGAACCCGGGAAATTTAAAGTGGCCATCGAACATTCATTACAACGTGGGAAAATTTCTTTACGACATCATTCTCAAGGACATCAAATTCGACATTAATTGTCTGAAAGTGAACAGCACGGAAAAACACGATATACCTGCGTTCTACACGTTATTCAGATTCAAGGGAAAACGTTGTAAAGAAGAGGTACTCACAAAAAATTCCATTGACACTAGATCCCTATAATGTGTTTTTCTGAATGTAAACACTTAAACAAGATTGAAAATGACCCTGAAAAATGTTTCTGGTATGCGAGACTGTTTCATGCAAAAAAATGAGGTCACCGTAACGTTGAAAAGTTCGTTCTCGTAAAAAATGTTTAGGTGAAACTATTGACTTCATTTTTTATCCACGAAAACACGACGACATTATTGGAAAATTGAAAAATTTTGCAGATTAAACCACATCCACTCCTGGTTAAACTTTACCGAGAATCCAAGCCAGAAACGTTGACTTTCCCAACCCCGTTAGTGCCTTCGGTGTGTCCACCAAAACCTTGGTCCTCCATTCACGACGGCGGATATATCGTCCTTAAATCCGAAGTTGTTCGAGTACCAATGAATTCTGTGAGTAGAAAACAGTTTGGCAAGAAAATTCACCTATCGTAGAAACTTTACAAACTATGGTTAATAATTCTTAAATCTTATTAATATATATTCCGAATAAAATATAATTCGTAACACTCATGTAATTTTGCATGAAAATATTTCCGTTTTATACAGATTATAAAGAATCTTTCTCTCGTACATCTTTTTCTGTACAATCTTGAAAATGCTTCTAAAAAATTTGAAAGTAGTTCGTCCTTAAATACGGATGTTGGTGGTAACTTTGGTACTGAGTGGTTATATTTTCTAATAAAATACTTTCCCTAGACGCATCAATGGGAGAGATTCGAGGAAGCTGGTACAAAGCGGTTGTCACCAGTTCTAGACTGTTTAAATCAACTCGCCGCAGTTCCGTGGACTGTTAATGAGCCGGTGCTTGACATCGTGGTCAAGGTAAAAAAAAAAAAATCAATTGTATGAACAAATGGAAACAACAAAATTGAAAGAAATTAAAGAGCTAAGATGAACTAATATTGCCTCATCCCGTTTCCGTATTCAAATGGAAAAAATACATACTATTATACATATATATATATACGTGCAAATGGAAAAATACAATTTGGAATGGTATATTTTTCAGGTATTTCGAGAAGGAGGGTCCGTTAAATTGAATGTCCCTCAACCACCCTCTGTCCTTCCAACACCACCTCAACTTTACCCTCATTCTGATCGAGCTGAGAGAATAAGTGTTGCAAAACAAAGAATGGAATTACAAAGAAGAAAAGGCGAAATGTACTCGCTCTGGTGTGATTCGCTCTATAGACTTTCGCTTGCGGATCATGTGAGTGAAAAAGCCCTTAATTAAAGAAACTATTACCAATTTTGTGAACTTGTCCATACGATCGTTTACTACAATTCACGTGGAATAATCGATCAATTAATACATTTCATGTTTCTCCTAATACTTCATATTTTCTTTCAGTTCAGGGGCAAGATTTTCTGGCTTCCACATAACATGGACTTTCGAGGACGAGTGTATCCGATACCACCACATTTGAATCATCTCGGCTCCGATCTCGCTCGTTCTCTTCTCGTTTTTGCCTTAGGGAAACCTCTTGGGCCTAAAGGACTTGATTGGTTGAAACTTCATACGATAAACTTGACCGGTTTTAAAAAGAGGGATCCCGTCCGTGTAAGGCTTGAATACGCTAATGAAGTCATGGACAAGATTTTGGACAGTGCTGAGAATCCTTTGGACGTAAGTTTCTAACAGAAAAAATATTAGCAAATTTACCATTCGATTAATTACTTGAATTTATTGTACAAATCATACAGAAGATCAAAAAGAATCATTCAATTTCGTAATTATGCAAAACTACCTTTAATTTTCCCAATTTACTTTATCTATCAGTATGTTTTATGGTAAAGTGAATTTTTTTGACATCCCTTGAAATATCATTGAGCGAAGTAGGTATAAATAAATTGATCTAATGGAATCTATTTTATAGTCATGATACCCCAACTTCAAGATAATCACTGGATGCTTTGAAACTTTGAAAAAATATAAATCGACACTACATATTGGAACGAATCCGCCATTATTCAACGTAGAATCAAATCGTTGTTTCTAGCACTCAGTCATACTCAGTCTAGCACGCAATCATAGACATGAGTCGTTTGTTTGTGTGGCATTTTTGAATGTGTTATTGTGTAAGAAAAAATCATGGGCTTACTATACTCTTAGCTAAAGTTGAAACTATTGCCAATCTTTAAAATTGATTTTTAAATGAACAATTCCATCGAAATTCGAAGCTGTGTCGACTGTTTACAATAAATATGTGGAGATGCGATATTTATGTAAATTGTTAATAATTTTATGTGTTAAAGGGACAAATGTGGTGGGCAGGTTCAGACGAACCTTGGCAAACATTAGCAGCTTGCATGGAAATCGCAAAAGCGTTAAAGTCCGGAGACCCAGAAAATTATGTTTCTGGATTTCCGATTCATCAAGACGGCAGTTGCAATGGACTTCAGCATTACGCTGCACTTGGACGGGATCAAATCGGCGCGGAAAACGTCAATTTACATCCTTTCGATACACCACAGGATGTTTACAGCAGTGTTGCGGCGATGGTACCAATTTATAAACCGCTAATAGAGATATTCGTTTTTCCAGTAGTTTTATTGAGAGAAAAATACAACAAATTTTCCAGGATGAATAAGACTGATCACTATTGTTATTTAGACACTAAATTCGAAGAATTGTCAGCGTAAACAATTGTAGAAGTGAAAACAAGAGAAGAAACATTTTCTTATCTATTTTGACAGGTTAACGAATTACGCAAGCAGGATGCTGCGAACGGCGTTGAGATTGCATCGATTCTGGAAGGATTTGTAAAGCGAAAAGTAATAAAGCAGACTGTGATGACGACCGTTTACGGTGTTACGAAATTCGGTGCAAAGCTCCAAATTGCACGTCAGTTGAAAGGTAAAATATAAATGATTTCAATTATTTTCTTTAATTGCAAAATTTCAATTCTGTTTTTCATTGGTGCGACGTATTTTTACTTTTTTTCATTAAAATCGTTTTTATTTTCCTTGTAGATATTGACGACTTCCCTCAGGAACACGTGTGGGCTGCTAGTGTCTACTTAGTAAACAAAACGTTCGACAGCTTGAGAACGATGTTTGAAAGTGCTCGGGAAATTCAAGATTGGTTTACCGAGTGCGCCCGTATTATTTCGATATCCTGCGGTCAAAATGTCGAATGGGTTACTCCACTAGGTCTGCCCATTGTTCAACCCTATACCAAGCAAGATAAATATTCTCCTATGAAGGACAACATCATTTATATGGAGTACGTATGGAAATGTTGAATTTCCTTTACATAAAACTGACCAAAGTGCCACTAATTCAAATTTCATTAAATCTATTTTGATCAATCACATAATTATTAATACGTGCGAATTGTAAATTACCTTTTTTTCGTTAAAAAGATTCAAACATTTCAAAAATGTAATGCACTTTGTTTCATTACTTTGCAGCCGACCAAATACAATGAAGCAGAAAAACGCATTTCCACCAAATTTCGTTCATTCGTTGGATTCTAGTCACATGATGCTCACGAGTTTGTACTGTGAAAACGAAAATTTAACATTCATGTCCGTGCACGATTGTTACTGGACTCACGCGTGCACTGTTGAAAAAATGAACAAAGTGAGTAAGATCAACATTAACTCTAGAAACTCAATGTATCCTTAATCAAGCTCAAACAATAGTAATATTCACTGAATCAATATCACTACTTCGGAAAATAATCGAAAATTATTGTGTGATTTTTAAACGTACGATAATCAATGTCATTGTTTTAATTTTGAGAATGATTTTGCGGTTCATCAAAAAAAATGTATCTCCCTTCGTTTGTACTAAACAGAAAAATCATATTTTACAGATTTGTAGAGAACAATTCGTCGCCCTTCATTCGGAGCCTATCCTCGACGATCTGTCGCGCTTTTTGCTTACCAAATATGGATATGTGGAAGGGTAAATTGCGATGAATTTTCATGCATAATCGATCACTTAGAAACTCCTCAATCAGTGAAAATGATCAATAACATTTATCTTTCTTTCTATTAATCTAGTGACTTGAACGGTGCGCCCGGTTCATCGTTGAATGCTGTAAAGAGAAAAATCAACTATACTCTGTCCAATGTACCGAAACAGGGTAACTTCGATCTTAAGGGAGTTCTCGAGTCGACGTACTTTTTCAGTTAAACTGACAATTCGTTACATCCAATGGAGGTGAAAATCAGTTTGTTATTCGAATTTATTAAAGATTCGCGATGGAATTGAGACGAATATTGAGTGTTCTCGTTGAACGATTTTCCATATTTTAGCATTAATATCAGAACCAAATTCCACACTTTTTCGTAATCGAAGTAAAATGAATGCTGTTCCAATCATGTAGAAATCCAGATGCCAATTAGAGATTTAAATTGTACCTCGATGCACCTAATTTCCCCAGTGCATTGATACACTAGACCAATTTGGCTCGGAGCGTACTTTGTCGGCCTGTCGATTTATTCGATAACATGATCAACGACTAAGATCATTGGAAGCGCGTTTCCTGACCTTTCTACAGAAATGGTGGGGATGCTTAACTAGAACTATTCACCCCGACCTACGATCCGTTGTTGTTAACTCGATCGCTCGGCACCGGCCAGCAATGAGAGTTGTACGTTTGACCGCGGTCATTTGATTTTATCTCATTAATATGTTTTCCTATCAATGGATAGATGTCGGTACATTCACATGCTGAATATACATATGATTGTCAGTGTTGTTTCGTTTTTATCGTAACTTTATATGAAAAGGTCAGAAATTTCCGTCGCATTGTTATCGATCATTCGAACCTTATTTGTGCTGATTACTGTCATGCGAGCACGTGAACAAATTTTAATCTCTTTCAAAAGAATAAACAATTTATGAAAGGTTCTGTAGAATTGCGATTTTGGGAAGAGCGAGAGTAAAAATTTTTAAATGTGCCGGCTTAGAAATTTTGAATAATCAAACAGTTTTCAAATATTATCTTTCATATTCCAGCCGGAGTTTTGTGAGATCAAGAACATCCGGATCTCAGTGTTATTGGGACACCAATCGGTAACTTGAATAGTGTTTGTTATATTACGCACAAATTTTCATGTTAAAATTCTTTTATATCGCGACAAAACAGTTTGACAGTTTTTGGAACGTGACAGAAAGGTTTGACAAGAAAATCTTAAAAAACCAAATTCCTGATAGTTCAAACGCATGAGAAAACAATAAGCATCCCAAGGACGTTATCCTTAGTCCGCTTCATCTGTCTTTAGTAAGAATCTGCAAATCCGTTCACATCGATCGCAGCGGTCAGATTTTTCAAATTATTTTCCTTATCATTTCTTCTCTTGAAAACAAGTTTGCCGCTGTGCTCACGCAAAACGAAGATATGCGTTTTACGTTCTCGTCTTCAGCTTCACATAACGCAGTCACTAATTATCAAACGTATGCCTTTTGCCTTTACCGATCCGAGGATATGGCTCGAAACGAAAATTTAGCGTTGAGACGATCAGAATGAAAATGAACAATTTTCAATTCCATTTTGGATAAGGTTTTAGAAACTTTGTTACGATCGAAGCTCTGCGCAAACGAATCTGGGAGATTCGACTTTTTCTACTTACTTTACGACTGCTCCAAGGAAATTGATCATTTAATTTCACTTCAAAGCAACAATCGTTCCATACTATTAGATAAAAATATTCAAATATTTCAGCACGGACATCATTTCTCTTGTGCATCAAATTTATAACAATTTTATTTCAATTGATACGAATAAGATTTATGAGAGAATAAAGAACTAATTCCCATCTGATGTGCCTTATTTTTCAGTTGCGTTCCAGTTGCAATCAAGAAGATCCGAGGTCCTCCATGGTGTCGAAGCAGGGGATGGGTAACTCGAAAGCTGTGCTTTATATTAAATATGTATAGATACAATCACGATGTAAGATGAAATTGTAGATTAGAATTATTGAAGTACTGCGAAAAAATGAAATTTCTTCAACAAGGATGCATGTCAGATTCATTTTTTTACTGAATTTATTCAAGATTCGCGGTAGCGAATTGGAAAATATACATTTTCATTGAATACTCCCGAGGAATGCTTCTTGAAAAATATCAAGACTTTATAATGGGTACTGCGAGGCATTCACATTTTTTCCAAATCCACGTGCTCCGTAAACACTTTTTGTTACGAATGGACAGTTGGAAATTGTAAAAAATCATGAATGGTGACCACTTCAGTTTCACGAGTCAAGGGAAACCGCCCAATGGCGAGTAGGTCTTGATTTGCTTTGCCAAAATTTGTCTTTTTAATATTCGGCGTCAAGACGCTGCTTCGTCCGTAGATAAAATTGTTTCGTGGAGGGGAATCGTGGTTTCAATAGTTTTTCATAGGCTTATGGGATCTGCTAGTCTCGTAATAATATTCCCAGTAAAGATATTCGTCAGATGACAGTTCAAATTGACGCTACATAGATGTTCGACCTCAAAAATATTTGCTTCAGGAATATTCGGTGTCGAATGAATGAGCTCGAATTCGTTTACTTTGCCACATCTGTTAAATATCGACACGTTACGACAGGCGGTACTTCGCACTCGCATTGCATAGGCCGTTCCTGGTCTTGAGGTTGATTCAGCTTTTGGCCAACATTCATAGTGAGGGTTCCAAATTTGCACACCATACCTAAACAAAATAAAATTGTTTCAACTCGTGACATTTGTTCTAGTTATCGCTGTCGACTTACCTGCTTCTGCGGCTTCGGGATCGACCGTCGTTTCTGCATCTACGACGTGATCATCGTTTGTTTCTGGAATCGCGAGAAAATCTCGTGAGACATCGCTTTACACTCGATTGTCGGGATGTCTTTGGATGTAGTTCTACTCACGGCATCGGTGGTCTACGTTGCAAGTTCTTCGTGGATCGCCACCGAAAGGATAAACGGGGGCGCAATTTTGTTGGATTTTTTTAACATAAGCAATTGCGTTTCCGCACCAACCCGGTTGTTTCGTAATGCAGTAAGGTTCTTCGTTGAAGCCTGTATAATTAATCAACAATTGTTATTCCTTGCTTTCTCTAATCGTGGTAATTAACTTTGTTACTACCCTGGGTCTCTACGACCCAGATAATATCACTTTAGCTCGAGTCAAAATGACTCGTTAGCCATGGAGCTTCTTCGAAGCTGTTTGCATTCATAAGGAGAAAAATTATTTGCCTGTGGTGTATCCAGCGCCACAAGTGCAAATTTTATCCGGCTCTGACAAGGGTTCGAACGTTTCCCCATCCTTGTACGTTTTTCCGTCAACTTCGCAGGTCGGGATGTCTTCTTCTTTCACCGCTACTCGTCAAAATATTGTTGACATCGATGCATTCGGAATCATACTTCTCAAAGACTTTGAGTAACACGAATTTAAAGCGGTAATACTCACGACAAACTTCAACATTTGAACAACATTGCAAAGGAGTTTTTTTCAAGTAACAACCTTGTTGCGGGCCCGCGCACGATGTTGCTGCACAAGTTGGCCGAATGGTTCCACTGCAACGAAAAATTAATTTCAAAAAACAAATTTTGTTTTTCGAACTTTCATTTGAAATCGAAAAAAAAATTTCAGAACTCCAACTAGAAATCATTTTCTTTTTTATTTGAATAGAAGGGTATAAAAAAGTCATTTAAAGGTATAACTGGATGGATAGCTCGACCAAAAATTATATCTGATTGGAATTTCCGTACTTCGTGATGCAATAAAAATCTGAAAAAATTCAACAACATTTGAAAAGCTATGAACAACAATGATCAATAATAATATTGCCCAAAAGTTAATAACAAATTGTTTAAACAATTAATTATTCAATCATTTTGCGGTGACCTATTGTTTTTTATTTATGAATCAAATGTGTGTATTTTTCCGAATGCTCATGAATTTTTTAGAATTTTCGTAGATTTTTGAAATTTCTTGAAAAAATTTTGAAAAAATTTTTTAAAATTTGAATTTTGTATATGTTTTAGAAGACATATTTACCATCAGTTTTGAAAAGTCTCAAGGTTACCGGATCAAAAATGTACAAATAGAGCCACTTGAAAAATTTAAAAAAGGGAATTTCAAAACCCACGAAAATTCTGAAAAAAATCATGAGCATTCAGAAAAATGCGCACATGCGATTCGTAAAAAAAAAAAACAAGGGTTTACTGTGAAATTGTTAAAAAATGATTTATTCAAACAATTTATTAATAACTTTTGGGCAATATTATTGTTGATAATTGTAGTTCATAACTTTCCAAATGTTGCTGAATTTTCTCAGATTTTTTATTGCATCACGAAGTACAAAAATTCCGATCAGGTACAATTTATGAGCCAAATTTGGTGATAATGTTCTTCAACATCAAGTGCGAAAACACAAAATTTTTCAAAATTTTCTTCTACCTAGTTATCGAGTAATTACGTATTAAAGCAGATTTCTTATGCCCGGAATGTACAGATAACTGTGTAGAAGAAAAATCTTAAAAAATTTGTATTGTCAAATGTGGCACTAAAGAATATGTTCACCAAATTTTATAAAATTCTGAACTTATTGAAATTTTGTATGTTTTTAACATGGTTTAGCATGGCAACATTGTATCGCCTGTATGTACCGAAACTCCTTAATTGATAGAATTCGAATCTGTGCTTTATGATCCCTTCGATACTTCAAGATGAGAACATTTCTGTCTGTTTACAGTTTTTGTCGTTCAATTCACACTTTTTTAAAAGTTTAGTTCAATTCGCATTAATTTATCTCGTTGATCCTTCTCGATCTGTCCATCGCGATACTCGTGAACTTACCCGACACAAAAGCATCTGGTACAACTGTTGCCGACTTCTCGCAACGGAAAAAGTTGGCCATTCTCATAAATTTTTCCGTTTACGGAACACTTAGAATTCGGCAGATTTTTCCAGAGATCACAATTGTATTTTCTCGCGCAACAAGACGAGGAATTGTCATAAATCGGCATGCAACCGAGCTCCTGATAGTAGTAAAGCGGACCGCTGCACGTTTGCGGATCACAGTCTTCAAATGAATGATAAAAAAAAATCAACCCATCAGTGAATCGTATTGAAAAACAAATGTAAAGTGAATACAATTCACTTCTATTAATCTCGAGCTCACCGAATCGGTAACTCACATGTCGATGCATCCGTTAGAACGACGAAAGTCGAGACAAGCCCGCAAAGGAGAAAAAGTATGCTCTTTGCACTGGAGAACATGATCAACTACTGAGATCATCGATTAGTCAAGTTTTTGATCGTTTCGATCTTTTTATAGCGTGTTTGCTAACGCGAGTTTGAAAAAAGTGGGGATTATTGACGAGACTATGCACTATGACCTTCTGTCAGTCACTTCTCTCCTTCATAATTATGCAATAATGCAATGATGTTCTCGTAAAGATGTCTGCCCAAGTCAATATGCTGGGATATCAATGCTTTATGGCCGCATATATAAATTTTCAGAATGTTTTTTTCCTTGTAATTCGACGCAGTAGTTCGTGACTTTAGATCCACCATCGTCGATTATATTTTCCCTTTTATTTCTGTGGTGAAAGCCCGCGCAGGTATTTCGATTTTTACAGGAGAAAAAAACGTTAATTCGAACACAACCGGGGCAGTTGCAATTTCGAACAGAGCGAAAAATGAACATGACCGAATGTGACAGCTTCGAATAAGTTCCCAGGGTTCGAACAACTTCGATGTAACTACAACACACAAAACGTGCCAGTTTTCTCTGGCATCATGAAATCTTATGACACGAAATTGGGAGTACAACAAAGTAACAAAAAAAAAAAAAGAAAAATCGCTATTCCATTCATCGTCGAATTATTTCCTGATGACTTTAATAACGACGCGTAACGGCTTGGGAGTTTCGAGGAAAAACCTCTGTATTCCAATTAAACCGCGAGCGTCGTAATAAAAAATGTTAAAATTGCAGGATTTTCCCAAGTTTTGTTACGTAAGATTCGCCAAGCGAAAGGCTGTGCCCAATATAAAACATCTCAGCAAACGTGTTTAAAGAGTTACAAGAAAAATCGAAAATTTGTGCTGATTTCAATGATAGCATTGAAGTAGAGTTGAATCACACAGGAAAATAATCAGTGTTCCAACACTCGTCAACTGCGACGAGTTAGATTGATGCGTTAGGATAGAATGAACCAAAAACTATTCAAACGTCGTTATTCAAAATTGAAACTCCCATTTTTGTCGAGAGCGCAACAGCTTCGAAGATTAATAAAATTTCGCCAAATTATATATATATTTTCATTGCTTTTTCACAAAATCGCATTCGGAGTCAACTTCTTTATTAGCCGATGATTTGTTGTTTAACACACACACATTTTCCAATGGAAATAATGTATCGACTGAGTTTCTTTCTCGGAATAAGCGTTTAGGAAACATGTCGCTACTAGTCGCTATCTGGTATAACCTCCCGACAAGTTGGTAGTGGTGGCACTTCGCACAGACAGCTCACAGCATGATTCGTAGCGTTATGAGCGCGGACTTTATCGCCGATGTTCATAGTCACATTCCCAATTCTGCACTGATTGTCTGAAAGCAAATAAAATGAGTTTTGAGAATGTTCGAAACCTTCATTTACCCTCGTAAATTTCGTGTTCGACTCACCCGGATTCTGGAATTCGGCGATATCCGACTCCTTCGTGTTATTAGCAGTGATTATTTCTTCGAGTACGTATTCTCCGTCTTTGACTGAGAAGTCAGAAATGTGTTAAACAAATTCCGTGCCAAACGATATTGAAAAAACTGAATTAGAGTAAATCATCTCACCGCGTACGTGACCTTTGTTACAAGTATCATAGAGGGAATCATACGCCCCGTAATACGGTGGATCGAAAGCAAGGATTTCTTCAACATGATGCAACACGTTGTCGCACGAGAGTGCAGTTTTACTGAAGCAAAACTCTGGGGTATTGACGCCTAATATTAGAAAACATTCATTTATTTAAAAACTGTCTAAAATCTGCAAGTTCGACCATATTGAATGCGTCCAACTATTCTCACCTATATATCCTTTTTGACAGAAGCAAACTATATCGGGTTCGTTTTCAGGACGGAAAGATTCGCCGATTTTGTACAATTTTCCATCCACTATACAAGCCACGGGGTCGTCCTCTGTTCGAATTTGAAAGATTTCAAGTCTTCAAAGTATTTGAAAATTCGGTTGAAGGACTTTATGAGAATTAAGATGATGGATCAGTCGGTAATCACACGCCTCGAATTTTTGAAATTGAAACTCTTTGACATCGTTCGTCCGATTAAAATAATAAAAATGTCATCGTACGCAGCACGATCGCAAAAATCCGATGTCATTTTTATTTTTTCGATCAGACAAACTATGTGGAAAAATTTCCTTTTAAAAATTTGCAGCTATCTCTCTCGCACTCACGGTTGTGATTACCGAATGATCCATCATCTTAAGGAGGGTGGCTAGGGACGATACAATGTTGCCATGCTAAACCATGTTAAATACATTAAAAATTTCAAAATGATAAGAATTTAATAAAATTTGGTGAACATATTCTTTAGAGTTAAATTTGACAATAAAAATTTTTTAAGATTTTTCTTCTGTACAGTTATCGAGTAATTGATCACTAAAGTTCACGTGTATAAGCATAGCGTTTCATTCCGGGCATAAGAAATCTGCTTTAATGCGTAATTACTCGATAACTAAGCAGAAGAAAATTTTGAAAAAAATTGTGTCTTCGCACTTGATGTTGAAGAACATTATCACCAAATTTGATCAATTTCTTATCAATTTGACGAACGTAGCCACCCTCCTTAAGTGAAAAAAGTAACGAATTCAATCTTACTCGGTAGAAATGCATTAAAGTTAATCACACAAGACTGCAAATTTTCTAATCCAATTCCGAATGAATTAAACTCTGAATTTTTTAAATGAGATCATCTTGTAATATTCATTCATGATCAAAAAATTCTTTTTTTCCACAATTCTTATAAAATCTGTAAACAATCGTCGTTCGACTTACCACAAACTTCGTTAAATTTACAACATTCGAGAGGCGACGTATGTAGTGTACAGCCGAGTTTCGCTGGCGGTGCAGAGCATTTTGCTGGGAGCGTGCAATTAAAACGACGCCTACATTTGAAATGAAAAAAAAAAAAAAAATGTTTTTCATCAAAGTTAGAACGGTTTTGATAATGCGACATTTTTAAAAATATTTTCATTCAAACATTTCTTTTTTTATTTATTTATTTTTTTTTCATTTTTTCATTTAAACAATAAACAAAACATTAAAATTAAAACATCAAAAAACCTTTTAAAATATTTAAAAAATAAACAAATAAAGTTTTAAAAATGCAATTGATAAATGATTTTAATCGACAAATATACATACACCTGCAAAGTTTCTTTGCATCCTCAGAGCTCTTTTCACCTTTCGGTAATATATTGGTTCAACTGTACTTAGTTTTTTAGAGAGGGCAATGAATGACTAAATAAATATGTAGATTCACTTGCGGAAAATATTCATAGGTCACACGAGTTTGTCAATCAATAATTAAAACGCTGAATTATTGGAATACTGACCCTTCACATTTACAGTGATCGTGATAACAGCCATTCAAACCATATCCATTTGGATACAATTCACCGATGGGGTATCGAACACCATCTACCAAGCACTCATCCTCAGGCAAATTTTCCCAATCGTCACAAATCCATCTCGTTGGACAACAGTATGGAGGTTTTTCGAAATGGAATGTACACCTTAATTCGTAATAATAGTACGTTGGTCCAGGACACGATTTCGGGGGGTCACATTCTTAAAACAATGAGGAAAAAAGAATGAGGAGGAGATGAAACAAGAATGGAATATTTTTTCTCGCTTTTACACTTTTATTCGGTGAGCGACTTCAATTAATGAAATTTTAATTTACAATAATATCTTGACGAACTGTGTACTGTCAGACTATTTTATTTTCAAATATGTTTGATCAGTAAAAAATAACTTTTACTAAACTTATGTTCCCTGTTGATTTTTTCAATTTTTAATAAGCTCGCGCTAATCTTACGTTTTGAATATAACAATGCGGAGGACAAGTGAAAACTGAAGAGCGCAAAAATAATGTCGTAGCTTCGCCGAAACATGGTCAAAATTTACTGAGATTTTTATACGAATAACACGATTTGGCAATGTGTTTCTACTTCATAAAAATCTCGTTCTCTGAGTCGACAGGGTGGGGGATTCAAATTTTTTTTTCGTATGTATTTAAGGGGCATTCCAGGCCAAATCGACCATTCTTTAACAGGACCCCTTTCGATTTGGCGGAAACGTTTTTTATCTTTTTCTACTCTATCAGAGGAGTTTTTTAGAATTTTTTCAGATTTTTTTTCCCGACCCAAAAACAGTTATGAATTATAAATAAAAATTGCGTTGTTTGTTTTTGCTCAAAGTGACATTATATTTTCGAAAATTTTGAGATTATTGCCGTTTTTAATTTTTTTTTATTTTCTCCGTAAGAAACTTTGACATTTTTTACAAGTTCTATGTAATTTTCAAAGTGGAATCTCTTCGCTGTTGGCATGAGATTGGCGTAAAGTGGGCTTGGAATGTCCCATATACGATTATAAATATGTATGAGACATCATCAGTTTCACCGTTGAGTTTACATATTGAAGGTCCGACCGTTGACCATTCGTACATTTTTTTTTTAACGCGAGAAATCAGCAAACTAGCATCGCACAATTTTCGGGCCACGATATTTTATCGTTCGGGACTGTTGGCTGGTTTTTTTTCTTATTCCTCTTCGCATTTGGACTCGAGTCTTCGCGAGTCGTATTAAAATTTCAGGGTTTTCCCTAGTAAATAACCTCATCGCAAAACCTCATTCTGAAAATAAATGAAAGTTGAAAAAATTCGAGAAGAAAAAATGAAAAATTGCAAATAAAATGTACAACAAATGTTGTTTTTCACGTCGATTCTGGGCGTGACTTCTTCGTTTCCGTAGTAATTTAATCGTTCTATTATATGTCACAATTCTTATCAGAGAGACGCTGACACGTCGGTATCGGTGGTACTTCGCAAACACATTTCATACAGATTGAACTGTAGCCCGTACCCCTGCTCAGCTCGTCGCCAATTCTCATCGTCAAATTTCCAAATGTGCAGTTTAGATCTGAATTAAGAAGAAAAATGAAATTTTCTTGTGTTCACTTTCATTGCTGAGACGAACAGTGAAAAATTCCTTTGAAAATCAAGAAAATGTTGAAGTTGAAGAAAAATTATGAAAACGAGATGAGAACGAACGAATTTTCATCCGGGTAGAAGAACACAAATAATTGTTCTCCTTTTTATTTAATGAAAAGCATAAAATGAAAAATTATTATCAAAAATTTCCTTTGTTTTTGTAATTCATTCAATATAGTTACGATGAGAAAATACAAACTTTTTTTAAATCTCAAGTTTGCATGCTTGATCAAAAAATGGATTCTTTACTTTCGTCGACTCACCAGAATTTGCGACATCGCTTGGTACTGGTCTCGTTTGTCCTTGAGCTCTTGGCGAGGCTCTTGGTATAACAAAGTCTTGATCGTTCTCTTTTAAAAAATAAATAATTGTAGTAACAGAATTTTTGAAAACCACAAAAAAGTTCATTTACGATCTGAAGGTTTCTTATAAAAATTCATTAACATAGAACTCACGACATCTGTAAGCGAAACTGCAGTCAGTTTGGGGCGCTTGATCGTGATAATATGTGGGAACACAGTTTTCTCGTATTTCGATTGCGTGATGTAACATTATTCCACAAGTGTGTTTAAGTGTGATGCAAAAAGGTTCAACGTTCCAGCCTGCAACCCAAATCCAAGTTTATCAGTAAAAATGCTCAACTGAACTAATTTTTATAGGATTTTTATAACCGCAGGATTGCATAATTTTTACAATTGCCAATACGAGATCCGTCATCGATCATTCAATCATTCGATTGGATCTTACCGGATTATTTCTAGTCATAAATGTGGTGATGAGTGGTGGTGAGCATAAAATATGTCATTTATAATGCATAGTTATGATTTGATGGTTTTTAAAGGGTATTAAAAAATTTTTTACCTTTGTATCCTTCACCACAATAACATGACTTGTGTGGTTCTGCGGCAGGCTTGAAATATTCGCCATCTCGATAAGTTTTTCCATCGACGATGCAGATGGCTCGCTTCGCATCATTTTTAGCTATCAAGTGAAATTTCATTAGCTATCAATTGTAAAGTTACTGCTTTACAAATCAAAACGCGCTCTCTGGTTTTTTCATCTCAGATAATAAACCAATCCCCCGGAATCGTGGAGACTATGGAGAAACATGTGGGTTCCAGTGGAGTACTTTTACACCGAATCTGTCCAAGATATTAGAGTTAAAAAATTCTATCATAGAGTTGAAATACTCGTAAATAAACCCTACAAATTTCAAAAGTCTACGTTTTTTTCCTCGCTGCAAAAAAATCGCGAAGAAACCCCAAAAACTCCGGCGCGAGCCCCTTAAGGTTTCCAAAACTCCGGTAGACAATTGCAATCTAAAAGGGCCCGAGAAAAGAGCGAGAGCGTAGGTAACACTTGAAAAAATCTTCGTAACGGCGACAAAAATATCGCTGAATGAATAAATTTATGAGGTCCGACGCCGTTTGTTGATCCAAACGGCAATCGTGCCATCAAATGTACTTTGACGTGCGTCGAGCAGGGTTCGGCGGATAAGACGGGCCCGTAGAGAATACTTACGACACACAACGGGAAAGCCGCAGCAACTCGTTGCGTTTTTTTTGACATAACAATCGGAAGGTATCAGATCGTCGAAACAATCGAGGAAAGTGCAAGAAAACATGGGCCTGGAGAAAAAAAAATGTCTTTATTTTTCGACACCTCGTTGGGAGCAAGTAATCGAGAGACGAATGAGCGCCTCGATGATTTTCAAACTCAATATTTATGCTTAAATAGGTTCGTTTTAAAATTCGTACTTTTAGTACTTCGGTAAATTTCGATTTTTTTCATTTCCTGGTATGATTAAACAGTAAATAATTCACTGACCCTCGATCACTCATATCACAATGGCAGTCAACGTCACAGGGATGACTGTGTTCGTCTCTAATGCGTTCACCAATCTCATAAACGTGCCCATCAATGACGCACTTATCTCTGGGCAAAGTTTTGAGATGATCACAGTTGTATTTCTCGGGACAGCAGTCACCGCGATTTTTGTATTCCGGTGTGCATCCAAGTTCCTCGTAATATTTCAACGGTCCGGGACAAAGATGGTCTGTAAAGGGGAAAGCACTATGAGTTATTTCCGTGGAGTATTTTGGTCGATTAATGAATCAAATAATAACGAACTTGCCAGCTGACTTGCCGGTGACTATTGGAAAACCTAAACTAATCCAGAGAGTGAATTTTAAGGCGTTACTACTCATTGTGATCAGTGGAGCACTGGGCAGAATGACTAGATTCTTTGGACAACTCGAACGCTCTCCATCCATTCTTCAAAATCTGATGTGGTACGTAAAGAAAAAGAATAAGAAGAAGAAGAAGAAGAAGAGGGGAACCCTCAAATGGCCCGAAGGTGAAAGTCCCGCTAGTTGAAAAAAAAAAAAAAAAATTGAAGGACGGACCTGCAGACACAAAAAACTGACGAGAACGAATCCTAATATGCTTCTAAAAAATCGTGCTTTCTTCGCCTTTGTGGAAAATGGAAATTGAGAGGTTTTTATCCGCTTCGTGGCAAATTCGCGGACAGGATATCCCTTCAAAATTGAAAAAAATTCATCGTAAGATGATTTTCGAAACATTTCTCTCTCATTCCCTTCAGATTTATGATACGATCATTCGGAAAATATAAGTTTTAAAAAAGTAAGGCACAGACATTTTCTTCAACGATCAACCTTTTTACACGTTAGAGATGAAATAAATATCGTGCCTGAAAAAGAATTCACACTTTTGCACCATTTTGTTAGAAGAGTTTTTTATCTTTCGAAAAAGTTCTACAAAAAAAACTGAATTCTGTGCGTTTTTACTAACTCTAACAGTAGTAGTTTGTTGAAAATATTTCTCACGCTCTTTTGAATATCCTTCCGCGGCCTCTACGAACTCTACTCTTCACCTGAGCCTGTGTTTGTGTTCGCACGGGATAGTTCGCTTTTTTCGACGAAGGTTATTCACTTGAAAACTTGTTTTTCACGTATCTTCAAATAAAAGGACATATTTACACAACTGGGATTCCTAGAATTGTTGTTCAGCTGTACAAACGATTCGCTGCTCTACACATTCGTTAAAAATTCCTCTTTCGACCACGTACGCCATATGAAATTTTAACGCTAAGGTCCATCGGTGAGGAATATTTAGAGATTCTGCTATTCCGATATTCAATCAGCCTTGTTCATCGCGATTTCGAATTTGCAGCACGAATTTATTGTTCAATAAAAAAACAGTGAATATCTAGAAAGAGCAATTATTGAGATCGACAGAAAAGTTCAGTTCGTGAGATCGCGTGGTATCACGAATTACGTTTAACAATATCTTTTTGTATTTATTTTTCTATTCTAAAGTTCACTTTTTTCAGCGTTACCTTCTGCTGCGTTAGAGAGTACAAAGCACAGGCCTAGACTAATTACGAAGAGTAAAGAGTTGCAGTCCCGCGGAAACATGATCACTGTTCGGCGCCGGAGCTGTCATTTAATTCGCCCAAAATTCAGTTTCCATAGAACGAGTGTTTCTTGATCTTGCTTGGATCTCAGTCAACGAGCCAAAAAATTGGGAGTTCTGAAAACTCGATAGGTACCCAGCATGCACAGCAGATTTATAAGCACGTGTCGGGAAAGATTACGCAACTGTCACGCTTTAAAATCAAGCTCCATCCATTTATGTTTCAAGAAAATTCTAATGTACTCCATTCGTGTTATTTTATGCAAAATTAAAAAAAAAACTCGTTTATCGAAAAATCAGAGATACACGAAACGAAAAAAATCATTTCGAGATGCACATAAATGAAAATTTTTTTCGAAGTATCGCAATAAATAATTGAAAGTCAAACTTCAGAAAATTTATATTTTACAAAATTACTTATTTTCATTCCTTTATCGCCATCTATTTCTGCATATAAATATAGTATTTGCCTTTTTCGGGCACAGAATTTTAGTGGCAACAAAGGATATCGACGCGAGGGCAAGAGCCCCTCGCGTTCATTCGGTCCAGCAGAGCCCGCATAGCCCTACTGCCCTCACTTCCATGTTTCAATGTGATGCGTATTTTTCACAAGAATTTTTAAGTTCGATAAAAGCTACGAACTAAGACCCTGTTATCGCAGTGCTCTTTTTTTGCTCATTGATTACGGATATTTCGAAGAGCCAACTGGAAAAAAATTCCACGATGTACTAATATGATTCGACACCCCAAAGGCGATTTCATAATTTCCATAAATTTGCCGATCACGGTACAGCCATCCAACGTGACTAAAATTGACAGATAACGCGCATTGAGCAGCCTCCTTACGACGAAGAAAATTCGAGTCCGTTTGAGAATCAGACATTTTTCAGCAATACTCGTCATGCGCTGGGAAATTTCAAGCGGAAGCTATTCGAACTTTATCTTCGGCTGTCGCAGTTCGTTGAGTTTCTTTTTTTACAAATATTTTGTCTTGACTCGATGAAGCTTGTCGATAAAAAGAATGATAAAATTAGACGATACTGCCGGAATAAGTGGCATTTATCTGCATTGAATCGTTCCAGCATCTTTTTTCTGGTTTATTCATTTCCACTTACATTGATATTTGCGACTGATGTTGGATATGGTTCGTGATTTTATCAAGTAAAGATCATTCGAATGGTGTTTTCTTTAAACTAAAGAGCAACTTGATAACCATTCTTGCGACCTCCAAACCTTCTGAAGTGCCGTGGCGTAAGGGGGCCAAACTGGGCTCATGTTTTCGTAGTTTTTTCAGTGATAACAGTTTATTTTTTAACATTAAGCATCATTCTATCTTCAGGGGGATAATCGTTACACACGAATCCTTCACACGCAAATATTGGGAATTAATTCGAAAGCTTGTTTCTGTGTTGTCCGCAGGTTATAGCACACATCTGAGCTTCTTAAAAGCAGATCCGTCCGTTGAATCGTTAGTGTAGTTGATGAGTCGTTGAG
Organism: Venturia canescens; assembly: GCF_019457755.1. NCBI lineage: Eukaryota > Metazoa > Arthropoda > Insecta > Hymenoptera > Ichneumonidae > Venturia > Venturia canescens. The sequence goes on from NC_057426.1 coordinate 11,253,990, forward strand.
CATGAGTTACATTTTTAATGGAGAGCGTCGTTCTTCGTGAATTCAAGAGAGGAGCAGTGACACGCTTAGCATTCTTCTTTGGGAAGCTCTTGACACTTTGGAACTGGAGGTACTTCGCATATACATTTCGTACAAAGCGTACTGCTCTTCATTTCGACACCAACGCTCATCACGAAATGACCATACGTGCAGAGTTGTTCTGAAATGGGAGAGCGGAATATCAGCTGTGATGTGATACCGTTGGAAAAACGAGATTGGCTCATGGACGCGCAAAAAGAATGTCCCCGAAAAATTTAACGACGATTCAAAAAAATAAAACGACTGTTCAATTTTGAACGTAAATTTTCTTCCGACTGTGCTTTATTTACAGCAACGATAACGAAAAAACAAATGACAATTGTTCAAAATTCTAAATTAGTATCGACCTACGAGTAATTTTGAAGGAAAATTGTAGACTTTGATCAACTGATTTACTACTTTTACCTGTGGAGTCGCCGACAACGAACGCGAAACAAAGGCAAAGCCCAAGGACGATTTTGAAGCCGTTGTGATTCAACATCGTTGACGTTCCCTCGTTGGAAAAGATATGGACTCGTTTCAAACGTTCTCATACGTTTTCAGGAATCATCAACTTTGAGGAGGGGGCAACTATGAGAATATCAACACGTCATCCGCTGTGTTTTATGTAATACGTCCATTATGTTCATCGTCTATATATCTACTTTTATTCACTGTCTACGTGGACCAGAAAGTTTCCGAATTCGTACTAAAAATGTACGTGAGACGATTTCGTACTGCGACGAAATGCTTGGAATGGAAAACAGGATAGATGCGTCTCTATTCTGTGTTTTTTTCAAGACTAACATAAAGATGATGAATCTTGTCACAAGTAAAAAATATTTTTTAATTGTTAGCCTCGACCTTGCTCCGCTAATTTATTAGCTTTTTTCACGACAGTAGAATTACAAAGTTGTATTCATATCAAACATCACCGACGAACTCGTGGGTCATCGATTATTTTTTTCAGTACAAAATTAATAGAAGGATTAAATAGATTTAAAAGAGTAAGTTTTTTTCATTTATTTCTAACAAGCATAAAATATGTATTGCATTTAGATGTATTGAAAAACTCGACCGATTCGATAGAAATTATGAATGCGTGGACGTGTTTACTACTCTTCTGCAATAAAAAAAGAATCTGCTTGGAACTCACTGCACTTCAACCGTTTACAGACTACTATGGAGAATGGAACGCAGAAAAATGTTGGATAAAGTTATTTATAAAATGGTGTTTAATTATTTATGATATTTTGGAGTAAAATTATAGGTAAACGTGACCTTATAAAACTTCGTGAAAAAGAGAAACGCAGAGGAAGATCAACGAGAAGAAAACAGTATCGTAATTTCAAACAAACAAGTTTGTGAACCACGTGACGTGATTGATTAATCAAAATGTAGACGACTCCAGTTTCTTTGATAGCAACTTAGAAACTAAAATAAAAGAGGATTTCGTAATTCTTTATAAAAATATATGGACCATGCAGGAATGGAGTACGATTTCTTTGTGAAATAGGTTTGGAGTACGGAAACAGCTGTGAACTGGGATTGGTTATCAGAATTTTTGCCTGCTGGTAACAAATTATTGTAAGACGTTGCCCTAATCGATCTCAATTTTTTTTTACAGTACAGCTCGATACAGTATCACTTACAGCCCTTTTCCAGTTCAAATTAGTGTAATTCAACATGCAAGTTTATTCAACAGTTAATTCATGCATACGTAAACACTGAAAAGGAAATGAGAATTATGAAAGTTTCATTCATTTTTCACTTCGATTAGTCAGACAAAAGTACTCGCTGTCTGATGCAGGTTTATTAATAATTCTCGATTGTATAATTACAAAATAGATTTTAGATGAAACAGAAGTGCGATAGAAGGCCATCTTCAGTCCGATCATTCGATTTTCAAATCAAGACGTTCATTAGTTGGACGTTTCATAGCAGGTTGGTATTGGCGGTACTTCACAAATACACTTGACGTTTCTTCCCTCATAACGCAGTTTGTCGCCAATGTTCAATGTGACGTTTCCGATTCGGCACTGTTGGACTGCAACCAATTGGGCCAAGTTCATAATTCATATGGAATTTTTACCTAACGATTCAGAAACATCGCTTCTAATTTTTTATTTGCTATGAGCTCACCTGAAACGACAGCCTCGGAAGTACTGAGCGTTGACGCGCCGATGTTAGATTTCTTATCGATTGCGTATTTTCCTTCCTCAGCTTGAAAGCCAGAAATATTTATGAAACTCAGTTAACACTATACGCCATTGAAAAATATCAGTTTGAAATAAAATTTACTTACGGCATACGTGAGCCTTGCTACAAGCATTGTAAAGCATCGATTCTCGTTCATAGATCGGTGCACAACCATTGTGGATGTTTTCAAAATTCGCTATGTCATTAGGACAGCGAGATCGTTTCGACCACTGGCAAAATCGCTCATCGTTCACGCCTGATATAAGAAAAATCATTTTTTTTGTCCTCGGTACAACAGTTGCATTCTGAATTCATTAACAATAAGAATTTGAGATTAAAATAATGTTCGATAATTCCTCACCATCGTATCCTTCGTCGCAGGTACAAGTTTTTTCCGGTTCGTTTATTGGAACGAACGTTTCTCCTGCTTTGTATGATTTTCCATCAACGTTGCAGACATCAGGACTATTCTCTTGGAGGATATGAAAATTTAGTGGCATTAAAATAATCCATTGGTTCGAAGAAATTTGTTATGACAATACAACTTTGATTCTGCTCTCAAGAACGGTGTGAAGCTTTCGTTTGTGCGATAAACTTTTTTCGATAATGCGCCGCTTCAAAATCCCATCATTTCAAATGAAGGCACTATAGATAGTGCAGTATATTATCGCAGAAAAGAAAATTTCTGTTCCACTTACCACAAACATGATAAATTTTGCAACACTCGACATTCGATAGAAGATGACGGCAGCTGAGTATATCCTCCGCGTATGGTCTGCTGCAAGATGTTTCCATACATCTTACATTGCCACTGTGGTTTTGAAGGAGAAAAAGATTACTCAAATTTAGGTCCATTTATTCATTTGGAGACCTCTATTTATGAAGCCTGATAACATTAATTCGTCAAAGATATTCACTTCAATAGATCGAAAATTTTCACTTTTTTACTGTAAATTATGATACAACAAATTTCTCAACTTGTTTGTAAACGGATAATCGGATGATCAGTCTACTAACCTCCTACAGCGACAAAAGCTGCAAGCATCTTCGGTCGGTACGACTTGATTATGATTATATACGCGACCATCCGCCAAACAGTGATAATGCGAGGTTCTATTTTTCCAAATGTCGCAATTGTAACTCGACGGACAACAGGAGGTGACATTTTCGAAAACTGGAGTGCACCCGATTTCCTCGTAATAATACAGTGGACCGGGACACTTTTGCAGATCACATACTGCACGAAAAAGATAAATATGAAAGTTCAATTTTATAAACACTGCACAGCCACCCAAGATCTTTCTTTACACTCCATTTTGAAAAGACTTCACTTCTTTTACTTCTTTGCCTGCAAAAGGAAAAATACTTGCATCCCAGAAAAAATCTTAGAAGAGAAATAATTTTATTTTCACTTAAAGGACTTCTGCGTATTGTATCGACAGCGCTGATAATTATTTTCATGAAAATTCAATGTTAATGTGATCAACGCAATTCGTCTGTGTTCACACCACAGTTCTACTCAACTCTTGACTGAACAGACGAAAAACGTGAAACAGTAGAAAAATATTACATAGTGCTCAAAAAGTACACGAACAATGGACGTTTCCATTGAATAATTATTGTGCATTTATTCTTAATTATAAATGTTACCTTGCGATGTTTGAGAAAGTACGCCACTCAGGCACAGGCCAACGAGAGCAGAAACGATACCATAGTTTCGGAGATACATGATTGTCAACTAGTCCGAGTTCTCGACAAAGTAAAATATAAATGACCGACGAGTTTCTTTTATAACGACTTGGCTCCGTTATAGTCAAACGAGAAGGGACTCTATATACTTATTTATATAAACTAGATATAATTTCTCGAGTATAATATCTATCCAAAATTTACCATCGAGATGCTTTTATGTGTCGAAATGTGTATGAAGGCGGGAACTATCAAGATACAAACGGTAGGTAGTCGAGGCTAAATATTAATTTATATTCATGTGGGTGTTACATTCGCTGGGAAACTATTTTGTTCGAGAATAACTGTGAACTAAGACCCTGTTATGAGGTCAAAAACTATTTCAACCTCATTTATTAAAGTTTCATCTTCAAAAGTAAACAGAAGGAGCATGAGCCCACAGCATGCTGTGGGTTTCTATTAATACTGATCAAAAATAATTTCAAATAATTACCATTCAACATTCTTCCCGGCCAAATTTGTAGCTGCACGAACATTTTTTTCACATAATTTTATGAAATACTTGAAAGGGAATCTTCTTATGTGGTGATTAATTTTTTCTTTTTTCAGATTGTTGCAAAAAACGTCTTTTTCTGATTCGGAAAAACATCAGTTCGTACTAAAGTCAGGTGCTAAATTTTCGCTTGACTGACGATCTTTCCTGACATAGCGAGGTCATACCTATACCCAGAAATTATTTTTTCCCTGTCATAATTAAACATTAAAAATTCTGATGTCTTGGTTCCCATCCGAATGTATAATATTTCGAAGCACAGTTTTATCCAAGCTGAAATGGGAAATGTCAAAATAGTTTCTTTAATAAATATTTATTTCTTTAATTATATTATTCAACTCCCCGTGTTTGTCGGCATGGTATCATGTTGAATAAAGAAGTTCTTGCATATTATTAATTGCAACACTGCAACCTTCATTTACTTCACTCTAAATCCAAGTGCGTGTTATTGCTAACACACATTAAGTGTGTTCTGTACTTAGCGCCATAAGGAAACTATAGATTTTTAACACACCATAAAACGTGTAAAAAGTGACTACAAGAAATCTACAATTTGCTTACGGCATTAAGTACAGAACACACTTTACGTGTGTTGGCAATAACACACTTGGATTTACAGTGTTCCTATCGTCGTCGATCGCTATAGAAAATACTAAATTAATATCAAACCATCATTCTATAGACAAAAATTGTACAGATATGCCTATACTAACTATAAGAACGCTCATACTCATAGCAAATATAACTTTTTGAATTCGATCATTTATGCTCTAGTGTGAATCTAAGAATTTAATTTATTATTTAGTCTCAAAGTCTAGGTCACGCGCTCGTGCAATACCGTAGAACGTCTGGCTTATTGATCCATTATTTTCCAGTATAAAATTAACAGAAAAATGAAGCAAATTATTGAAACCCTTTTTGTCTTTTCGTTTTAAGACTCGTATAGCTCATATATGCTAATTATGCCACAAGCGCCACAAAACTGTACCAGTTGGAATTACGAGAGTTATTAGTTTTCGGTTTTTTTGTCTTTCCTACATTCCCCTCCAGTTCCTTCTCGTAATACTTCACCAACTCGTTCATCATGCAGCCTCCGCCCTAAGGGCCATCACCGTACCGCATCGTCCGCGTATGCCAGCTCCTATATCCTCTTCTCTCCCACTTTCAGTGGAGTGGTAGACATCAAGCTGTCATTAATAACGCGGGCGAATGCTCTAAATGGTTTTCCACTACGATGGGTCTCCCCGAAGGGTCGGTTTTGGGACCTCTGTTGTTTTCCGTTTGTATCAACGATATTTCTGCCGTTTTTTAAATAATTCTCAGCACATGATCTTTGCCGATGATCTACAAATTTATTTGAGCTGGCCTCTCTCCAAACTGACATTACGGCATTGCACATATTACAGAAGATGTAAACTCGATAGCACTATATATGCAAAAATAAACAGACTAAGATTAAACTTGCTGAAATCGAAAGTAATTATCTTCGGTGGTGGAGCTTATATAAATCGCATTGATTATGAAACATTACCTCCAATTTCGGTTGATGATACTAACCCACCGTATGTTAATGAGACGAAGAACCTAGGTGTCTTTACGACCTCAAATCTTTCATGGAGGAAGCACGTCTTGCATCTATGTAAACGTGCACACTTTGTACTCTTTAAATTAAAGTACAACAAAGGCGCACTATCTCGTAAAATAAGAGAGATGCCATGTAGATCCTTAATTTTTCCGATACTCGATCATTGCTGTCTGGTCTACAACGATCTAACAGTTGAGCTGAACTCCACCCTTAAAAAGCTCGTGAACTATTGTATTCGTTTTATTTATAATAACTTGCGCTACGATGCTCATATTACACTTTATCGCAGAGAATCAGGTTGGCTGACAGTTCGATCAAGGCGCCTTTATTTCATGAGCGTAATGACTTATAATGTCTTACAGAAAAATGCTCCAAATTATCTGAAAGCACTTTTCATCCCAGCCCGTCGTTTCTCATCCTATCAGCAATGTACTTTTGGCACTCGCTCCCCACTAATATAACTTCATCCGCATCCTTTATTGGTTCTCAAGGAAAACTTGCTCTCTCTCTCTCTCTTATTCGCACTTGAAAGTACATCTTTGAATGAATTATAAATCTGTGACGATCGTGAGAGCTTTAGTCATATTGATGTACTCGTGCCATACTTTATTAGTATTTATAACGTTATCAATGCTATATTAATATGCTGTGTATCCTGATACGTGATTCAATGAACAATCTTGTTGAAGCGAATCTTATAATTTATATTTTCTTATTCTAAGATTGATGTATACTAAATCGAAATGTTCTTTACGAAATTTTTGTGATAACCGCATAATCATTAATTGTGTTTAGGTTAATTAGAGAGAGTAGCATCAAAATTATTATAAATGTATACTATTATGTATTTTCATTATGTGATTGAACTTAAATATGTCAAACTTATGCAATCTTGCTTCAAGGTGTAAACCAAAGCTTAAAAATAAACTCAACTCAACTCAACTTTCGCAAGTCCCCATTTGGCCCTAATCAGCCTGTTGGTAATAAATTATTGGGAAACATTGCTTTGAAAAAACCTTTATTTTTTTTACAGTAAAGTTCAAAATAATATTATTTATAGCCCTTTTCCAGTAAAATTCGAATTAGTATGACTCAGTGTACACATTTTCCCATAATAAATTAATCCAAAGACAGTTGTACTGTAAAGGCTACGAGGATTACGGGAGTTCCTTTATGTTTCCACTTCAATTAGTCAGGCGAAAGTGCTTGCTGTCCGACGCAGGTTTATCAATAATTCTCGATTGTATAATTACAAAATAGATTTTAGATGAAACAGAAGTGCGATAGAAGGCCATCTTCAGTCCGATCATTCGATTTTCAAATCAAGACGTTCATTAGTTGGACGTTTCATAGCAGGTTGGTATTGGCGGTACTTCACAAATACACTTGACGTTTCTTCCCTCATAACGCAGTTTGTCGCCAATGTTCAATGTGACGTTTCCGATTCGGCACTGTTGGACTGCAACCAATTGGGCCAAGTTCATAATTCATATGGAATTTTTACCTAACGATTCAGAAACATCGCTTCTAATTTTTTATTTGCTATGAGCTCACCTGAAAGGACAGCCTCGGAAGTACTGAGCGTTGACGCGCCGACGTTAGATTTCTTATCGATTGCGTATTTTCCTTCCTCAGCTTGAAAGCCAGAAATATTTATGAAACTCAGTTAACACTATATGCCATTGAAAAATATCAGTTTGAAATAAAATTTACTTACGGCATATGTGAGCCTTGCTACAAGCATTGTAAAGCATCGATTCTCGTTCATAGATCGGTGCACAACCATTCTGGATGTTTTCGAAATTCGTTATCTCATTGGGGCAGGGAAATTGTCTCAACCAATTACAAAATCGCCTATCGTTCACGCCTGATATAAAAATCATTTTTTTTTTTTTATACTTAGTACGCCAATTGCATTATTAAACCGTTGAATTTCTTATTATTATCGAATGAAAGTTTGATGAATTCATTATAAAAGTTTGTTCTTGATTCATCAACAATAAAAATTTGAGATTGAAATAATGTTCGATAATTTCTCACCATCGTATCCTTCGTCGCAGGTACAAGTTTTTTCCGGTTCGTTTATTGGAACGAACGTTTCTCCCGCTTTGTATGATCTGTCATCAACGTTACAGACAGCAGGACTATTCTCTTGAAGGATATGAAAATTTAGTGGCGTTAAAAAAATCCTTTGATTCGAAGAAATTCGTTATGACAATACATCATTGATTCTCCTCTCCCGAACAATATGAAGCTTCCGTTTGTGCGATAAACTTTTTTCGAGAACGCGCCGCCTCAAAATACCATCATTTTAAATGAAGACGCTATAGATAGTGCAATATACTATCGCAAAAAAGAAAATTTCTGTTCCGCTTACCACAAACTTCATAAGTTCTGCAACACCTCACATTCGATTCAAGGTAACGGCAACCTAGTGTAGCGACCTTGGGGCGGCAATCTACGGTTGTACACACGATATTACCGCTATGGTTTAGAAGAAGAAAAAGATTATTCACATTTAGGTCCATTTATTCATTTCGAGGCCTCGATTTATGAAGCCTGATAACATCCATTTATCAAAGATTTTTACTTCAACAGAGCAAAAATTTTCACTTTTTTACTGTAAATTATGAAAATTTCTCCACTCGCTTGTAAACGGAGAATCGGATGATGAGTCTACTAACCGATAACAGTAACAAGTGCTGCAACTACCACGCAATATGCTTTCACGATGATTATACACCTCACCGTGGTCCAAACAGTAATCCTGTGTTACATTTTTCCAAATATCGCAATGGTAACTTGATGGACAACAGGAGGTGACATTTTCGAAAACTGGAGTGCATCCGATTTCCTCGTAATAATGCAATGGACCGGGACACTTTTTTCGATCACATACTGCACAGGAGAAGGATGAAAATGAAATTTCAGTTTGTCAAACATTACACAGCTTCCCAAGATCTTTGTTTACCCTCCATCTAGAAACGACTTCACGTCTTCTTCATCTTTGAAAGCAAAAGGAAAAATTCTTGCATCTCAAAAAAAAATCTTAGAAGAGAAATAATTTTATTTTCACTTAAAGGACTTCTGCGTATTGTATCGACAGCGCTGATAATTATTTTCATGAAAATTCAATGTTCACGGGATCAACGCAATTTGTCTGTGTTCACGCCACAGTTCTACTCAACTCTTGACTGAACAGACGAAAAACATGAAACATGAGAAAAACGTTACATAGTGCTCAAAAAGTACACGAACAATGGACGTTTCCATTGAATAATTATTGTGCATTTATTGTTAATTATAAATGTTACCTTGCGATGTTTGAGAAAGTACGCCACTTAGGCACAGGCCAACGAGAGCAGAAACGATACCGTAGTTTCGGAGATACATGATTGTCAACTAGTCCAAGTTCTCGACTAAGTAAAATGTAAATGACCAACGAGTTTCTTTTATAACGACTTGGCTCCGTCATAGTCAAACGAGAAGGGACTCTATATACTTATTTATATAAACCAGATATGATTTCTCGAGTATGATATCTATCCAAAATTCCCCATCGAGATGCTTTTATGTGTCGAAATATGTACTAAGGCGGGTGTTATCGAATCTACCAAGAGACGCCACAGCTAGTCGAGGCTAAATATTAATTTATATTCATGCGGGTGATGCATTCGCTGGAAAACTATTTTGTTTGAGAATAACTGTGAACTAAGAACCTTTTATCGGGTCAAACCTATTTCAACATCATTTATTAAAGTTTCATCTTCACAAATAAACAGGAACATGAACCAACAACGCGCTGTGTGGGTTTCTATTAATGGTGAAAAATCATTTCAAATAATTAACATTCAATATTCTTCCCGTCCAAATTTGTAGCTGCACGGAAATTTTTTTTTTTTTGTCGCATCATTTCATGCAATGACTGAAGAGAAATGTTGTAGAATGGTGACCAAGTTTTTTTCAAGTTATTCATAATCAAAAGTATGTGTTTTTGAAATTCGATCATTCACAGTCCCGAGTGGTTATGGGTATTCTCTTATAACACTCGTACAATAACAAAGAACGTCTAGCTTATTGATTCATTTGTCTCCAGTACAAAATCGATACAACAACGAATCAATACACATTATTTTAACACTCATATGCTGCGCCACAGAAACTCGTCCACGATTGACGAGTTTGTTTTCACAGTGGCTTGACACCACGAGCTTGGCAACAAGAGGGGCCCTATCATTATCGTTATAAAATTCAGCATCAACATGTTTTCATATATATGCGAAGATGCGAAATGAGCATGGATGCGTGCCCATTAACCGTTCCAACATCACCCACTTTTTAATCTTAACAACAAATAAATATTTAATATTAATATTTAATCTTCACACAAATATTCAAAGAGATAATCTTGTCACAGGAATCGACATGGAAGATTATATTCACGATAAACAGAGAGGATAAATAGTGAGCCGAATCGATCTTCGTTGCGTCGAGGCTTGTGGAATCGTTAGCCCACTTTTTAAAACATAAAAAAACGAGGCAAAAGATCGATAGAAGATCACCGTCATGATAATTATCACAAAGCGTACCGAACATGCGCCAGCTGACTTGACCCCAAAACTTGCTTCTCGAATCACAATAGCAGTGCCCTAATATTGTAATTTCACCGATTCGTTACTTTTGATGAAATATTAAATCCCCAGTGAGATCGAGTTTGTTCACGGTGTTAGTACTAAAAATAAATTAATAAACTAATGAATTTCCAGAGTCACATCTCCAGGGTGAACTCAACATCACGCTAAGAACTCAACCAAAGCATATTATTCGCTTTCGTATAATAATTCATTCTTGGCAAAGTGCACGAGTATCCTCTTTTTGAGTTCGAATTTCATTTACATTAGTATGAGTTACAGAGTTGAATAAGTTCATTATTGATAATCCTTGGAAACAAAATAAAGTTTGAACTGAATAAAGTCTGCATTTGATTTTTACTTTCGTGTACAGAAATTTGTTTTTTTTTTTTTTTTTTTTTTCAATGTGAAGACTAGAAAAAGGAAAGCTCTGCTGCGGAGGTGGTAGGCACGATGGGATCAAGCACGAGAAACGGTTTCTGTATTTACGACGAAAAAAAAATGAGTATTTCCCACAACCGTACATTTATTTTCACCGTTGAGCAGATTCGTCGAAATAAAAATGAAAAGTTTCGTTTTCACTTGAATTGTTGAAACACTAACCGCGAATATGAACAATGGAAGCAAAGATCTCATGTAAATCGCGCCGGTAATACTCGAGAACTGTTGTACATGCGATCTTCGACTTCGACAGTTTTTTTCATGCGAGGGACTGTTGATAAAAACCTTGCGCTTTGAACCAAACGGAGAGAAAAAAAGTCCTACTTGGGACTCAATTCGTGTGTCATTGGGCCATTCACGTCCCGAGTTTGGAGTCCCAATCGAGACTTTCTTCAGGGATTCGCTGATCCATCATGGAAAAACTCCAGAAAATCACATGAATTATTAGATTTTTTACAGGCGTTTTCTGAAGCGATTATTCAAATTATTTTCTTCGCCTGATAGAACTAATGGAACGAACCACACATGGAAAATTAATCAATAACAGGCTTTTCTTGTTCAAACACTTTTATAATTTCACTCGAATCGAGATCCCGAAAAAAAATATCACGATCAATGACAAATAAGGAATTGTAAAGCATCCCCACAGTCCACGATTCATATCAAATTGTGCAAAGAATTACGGTGAAACGAATCGGGGTTACTCTTTGATATCTAACTTACAAATATATTAAATTTTCAGTCAAAAATGGTTAAAGTAGTTCATTGTGGCCATAAGCGATACGTTAATTTCTGTACTTTTCGACTGTTAATATTTCAACCAGACAGTCGATAAGGGCTCTTGAGATTTCACAGGCATATAGAAAAGAATTCTTGGATTTTAAGGCATAAAAAAATTAAAGTGCTATCTAAAAACAGCCCTCGCGCCTGCACATCCTTAATATGCAATTTTTCAGATAAGGGAGTTTCAAAAATAAGAAGGTTAAGCTTGAAATTTGTGGTATTTATAAAAATCTCTTTACAATTTAAACTCTCACTCTCTTCTTACTGATTGTGTTTTTATCATTAATAAAATAACTTCATTCGCATCATTGTCGATCAAACAATTGTTCACAGCAATAGCACGATCTAAATATTGTAACTATATTTAACATCACGAAATTGAGTTTCAGGCTGTTATTCACAGTCGTGGATTTTTCTTTAGCGGCTATCGAAATTCGGGTGTTTCGTGACGTCGCACTCTTCGTCAGACAGTCGTTGACAGGTCGGTAAAGGTGGCACTTCGCAAAGACATTTTACGCACACCGAGCTGTAATCCGTTGCTTGAGTCAGCTCATCTCCGAGCTGCATCGTTAAATTTCCAAAAGTGCACTGCATGTCTGAAACGATAAAAGTAAAATTGAGTTTTTCCACTTTGTTTTCACAATTAGAGAAATTGGTCGAAAACATTTTATCGAGAATCAGGCGAATATTTTCTCCCAACGTCGTCGACCGTCCTTCGGCAATCCGATTTGAAACTTCAGATGCATATTGGTTTTCAGACATTTTTTCGTGCTCGGAACAATCCTGATTTTTGCACGTGTATTTTCACAAACGGAACGAGTACGTTTAGAAATATTCCTCGCCAAATCCACGTTTTTATGTCAAGGTTGTACGGCCAATGGAAACAGGTTTTGTGACGAAACTTTCATCGACTCACCGGGATCCGCGGTCGCGTCAGTCGCGGATTTCGCTTCGCCCGCGGGTTTTGGGATCACAGCGTCCTTCTCATTCTCTATAAAATATCATAAAAATCATCATTTTCCATGACGTTTCTGTTTTTCTCCCTTTCCCTTTAATCGTCCACAATTAATGGCTCTCATTGGAACAGTACTCACGGCATCTGTAGGCCACGCTACAGTCGGTTTGCGGTGACTGATTGAAATAATAAGTTGGAACACAGTTTTCACGAATTACGTCCGCGTGATGTAACATTATTCCACAAGGATGTTTCAGCGTAACGCAGAACGGCTCGACGTTCTCCCCTGTCGAGATTTCACGATTAAAATATTTTTTAAACTCTGCTCTTTCCTTTCAACTCGAAATTTCGTACCGGCGTATCCAGCAGCGCAATAACAAGATTTGTGCGGTTCTCCAGCTGGCTCGAAATATTCTCCATCTCTATAAGTCTTTCCATCGACGATGCAAGTTGCACGATCTTCGTCTTTCGCAGCTGAAAGTCAAAACCCACGTTTCTCATAAGTCAATCGTTCTAAGTATCCCTGATTAAATATTTAAAAGGCGAGAATATTCATCAAGATTCGGAGGAGTTTGTTGGAAGGTATATTTTCGAAAAATACTCACGACACACTTCGGGCCCGGCACAACAATCTGTAGCATTGTGTGGGAGATAGCAACCGGGGGTTACTGGGCCATGGAAACAATCGACGATAGCGCAGGTGAATCTCGGCCTTGAAAAACGGAGTAAAGTTCGTTGTACTCGAGTTGCCACATTTGTAATAAAAATCCTTTTTTCATAAAAAATTCGAGAATAATTTCGTTCGATGTTCTACGCGTGGCAAAAAAACGGTCAAGCAATGTAAAAAACGAGGAAAGGATTGAGGTCTTTCTCAGCTTTGCAATTAGTGCTCGAATAAACGATTGTCGATTTGTCGAGCGTGAAAAAAACGACGAATTGTGAGATCCGATGAAATACTGACCCGCCTGGACCGTCAGCACAGAAACATCCGATGTCACAAGGGTTAGCGTCCTCGTCTTTGAGATGTTCCCCAATTTCGTATTCATGATCGTTAATAACGCACTTGTGAGTGGGCAAGCTTTTGAGTTTACTGCAATCGTATTTTTGGGCACAACAGTCACCGGGTTTTTCGAAAACCGGTGTGCATCCGAGCTCCTCGTAGTGCGCTACCGGTCCCGGACATTTGCAGTCTGTGAAGAGAAAAATGAGGAAAATCAAAAATATGATTCGGTTGGAAAGAAAAAAGGAGAAATTCGAGTCAGTCAAAAGGTGATGAATCGCGGTAAGCGACTTACCGGGCGTTTCGCTGCTCACGAGTGTCAAACAAAAGCAAATCCCGAGGACGATTTTTAAGCTGTTTTTATCCATGATCGTCGATGTGCTGTTCTGCTGAATGGTTAGACACTTGGCGCATCGTGAGCACTCTTCTTATACGATCTGAGTGATCTTCAATTCGTAACGAAGAAGGGGGAAACCCCAACTGAAAGTGAGGGACGAATTGGTAATACGGAAAAGAAAAAATGTGCAGACAAAGTCTGATCGGCAGTGTATTCAACAATATTTATTATCGTTTTAAATCGTACGATGTTGCTCTTCTTTTTCTTGGCATCATAATAAATGTGAAAAACGCTTCAACTATCGTTATCGCTGCTTGATAATTCCACACTTTCGTTCAAACATTATCTGCGTTTATGCAGTCGTCGTTCTTCACTCTCTTCCACTAATTTTATCTGAGGTCACAGGTTTCTCCACTCATTAAATTTTGAATAATCGTTTTAGCTCTTGTTTTCGAAACTACGAACATTTAACTATGTTCTTATTTCATTCGTCCTTGAACCTGTTCTCTCGTTACTGTGCGAAAGTACCTCGATTCCTACCAGCAAAGTAAATGCCTCGAGCACACTGAAAGGCTATTGAACATTTGCACTGCAAGCACAGATTTTTAGGAGAAAACTTAATTATCTTGCACAAGAGATCGAGAGAGAGAGAGAGAAAAAAAACAGTAAGCGAAGGACGCTGGCTCGCTGAGTGGGATTTAACATTTTTTTAATTCCGTGCATATAATTATATTTCAGTGATAAGCCAGTGATCGCAAATCGAAAAAATCCATGTCACTTCGCTCCAACGACATTTTGAATAATCACTCGGTGAAAAAAAAAAACATTATTTCGGCTTCATTGATGGTTTCAGATTAAGGAAGTTGAGGCATCGGAATGAAAATGATGTCATCGCTTTTAAACCGAATTGCATCTTATAAAGTGGAGTGTAAACAAAAATCAGTTAAATTTTCAGACAGTTTAGGAGCGTCGTTGCTGAGAAAAAACAATAACAATTTGGGCCAAATAACATGTAACCTTATGGAAGTCAAGACACATTCAGTGATATCTCCGTTAAAAATGATGCTAAAAATATGAAATTTTTTGGGCAACATGAGCAAGGCTTGCTGAATAATGTCAATTTTTTTCAGATTTATTAGGAGATTTGCTGAGATTATGTTAATAATAATCTGTTTCCCGTGCAGTTTTTCGAGGCTAGGATCGTCACCGTCCGTGTTTTCGACTGAGCTTTCACCAGTTTATCGTCTTTTTTTCTCAACTCTCCTTTAAAGTGTATGCAATATTGCCAAACTGTAAACTAGCCTAACTTTTGAAAGGTACAGGTCATGGCTTTTGGGTAAAAAAATGACTGTACGGCCTCAACTTCCTTAAAAAATGTTTGATTCAATAGCAATTGATGTTATTGTAAGAGTTCTTCATTTAACTGCAGTGTTTTTCGGAGATAATGAATCTGCAGTTTGATCTAAAACTATTTCATTAGTTTAATCATGTTTAACCTTGTGATGATCGATCAACGAATTTTTTTCTTTCCTCAGTGCACAGTCCCGAAAAAAGTTTATTTCGTGACCTTCTTTTCAAATATCTGGATAAAAATGCAAACACAATGAATTAGGATCTCGAGTGTCGAGGTTTCGTAGTTGCAAGAAGAAACTGAATTTTAAAAATTCTAGGAGGTAAAATATCCCAAACATTTATTACGAACGATAATGGATTCATATATTTCTCAAATTTTTCATATTAATACATTAACAGCGTCGTTAGTTTTTTTTCCAAACGATACTACAAAAGTTGTTTATATAAATTCGCGAAGATCGAGAGAGACATCAATTGTTCAAGATATAAACGGAATCTAACCGGTCTTTTGATTGGGCCGTTATCGAAGCTTAGGATCAGATTACAGAAACTGAAACGCCTCAAGAGTTTATTCCAACAATGTATTCCGAATGAAAATCCACCGGCTGGAAAAAAAAATAATTTATTGGCCATTCCATCATCTGTCTGAATACGAAGCAGTTTCCTTCTTAACGTATTAAGAAAATTGCAAAATTATAGGACGATTGTTTCGTTCCGAGGTGAGCATCAGCATTAAATATCGTGTCAATAAGAGAAAAAAATAAAAAAAAAAAAAAAACAAAATAAACAGAGACAAGAAGAACGAATTGAACGCGTCCTCATCTTTTATTCAATAGTTGCTCACACTGTCAAGGCCGATAGTTCGATACTGTCATAGTACAACCATTGCCATTTTTTTTACTCATTACACGCACACACACACACACGCGCGCGCGCGCGCGCTCACACACGACGCGACTTATCCTCGCACGCAACAGGCTCAGATTTCCACCTCCTCTTATAACAATCTCTTTGAGTCGTACAACTGGAAATCAGTCTTCACGTTATTTCTTT
This sequence comes from Venturia canescens, assembly GCF_019457755.1. NCBI lineage: Eukaryota > Metazoa > Arthropoda > Insecta > Hymenoptera > Ichneumonidae > Venturia > Venturia canescens. Next base: position 11,270,626 of record NC_057426.1, read on the forward strand.
GCTCCCATGACAAAAAAACTTTCACGGACTTAACGTCCGTGTGAATTATCCACGATGCAAAAAAATTAGCTAAAAAAGGACTTGAAATCTTATAATTTTGATGAGAGATTAGTCAGTGAATGAAAGAAAAGTACTAAGGTCAATCAACACATAACATTAATAATAATAATGAACGCTCGATATTGATGAATAGTAAGTAAACGTAATCTTGTCTGAATTGGTACGAATCTTGCGTAATCTCTGCGAAGATTCTGGGTTCAAGGTCTCTCGTAAAATCGCTAGTTGGAACACGAAATTCTTTCCAAAAATCCATTTGTATTCCTCGTTCGCTGTCTAACAGAACGCGGAAACTTTTTCGGTACACCTTCGACGTAAATTTTTTTATAACCCTGACCCTTTAGAACTAACTTATTTTCGTAAGCGAGAGATACAAAATTCTGACTGTGTCAGAGAATTCAACGAAATATCTCGTTTGGTTAAACTTTTATTCGTTTTTTCGATCTCTAGTTTTTGATATACCTTTGCTTAAACATAGTTATAGTACTTTATAAAATAACGAATTAATATTTTTTCTTTATTCCATAAACAAATATTTATCGTTCGCTTTCTTGCTGCTTTTCAATGATAAAAAATGAATTCGATGAACATAACGTAGGATTGTCCATCTTCAAATCTGTGAATACTTAATGAACATTCATTTGTGTTCCTTCACCCACGCACAACGAAATGATTCCAAACTATCATCCATTATTTATACATTATTGAGGATTTTCTCACACTGACAATTTTTTCCGCATTAGTAACAACAGAGATTAACGAACTTGTAAAGCGATCTGTAAGGAGCAACATTTTGGGAACATCAGAATGAGATCTGAAATAAATCCAGAATAAAAGTTGATAAGCGAACATGGAAAATAAAATAATTCAGAAAACAAACGCTTCTCTTTCATTCCTTCTCGCGTAAATAATTGTTTCAATAAGGCTTAATAGATTTGTCCAAAATTTCATTCGATTTTGAAAAATGTTATAATAGCAATGTTTTCTCCTAATCGCTATTTAGGCGACTGTTGATTCAATAGTTGACAAATATTTTCATCAAAGTTTGACCAAGAACATCAAGATTTTAACAATTATTATTAACATTCCAGGGCTTCCGAATAAGAGAAGAAAAAATTAATATTCCAACAAAACACCAACGATTTTGTTCGACGGGATGCCAAATTAATTTGTCGCAATTATTATTATTAGAATTGTTCATTACGCATGCCTAGAAAGAACGTAAAGGCAATTCTAATAAAAGAATTTCTAGGCTGTGAAGACACATTCGAAAAATTCTTAAAGCGACTAACAAAAAAAAACATTGAATCGTCGTAACGTTAAATTGAAATGTTTTCGTATGATTGTTAAAGTGATGAAAAGGAAAATATTATGATTGCCGCATGAACGTAATGTCGTGTTTAAAGAACGATTCGTTCGCATTCAAAATTGTTCCTTCCATTGGCCAGTCGAGAAGGATACTCGCGGATTGAAGCGGGGGACAAAACCAGGACGTATTATCTAATTTACTCTTATTAATAATTCACTGAACAACGTACGACCCCCCTGTTGCACGAAACAAACGTAATAATGTTAGGCAACGAGAGTAATTGATCGTTAAAAAAGGTACTATTTGGAGTAGTTTTATATATCACAGTATAAATATGGAAATATCTCTTTGATCGTTTCTCGTATTTGTTCCGGTTTCTCTGCCTATTACAAATATGCTTGCCATCCGCTGTACAAACGACAAAGATTTCTCGGATCCCGAGCCTGTTGAATTAGACGTTCCACCTGGCCGGATATGCTCGAACTTATTCCGTCTTCCGTTCCTTGCAACTTTTGTTCGATTCTCAGTAAAGCTCTCTCCGCTAGCTTGTTCGTCTTTTTCACTTCTGTAAACCAAAGCATTCAAATATCTTTATAATTTGGAGCACAACCTTCGGAATCAATCTGAGTAACGCATATGAAGAAATGTTTGTATTTTTTTGTTTTCAATGAGCCGAAGTACTGAAAGTTGCATCGGCATTTTGAGTTGGTTTGAATTTACGAAGAAAATGAAAAGATTTTCGAAACTTGAACTCTCCAACGGAGTCTCAGGGCATCATTCGAGACTATGTTTGTTTGAAGTAACTCGAAAGAAAAAGAAAAACATTTGTACCTCTGTCTTCGGTGACTCTTCCACTGTATCTCCTAATGCAGTGGGTCTCCATTTCTCCGGTTTTGACAGGCGTAATAGCCCAAGAAAAGAGAGGATCGTAGAGAAGCACTTGAAGGAGAGTGATCAAGATTTTCCTGCGATCTCGGAGAACGGCGACGGTTTCTTCGCAGCTGCGTCTCATAACGCCTTCGACGCCACAAATGCCCATCGCGACTTCCATGTCGCGAGTTAGTCGAAACGGGACAGTTTCCGGAATCGGTAAAACTTTGCCTTGAGCGAAAGCGATGCCGAAGTCGATGTGAATAACTTCGGCGGTGGTTTGATCGATGAGAATATTGCTGAAGTGTCTATCACCCAATCCGAGCATGTAGCCGACCATGGAGGTCGTCGCGACACTCCTGACGTAAGCCAATCTCCGTTCGAACCAAGTCTCGGCGGAGGGATATTTTTCCATGAAAAAATGATGGAACGCTGGATGCAAATTTTTGCATATATCCAGAAAAGTTTTGAGCTTTACGTTCGTAGGTTCACGATCAACGGCTTGCAGCTTCGATCTGCACTTGGAAACGCTCCAATCGTCAGGATAATACTTCGTGTGCATTCCGGGATTGTTTCCAGAATCACAAAGCACATTTGATATCGGTAGGGTATTTTCGCACCATTCCAACACTCCAGATCGCTGAGAAAGTGGCACGATTTTGTACGTTCTTATATGCAATTTACGTTTCTTCGTTTCCTTGCTTGTTCTCAGCATGTTGTTCATAACAGTACAGACTTGCTGCATTACAGCATCTTGACGTAGATCGTCCTGGCCCTTGACCAGTTCTTTTCTTTTCAGCCCATCGGAACCGATGCAGACTACTTTTTTCGGGGCGTTCACACCACCCGGTAGATCGAAATTACCAACGTACTCTTGGATTCCAACGACATTGTAATCGCCACGAGGCTTCACAGCGATCGTCAAAGTCGGTACGCAGATGTTGGTGTAATCACGAATTTTCATTATCGGTTGATTCCTCGGTATAGGGTGAGAAACATCTTTTTTCCTCGCTTGAGCCTCGGACACGTTGAAATAAGCGAGTGCGACGAGCGCGTTCGACAAATCACTCATTTCACGGATGATCGGTCTTATCGATGAATTCGTGAGTTTCGCGATCAAAGCTTCTGCCGCAAGGACTCTTGGCTCGGGATGTATTTTCTCGACCCTTCGTTGATTGCCTTTCTCAATTGCTTTGAATTCATTGTCTTTGTGAGTATTTTTCAAAGCCAGTACAACCGGGAGTGTGTGATGAGGATGTTCCTTTGCGCAACGTTCCATGAGAGCGTTTATTTGAGTAGTGAAAATACTTTTATCGTTACTCATGTGCGGCGCTAATTGCGGCAAAAGTACGATGAATTTGTACGAAGCTACGTTTTGTATCTGCTCGGTTAAAATTTCATTAAAACTCTCGTTGAACATGTTGTCGAGCCACAATGAAACGAGACGAAAAACTAAGAGATCGTGGTCTTCACCGGTCTGTAAAGTCATCAAATAATATTTCGCTGCCAATACGAGATACATGCTTTTTTCTCTCTTTATGTTCTCCACTTCAGCAGCGTCGTTCGTCACTTGTCTCTGATAAATAGTAATCGCTCTTTGTTCGTCTCTGCTCTTGCCAGCGATCATCGATTTACTCTCGTTGTCTTTGAGTTTGGTACACTCGAGGAGACTCTCATATTGAGGGGATTGCATGAATTCGATTATTTGATGGTACTGAGCATCAGCGAATTGAGCAACGTCGGCTTGAGCATTCGTAAGATTTTTTCGGTCTCTCAAGCTTTGATTGTCAATGGATAAACTCGTTTTTATCGATTCTTCGTAATATTTTTCAATGACTTCTTGAGGATTTTCCGATTTTGTCACTGCCATCCAATTGCCATAAACGTGTAACGCCTTTGCGCGTAAGTTTGGAGAAAGGTTTGACTTTTTAATCAAATTTCGTAGGAGGTAACGACCGATGTCCTGGTCTTTGCGTATCCAGGCTAGATGAGCTTCGTGATAAGTCAACTCGTCTCTGGTCGCGCTGGAAAGATTGTGTCGAGACAGAGAATCCAAAGCTCGGGCTGCGATCGACAAATATCCTTGTTCCTCAGCGATTTCAGCGATGTCAAAGTGAGTGTTGATGAGCGCGCCATTCGTCAGAGTTCCTTTAGTCTGGTACATGACCAAACGTTGCGAGAGTATCGGTTCGATCCACTGAAAATCGTTGCTATCGAGATCATTTTCCCTGTTCCAATTTTCGACAGCTTCGTGGCATCTGTCCGGCTCGACGTTCGCGAAATCTTCGATCTCCTGTAACATCCGTAATTGTGACAAGATCGGATACACGGTTTGACTGCATTCGAGGCTGATTTTTCGCAGGGAATAAACGAGGCTGGTGCGAGCGTCATCGAGAAATGTTCGCAATCCCACAGAGTCGGATTCTCGAAGAGACTTGAGAGCACGATAGTGGGACGAATGATACTCGCATATCCGAGATCTCGGGCTGATCGAGCTCGTCGAATGATCGACGTTTTCATGGCTCCGATGGGATTCGAGGATGTTCCAATCAGCTAGTCTCCAAGCTGCTTCGTACATGAAATCGTCCACGTTTTCTTGCTCTTTATTGATCGTACTTATGACACGACCTAAGAGACTCTGGAGCCCGGATTGTTGGAGAGAGTGGAGAACTCCGCGCGCCGAAACATTGCCCGAACTCAATTCCACGTCCTGGGCCAACAGCACTTTGTCCCACTGTCGAAGATGGACATAGTGTTGGATTCTGTACGAGGGATCGATCAGATGCGACAAGCCACAACCGTAAATGGAATCCGGATCACCGATGTGCAAATAAGCCTCTCGGACGATCGACTGAAGCAGTTTTCCCGGCTCCGGTCTCAATTCGCATATACAGTCGATCGGTGATATCCAACTTCCGGGTATTTTGTCCTGCAACAATCGAGAATCTTGTAACAAGCTCTGACACCATAATTCAGCGTAGAGGACTGAGGTGAAATACGCCGAGCAGTATTGAGCTGCTTTTGCGATGTACAAGTATTCGAGGAACATTGGTGCGTTGTCGGAGGATTGTATGCGCATGAAATTCACGACGTTTATCATGCAACCGACGCACCGATAGCTCAGAAAAATATCCCGCGTCACAGGACTCTCCGGAATCGTCATATTAATTTCGGTCTCGCGCAAAGCTTGGTAAACTCGTGAGAAAAAACGATTTATACACAAACAAACGTCATTCACACGCCGGGAATCAATGCTTTGTACCAAATTGACGAGACGAGGAAATAAAATTTCACAGAATTCTACGCTTTCTCGGCAAACTGGCTGCAAGCTTGGGGTGTAGAAATTTACGAAACAGTCGAGAAGCATACAAGTTATGTCGATTATCCATTTATCGTAAGACTCGTAATTCGTCGGTGCCCAAACATCATTTTCACGATTTATGCACATTTTCCATTTGTCGTCGTCAAAATTAATCACCCGAGACTTCGGAGTGTCGTTTTGATTCACAAAAGGATAAATGTAGTGTCGAATGTTCGGATTTTCGATCTGGCAACTGGCCAGGACAGCGGACAAACTTGATTTATTCGTCATATCGCGACCCCACGCAGTTGAGAAAATATTGTACAGAGCCGAAGAGCTCGCTCGGCGCAAATTCGTGTTACTATCGACCAAATAATCAATCAATCGATTCACAACGTGAAATGTTAACATTTCAACTTCGAGACTGTTCTCTTTGGCATAAACGTTCTCCGGATGTAAAATCATCGTTGTCAAATCTGCTGGACCAAGTTGACCCAAACATTTGGCAGCTTCCAAGGAAATATTCGTGTCGCACGACCTCGTTAGTTGAACGAGTTTGTAAATCAATTTATGCAATGTACTCGAAGCACAATCTTCGGCAAAGCCTCGGAGACCTTCGAGTCTGTTGTACATTTCACACAACTCTTGTTTCCTCGTGGACAGTTGATTCTTCACGTGTACAAGTCCTTCGTAACTGCAACTGAGTGTCTTGACGTTTGTCGCGTTCAAAAAATGCTCGATTTCATCTTCGAGGGTGTAATGTCTTTTCGTCCCGTATTTTAAGCTGTGATGAACTTTTTTGATCGCCTCGAAAGAATCGACGTTCGGAAAGGAGTCCAATTTTTCTATGGCATCGCCCAGCGAGTCTTGTTCCTCGATTATCAGAAAATTCACTATTTCCATGGCTCCTTTGACCGTGGAAGATTGGGCGATCGGTACCAGGGTAGAGACGATGTAACTCAAAATCTCTTTTATTTCGTTCGCTCTTTTCGGCATCGCACCACGAAGAAATTCGCTTAAATAATCGCACGCCATTTCCCCAAGAGTTTCTTGTTTCGTTAAAGAAAGCAGAGAATAACTAGTGTCTCTGACAATGAAGAGCGCCATGGGATCGAAGTAGGGCTTTTGCAAGTGTTTCAAAACAATCGTGCCGAAATAACGATATTGATGGAAAGCCTGAAGTTTGCGATCGGGACAATCGGCTTCGTTAATGTTGCAAAAAAGTTTGTCGACAGTGAGCTGTAAAATACGTGGATGGCGAGTCGCAAAGTACTCGACGAGAGATTCCTTCTTGACGGGCAGTATTTTTTCCAAAAACATGAAGCAGCGATCGATCGTTCCAACTGTAAAATTAGGCGGATTTATGGATGGTAAGAAAATTCGACGTGAAAAGATCTCGTTGAAATGCTCGTCGTCTCTCAGTCTTTCGACGAGATGAATCACGACCTCGGATAATTTTTCTTGTAACAATACGTCGAAAGGCTTTACTTCTCTGAAATCGTTGGTGTTGGAACGCAGCCTTTCGAACATTTGTCTGGCATACGTAACTCTTTCGGAATTATCTCCTTCCGAAGAATCTTCGACAATCATTGACACGAGCTGTGTCAGTATCGTTGGGAAACAATCTTCGACTGTTTTTACAAAAGATACGTCGAGGTTCGCGCACAAAATAGCGAGGTGTTTGAACTCGAGTCTCTGCAGTTTAACCGACAGCAACGTGCCGATGTACCTGCGCGAAAAATCTTCCTGCGAATCGCACTGCACCAGAGTCCAAGGAAACGATTGCAATGAATGATCGACCTCGAACCACTGAGACAATAAATAATGGAGATTCGTTTCGATCAATAAACGTTGATTTGCCTCACTTTTGGTCACGTAAATCAGAGCCTTTTTGAGCGTTTCTATTTTGACGGCTCGTTGTATTGACAATACCATCATCGAGAACAGCGCTTGGTTGCTGAGAAATTTATTGGCTCGAAGTATCATTGCGTATATTTGAACGGCCGTGATCGTTCTGGTCTCGAGTTCGTCCATCCTTTTACAATCGTCAAGAGTTCTTTCGGCAGTGAATAATTCCGGTATCGAATACTCAATCTTCTTGAAGAAATTTACTTTCGATGGAGTTTGGAGAGTTTTTGCAGCGAATACGACGTGAAGAGCTCGCACGACTTCCAGCCTCACAATATAGAACGGATTGTTGATGTAGTTCACCAGAATTTCCATTATCGGTGAAGACCTGACGGATTCGCTCGATATCCATGTCGACGATGGATTTAGTCGGATAATTTCACCGATACACTTTATAAAATCGCTGTGAACGAGTGGACCGTATCTTTCTTTTTTCAAACGCTTGTTTATCGTCAACAATATTTCCAACAATTTACTCTTCTCGCTCGTGGCTCTCGTAGCTTTGAAAAAATGGGGTATCACGTGTAAAATTCCTCGTACAACGGTCTCATCTTTGATGCGTGATTCGAATAATTGTCGAATAAAATTATTGGCAATTTCAAGGGATTCTTCACTGGTTTCAATCAACTTTTCAAACATGCCACAAGTTTTAAGAGTATTCAATGCGCGACGAACGTCAGCGTTGCTCTCGTATAAATCAATTTTCAACAAGTTCTTCAAAACTCTCTTTTGTGCATCGGTCATTTTATCCTCGATCGCGGTGCAGCAATAATACGCGAGAATTCTGCTTGACGAGTTACTCAAGCGACAAGTTTCTGACAACTCGCGTGACAAACAATGCTCCAATAATTTGCGCGAATGTCTGCCGTGGATGGAAGTAAAACTTGTCGAATTTTCCACATCATGGTCCTCGTTATCCTCGTCGTCCTCCAACAAAAGCTCATAAAGAAATTGAAGATATTCCATCGATGCAGATTTGATCAAAACTTTCGAAACCTCTCGATTGTATCGTATCGTGTACAAAATTTCGAGAGCTTCGATCACGTGTACGAAATTAGACGACTCTTCCGTGTCTTTGTCGAGAAGCGAACAAATCGATTTGAAACGTCGTTCAAACATGTTCAATAATTTCAAGACTTGCCGCTCGGAACGAATATTCAATTCGATTGAATTCGAGACAAATTTACCAATGACGGTCAATTTTGTTATTTCCTTTTCGAGATCTTCCACGGTCAAATGATCGCTCACGTAATTGGTTAGAGATTCCGTTAGAAAATCCAAGGATTCTCGCACGTGGAGAATCCGTAAGTTAGTCACGTTGTTTTTGGGTGTTTCTTCGCCTTGATCCCAATCTTTTTGCAAAAAATTCAACGATAAGTTGGAATTATCGATGTCGTTTAAACTCTTCCCTTCGCGATCGTCGAACAAATCATTTTTCATCGTAATGTGGCTTTGAATTTTTTGTTGGTATTCGAAATCTTGAAATAATCTGTAGTCACGAAATTCGTGATCGTACCACGAACGTACGACGAGGGCTGTCAATAAATTTGCCAACTCGACGACTGGCACTTGCGACATTTGAGTGGAAGGGGGAATTTCGAGAGACCACTTTAACAGAGCTACTCGCGTTGATCCTTCCAGCTTAGCTGAACTTGTCCCTCCACTGCCAACAAGTTCCTCCGGGATTGGCGTATACTCACAAAAAATCAACAATGTTTTGACACTCGAGGCTGACCATCGTATAGCATTCGTTAAATACAAACGAAGAAAGCCAGTAACATTTAGTGCGCTCCTGTTCTCGATTATTGATTGAAGCAGAGTATGGCCAAGCTTTTCATTCTGATTCATACTCAAGGCTCTGCAAAAATAAAAATCATTAACGTTTCAATTAATAAAAAATTTTCAATATTTACCGATCGAAAGTTTGGAAACACTAAAAATTAAATGAATGATTTTGCTTTAGGCTTTCGATAATGGCACGAACAGTTTTTCATTTCGCATATAAAGGAGTGAAAAGTGTGGAACCTTTAATTATTAATTTTCTTTTAGAGTATGAAAAATCGATCGATTTATAAATTGCCTAACTTTTTTTCAAATTCGTTATCATTCATTGAATTTGTTACTGCAGTTTTCAACTCGAATTACGAAAATTTTTATCAAATTTACAAAAGTTGCAATCTCTATAAGTATTTTTGTTTTTTCTCAATGAATGAAACGTGTTTTTATTTTTTCCTATTTTCACGTTAATAAAAATTCTACGGTACCGTAAGATTGTGTCCCAAATTTTTTCCCAGCAAATTTTAACCTCGGGGTGTTCAGTTTGATGAAAATGTTCCTTCTCCGCATTAACCAGAATGGTACAAAGTTCGCACAAGCTGTCCATGATCATTTCGTTATTGAGCGAAGCGATGACGAATTCGGTAACAGTTTTGATGAACGTCACATAATCGTCGGAATTGAGAGTATTCGGATACTTCTTCAACAAAACCGTAAGTATTTGGATAGAAGGCCACGTTGTTTCAAGATCATTGTCGATTAGCATATCCACAGGTTTTCGTACGGGTTGTGAAAGACGTCGACGTTTTCGTGGCTGCATTTCTTGAGACTCAGAGGAAATCGCTATTCCTTCAGCGACGTACGAAGGGTCCAACAGGACTTGCCTGTATACTGAAAGTATTTGAAACGAGATTATTCGGAATCACGTACCAACGTCATGTGTTCAACTTTCTAGCACTCTCCAAATTCGAAATGAAGCTTTTCACAGTTTGCTTCCTTTGCTATTTCTTTTAGACGCATTTTTCCTCAATGAAAAAATCCGAGCTCGAAACACAATTTTTTGTGAGAAATGCACACGAACACTCAAAGTTCTTTACTGACAAAGCTAAAAATTTTCAATTGTTTCCAAATTCCGAACTCATTCATTTGAAGGAAAATAACTTTTATTCAGCATGAGCCTTTGTTCCAAAATAATTGTACGACGTTGTTCTTTATTGAATCGAATCATTATTTTTTGTTTTTTTTTTCAAATTGCTTGTTCCTCATAAATTAAATCCTTCAAGAAACACAGAAAATTTCATAAATCGCTATCTCGTGAATTTGAGAAATGAACAAAACATTTGAATAATGACTCACCTTCGCAAGCAAGTTTCAAAAAACATGGTGACATTATTTCTGTTTTCTTGTCTCTTTCAAGGGAGGCATAAATCCCCCGTACAATATTTTTCCATTGTCCCCAATCTCGAGCATAAGCTCCATTTTCGGGGGTGTCTGCACCACCAGGGTGATGAATATGCATCATGAGTAACATTGTATTATACTTTTCAGAACAACCTTCCAAATTGATGATCGACGGTAATATCTTTTCACTGAATTCACAGAGAGTTATACGACTTTCAGTCGCTGTTTGCTGACACACAGCATACGTCAATCTGTACACCGGTTTCATCAGCACCATTTTGCCTGAACCAATGCTTTGATAAATAGACCCTGAAAGTTTGTTCCAACATTTAATGAACTCGTGATATGATTTTTACAATGATAAAAAAAATACTTTTCAGAGATATGGCTATTTTCTTCCTACTGTCATACTGATTTTATTGTAAATCAAAAAAACAAACCCAGAAATGGTAGAATATTTTTCACATCCAGTAGCAGATGAGACTGCAGGCAGCCATAGTGTACGGTAGTTCTTGCAATTTCTAGAATAACACTTTTAACATTATTAGGACTGGGATCATACATTTTCCAGCAGAGATTGAGAATCTCTCGCCACTGTTCTGGACTTATTGCTAGTCGATAGTTCTTGTTTGCAAGAACATTCCCAAGAATGCCAAAGTAAGTATCGTAGTATGATTCGTAAGTCTTTTTTCCAAATATTTGAAAAATGATAGCCATTAGGTCCGAACAACTGAGCACCATGTTGGGTGCTGCAATGGCAAGACTGACTGTCCTTTTTATCAGATCACAGCACCCACTCTGAACAATTGTCGCCGAGTTTCCTTTCGCTGCTTTGTTGACAGACTTGTCAACTTCCTGAAAAAATCAGATACCCAATTACTTTGTTGATGTCTGCTTTGCACTCCAACAAATGATAAATGAGAAAAACATGAAATAGCATCTTGCAGTTAACTAGCATCTAATTCAATAATAAATGAATGAGACTGCTGGATAGAAATTCATATTTTGATCGCAGTTTAATCTAGTATACTTCAATTACAAGACTGTCACAATATTGATGACAATTACGAGTATAAAAAAAAAGCATACCATTAACACAACGTGATGAATGGTTAACATTATTTGATTCCAAGATGTTGAGCTTGTAGAATCCCTGCTGGTTTCTTCATTGATTGCTTCTATGTATTCGTCGTTTAGATATACATCTTGTAAATCTTTTATAAAAGTCTGAAAATGAGAAGAATCATTTAATAATTTCACTAAATAAACTCAAAATATCATATATTGAGACTAGGTTGTTTATTTTTAGTTCAAGTGTACAGCAAAGTAGTAATTTAAAATGATATAGGAAAGAAAGCTAATTGGGAATACAAAATAACAAGCATAATGCAACCCCAAATTAGCTGCATTTTATACAAAAGGGTGAGAGGAAAAAATATTTTATTCATAGATTAATTGCTCTATCGATGTATCCAAAACATGAGTATAAATTATGGAAAGGAGGTTCGAAGAATGCTGGTTCAAATTGGTTTATAAAAGGGACGAATAGGTTATAAACTTACTTTTCGATCCACGACTCTTCTGCTATCAGCAAGCCCGAGTATTTCGGCAATCCGATTTAAACAACGTTTCGACATTTTTTTTTTATTGTATCCGAAAAACAAGTCCAATTTTGTTGCACCCGCAAGTGCAAAACAAAGAAACGAAATTTTCAGAGCAATAGAAATTTCATATTTCTGATATTTTTTTTCATCGCGACTCGACGTAAATACAGGTCGTTTCGCTTTTCAATTACATTGTTGCTTTCATAAAGTACAATTCACCAAAAAATTATATTGTGGCAGTTTCCCTCATGACCAAACTGATCAAACACATTCTTATCACAATTGTAGAAACGCAATAAAAGCATCGAAATTTCCAAACCGGTTGCCGGTTGGTATCTTACGATATATACATGTACGTATATACATTCGCAATCGTATAATGGACCGAGTTTGAGCGGGAATTCGTTTCCGAAAATTATTGGGCAATAGCCTTGAAAAACACTTTCCAGCCAATAGTTACTGCGAAAAGGTTACACGTGCGTTGGTTCGTCGCTTAGCCGGTGTTTACCATACAGCCAGCCACCTCTACCGACTATATATATTATTTATATATATATGCATATCAGTGTATACTGTATACAGTATATAGCATGTTTATTACGTGCTTAGAGCTGCAAAATGTTTTGTACATAAGACCGACCTTACAAGGTTTATGACAATGCTTCCAAAGTTTTTGTGCGAAAAAATTATGTGAAGTCCATTTTCAAAACGCACTTATATAATACACAACATGAATGAAATGAGTCAATAATCGCTCGATCCAGTTGATCCAGTTCCAATTTACGAAACATAGAAGCATGAACTGTGGTGTGACTGAGGAGGGCCCTGTGGGCGAATGAAACATTTTCAGAGGGTGCTGCTCTTTCGGTTGAGTTAGTGTTAGTGCGAAGTGTTGATCTCACGGTCTTGTTATGGACCGTGACCACCGTGACCGTGCTGACCGTGGTGATCTGTGAAAAAACTGAACTGATAAACGTCAAAATTATTCATGAAAAAAAATTAGGCCGGGAACAACTCATTCGTTTAAGTGAATTACCGTATTTTCAAATGAACACATACATCATTGTGTAACTATCGTAAATCGTAACTCAAAGAAAACTGTGGAATTCACTCGTATTTCTTGACGCGAAGCAATCATAATAACAATATATATGTTAGGTTAATGGTTAACTTCACTAAAGTAACTGCGAATTATTGAGTTAATCCGTTTTTAAGTCTGAAAAAAATGTCACCAGAACCGACTCAAGAGCCGATTGAACAAAACTTGAGTGTGCCGAATTTGACAGCCGGTGCAAGAGCTGTCAACGAGTCTGACAGTGAAGATGAGGATACTGGAATGACAGGTTATATGCCATTGTCACAAGTACCAACAGACGCAGATCCCATGCTCGATGAGGACGATGATTTTGAGGTTTGTTTCACAGTTTTTTTGAACAGTGTATTTTTAGTCCTTGTTACTTTTATTCATTAATTTTCTAGTACAATAAATTTGAAGTTTAACTAGTGATCAATCTGAAGTAAACATTGCAAACTTTTATGATTTTCTAATGTTTGAGAAAATCATTTCCGTTACAGTATTTTTCATGTATTGATGATAATTACAGGATGAAGAATGGATCTCAGCTTCAGTAGAAAGGTCGCAAGGATTATCGACTGTGCTAGATGACGAGCAGCAGGTATTCAAATTTCTTATCGATCCCTTTTGCAATCACATCTGACCCTATTTCGTAAAATTATGTAACAAAGAGGAAGATGAGTGTAAAATTTTTTTTGAACCTGTTCTGTAGCAAAATCCTTAGATATTTTTTCATACACTTTTTATTAAACAATTCCAGAAAAGTATAATCATGAAAAGTTAACCAGCTTTATAACTTAAGAGTTTTTAATACTCCCGAACATTGTATACAATTTTTTGTATTTATTAGCTATACAGTAATAACGGTAAACATAGTTTATGCCTAAATAAATATATAATGAATAGAATGAAAAAATTGAAAGTTTTTTCAATTTCTTTATTCAGTGACAGAGAATTATTGCTAAATATAGTTTGTAGATTGATAAATACAATAAATCATATCAACTTTTAGCATTGAAATGCATTGCTCATTCAAGCTGTAATACCATGAAAAAATATGAGGGTGATATTGATATTTCATATTTATAATACAGGGAGGTCCTTCAGAGACTATCCAAGTATGGACATCATTGTGCAATAGGTCGAACATAGAGTTGGATCCGGATAAGATAAATCAAGTGAAATCAATGATGGCTACATTTACATTGCCGGTAACAGCGATACCAGAGTGGGCGAACACAATTTCTGAGGAGCAATGGAAAGAAGAGCTCATAGACCGTATAAAAGAGATGCAAAATAGAGAGACATAGGATAATCCCCCTCAAAGGAGAGCAAGAAAATGAGAAAGTCGTTTATTAAAAATAAGTTGATCCATCGTTCGAGGTACGAGTTCAATTTTTCCCTGTTCTATGAATTGGCCAATTCGGTCAATCCTCGCGTTCGGATAAGACCTTTCTCTGATCCTGAGATCTGACAATTTTGTTTTCTAATGTAATTTGTTAAATAAAATTTAGGCGAGCCAATTTTACGAAAATGTCGTTTATCTCACTTCAAATATCCTTTTCTGAACGAATTTTATCATTTTTCGACGACTATTCCGACACCATCGTTTCCATTTCATTCGTTGATTTTAATATTTTGCATTATAGTTATTGATTGACCATATTTTGAGCATATAATGAAATATAACTCAATTTTTTCAACTCAAAACACCTGTCTTCGCACTGTAAACACTGGCAAACATACATGCGATTTGTAGAGTCTCACATTCCGGCAAATTTTTCGCTATAAATTGAACTCGCTTTTTATTTCAGCAGCTTTTGTAGGATTCAATTTAGCTCTCAAGGTCGCAATGTCGTCATCGATTTTCACCAATTTTCGATATTTCTGCAACAAAAATGGAAGCACGAATTTTTTCAGTCATCACTCTCAAGCGAAGAATTTTTGTTTCGTTCCGTTTTAAACAACAAGCGCTACTTACCTCCGAAGTTGTTCCAGGAGTTACGCACCATATATAAATCATGTAAACTGGGATGCACAGCATCGAGGATAGTCCTGCCATCCATCCGAGAACGTGACTCCACCAGGGGTACGTGTACGTTAAATATTTGACAGGTGAAAATTTGACGATATTGAAAATGAAAACACCCTGCCGAACAATACAATTCACTTTCAAATAAGAAACTTAAGTTTGAACAAAAAACTGATTTATCAATATCTCATCAGTGAAATATAACACGCAAATCAATTTGCTAGGCATCCAGTAAAATGATAACATAAATCAATTGAAAATCTGATTTTTTCCCAAGGAATGAGATTTTTACTCAACGAGCATTTTTGAACAATTTTTTACTTATCCAACATTGTTTAGATAGCAATGGTCTTTTATAATATAAATTAAAGTTCGATGGCTCACCACACAAATTGCTGGTGTCGTAAAAGTCCAGCAAATTTTCCACCAAAAGCACGGATAATAACCAATCATGTCTCGAATGCCGTCGTAAAATCTGTTGACACCGAAAGCCCAAGAGACGGCAATGCACTCGAAGAACATTAGAAACAGTAGAACAAACCCACTTACGGCGTACGAATCTAATAATTGAAAAACGTACATTCCACCCTGAAACAAAAAAAATGAGATAGAATATTCGTTTAAACATCTCAAAAGAAAGTTTTCTTGTAAATTTCCTAAATCAAAATGCTCTTAGACTCGGGGAGGGGGGGGTTAAGTAATTTTCATTCACTTACTTCGGTAACGCAAGAAAGTCCGATCAAATAGGACAAAAAGCAGACAATTGCGATGAATATTTCTTTACGCTTTCTCAAAAGTTTTGGCCACTCATCCACAGCGGCTGTTATGAATCCTTCGACGGTACAAAACTGGAATAATTCGTGTAATGTATTCACTTTGTTTCTATTTATTGCATTTCATCAGTGATACATAAGCGATTGAAAACTTGGCAAGATAAATAGACTTTATTGTTTCATCAAATCTATCATAAATTGAAAATAAGAAAATTGAAAATTGGTAAAGTGAAAATGAAGCAATTGGTTGGAATCGTGAAAACTAGCATCCAATTAATACAAATTAATGTACTTCGTCGCACCATAATCTTCTTACCTGACTGTCTAACCCGATGAGAATCAACATGAGGAAAAACAGACACGACCATACCGGAGCACCAGGCAATTGTAGAACTGCTGAAGGATATACGAGAAAAGCCAATCCAGGACCTGGGGAAAATTTAGACAAAACGAAATGTTGTATTGTCAGTATGAAGCTGTAACTTTGGATCTGACATTGTTCTCCGTCTGGCATGAATCGTTTTGGCTTGATTTAATTCTGTACCAAAGTGTTGATCGAGGACGAAACAAATCGACGGATTATAATTACCCGATGCGGCGACGTCGGCTACCGGTTTCTGTTGTTCATGTGCCATGAATCCAACAACAGAAAAAATAACGACACCGCTGAGCATACTCGTACCCGAATTCACCATGCATACGACCAACGCATCCCTACACACGAACGAACGAAGATATGAAACGTTTTAAATCGGCTTTGTAGTTTCTAATATAAAGAATACGAGTCGAGTACGCAACTTCACTAACTCACTTGTAGACGTTGTTGTTAAATTTGTTGTAACTGCCGAGAGCCACGAGCGCACCGAGACCAAGGGCGTAGGAGAAGAAAATTTGCGTCACTGCATCGATCCAAACCTTTATAACGTAAATAACAACAGAAAAAGCGCGTTTCGTCATGTGGAATGTTTTTTTTTCTTTTTTTTTTTTTCAAGTACGAAGCACAATTTCGTGTATCCAAAGAAACTGCACAGGATTAAAATCATTGAAAGTCTGTTTTTGATTATTTGAAACAAGTTGCCAGTTTCGAATTTACTGCTGTTTTTACTGCAAGTATAGTATTGAAATTTCTATTCATCCGGTCAGAAGAATTGAGTCGGGGAAAAGCCAAATGCGAATTAATCGATATTGAAAGTGTAAAGTTTGAAATGCGCTTGAATCAATGCGTAATGTTTAAAAATATCAAGAGTATATTTTGACAATATGCGTATTGAAAAATTAAAAAAAAAATAACCAACGTTTGGATATATAGTCACCTCAGGATCACCAAGTTTTGATAGATTCGGGGTCGCGTAGTATTTCAAACCCTCAGCTGCACCGGGTAAAGTAAGACCTCGGACCAGAAGTACTGCGAGCAACGCGTACGGAAACAGTGAGGTGAAATAAACTACCTGGCAATTTGAGAGTAAATTGAAAAAATAAAGCGTATTAAACAAATTTATCTTACAGTAAATCGATTCGAAAATATTTTCGCTCTTCGGTGCTTCATTCATGAAAATATAAAAAAATCTTCTTAGGTCACTGCATTTTCGAATCTTTACGAAAAAAACGCGAACTTTTTCGCGAAAAGTGAAAGATTTTTGAACAAATATTTGGAGAGAGATTTTTAAAAAATGTTTTAATAATTTAGTTTTTATACTAAAGTACTTGCAAAATAATTTATTATAAAACTAGCCAAGTTATTCTTAAATTAGAATTTGATCCAAATACTTTGGTTCTCATACTTTTCCAGTCCATTTGACACCCTTCCAAATGCAGAAGTAACACATTATCCAAACAACGGCCAGTGTGCCTGCCAACTCCCATCGAATCCCTCCGACCTCGTCAACTCCACTTGAAATCTGAAGAGTGCGTCTCCTTTTTACAGAAAATCAACAACCCGTCATACCTTCACATTCCTTGGAGGATTTAATATTCGAAATTCATCTCTGTGCATAATATATTTGTTGCAACAGTATAAATATAAGAAGTCAACCATTATTCTATCATTTTTATTGAAGGAATTATGTAAATACTGTAATTTTACTGTCATAAAATAACTGAAAATTCCAATTTCTATTGACAGACCGATTAACTTTAGTTTTTCAGCAATTTATTGACTTCGACCTTCTCATTATGATTTCAAGTATCGCAATCAGTATTTTAATTCAAAATTCTTCGAATTTACGTATTTTTTAATTCGATTAACAAAAAAATACAAAATATTCAACAGCAATGATGTTTAAATGAATTCATTTTAAGGAGTTTCGGTACAAAAGTCTAAATATTAAGAAATTGATCAAACTTGGTGATAATGTTGTTCAACATCAAGTGCAAAAACACAATTTTTTTCAAAATTTTCTTCTACTTAGTTATCGAGTAATTACGCATTAAAGCAGATTTCTTATGCCCGGAATGTATACCTATATATATGAAAACGCTATGCTTATACACGTGAACTTTAGTGATCAATTACTCGATAACTGTGTAGAAGAAAAATCTTAAAAAATTTGTATTGCCAAATTTGGCACTAAAGAATATGTTCACCAAATTTTATAAAATTCTAAACTTTTTGAAATTTTTTATGTTTTTAGCATGGTTTAGCATGGCAATATTGTATTGCCTGTACCGAAACTCCTTAAAAACACGACATTGATGAACTAAAATTAAGAAAAAAAACGTTTTTCTCGAAACCAATGAAACATTAAAATCAATGAATGGCACCGAGGAATCGATTGGATAAAAAATGTAAGGTCCAATATCTCCTGGACGCACTTACTCCCAAAATTCCTTAACTGGATCCTTGAGAAGACAGTGGCTCAAATTTCCAATAGAAGTTGCACATATAGTGTCATTTCCTTTGGGCCAGCACACGGCTGCTAAACGTTCCGTCGGTGTAATGCAATATTGAGTGTTCCAAGCGTTGTCGCAAGTTCTCCATGGCACATCTGAGCAGTGAAAAATAAAAATGAAAATATACATTTTTTATATTTCTATTTTCTTAATCTTTTTTTAATCTTTAAAAATTTTTCAAATCTTTGTGCATTATTTTTCGTGCATTTTAACGAAATAACTGATCAACGTGAAACAAAAGTAAATTATTATAATTAATTGATCGACTCGAAAAAGAAAACTTCGTAAATTTTATGTTTCCATCGCAACTCCAGAAAAAGTCGTTTTAACATTTGTCATGCAGCTTCGTTGTTCGATCAAGATTGTTAGAACTACGAGGAAGGTTCATGGCCATCGAATTCGTATTTTGTGCACGAATTGTTTGTCTGAAATAGTACGGAATGACAATGCGATGCAGATTGTTTCCCGCATCAAGTAATATAGGATTGAGTCAGCTTTCGAAGGATTCGTGCAGGAACGAAGAAAAAAAAAATAGATAAAATAATGTGAAACAATTACCAGAACGAAGAGAAACTAGGAAGTAAAATAGTGCCCAGGCCAAAATGATGATGTAGTAAATGTTGGTCCAACAGGACAGAACGCAGGTAGCGTATCCAATTCCTTGAAAAAGTAGTTCATTCACACTCATTACACTTTTACTGTTATTGGAATCGTAATGAGAGGAGCAAGAAATATTTTTCATTTCTATTGATTCACTCGATGTGAAAAATCATTTAAACAAATAAAATTACAAAAATATACACAAAAAAAAAAAATAAAAGTTATAAAATTATAGAAACAATAGAAAAAAAAATATTTTTTCCAACTGACAGTCAATTCTTCGAAGCAGGAAAATTGCGAATGAATCCAACGCATTTTTCTCCTGGAGTAAGACTTTTTACTCGGAGTTCGATCGAAATATATTTGAATGTTGAAAAGTCGGTAAAATGAAAAAAGTCGATTAGTGGTCTGAACCTTTGAATATTGGAGCTATTTGAAAAACGCCGAGTCCTCCGATCGTCATCATTTGACCCAGCGACAACTCCATGAGAAACATTGGTATTCCGGCGAGAGCCAGAGCTATGAAATAAGGCACCATGAAAGCACCTCCGCCATTTTTGTAGCAGAGATATGGAAAGCGCCATAAGTTTCCCAATCCAATCGCCAATCCAACTACTGACAGGATGAACTCCACCTTCGAAATCACTTTGACATTAATGATCCCAGATCTGAATGGATGTCATTAAAAAAGAAATCCTCAGCCCGCTAAAGAGTAGCGCGGAAGCTATCGAAGCTTCTTTCATTCATCTTTTTCATATAATATCGTGGCTATGCCAACGAGCAAATGTGGCAAAAAAAATACTCGAAATAAAAACCGAATCGAAGGATCGCCGAGGGCATTGAAATTATTTACATTTTATTAATAATAATTGACCCAACGACTGAGGCAAAATTAAATGTTGCACTGTTCGTAGATCGATTTTACGTTTTGCCGCGGGTTACTCATCGATTCGTTCGTTAATTGTTTATTCGACATCCGAGTGTTTAGCTGCACGCTTTCATGTAGCACATACCGCAGGTACGAGTGTGTGGAAAAAAATAATGTTGAAGCACATCGTGGATTAACTTACGTACGAACGAATGTAAGTATTGTCGTTTGTAATCAAAGCATACACACATACAATGAGTGATTCTCTCGGAAAGGAACGTCTGTGGCATATTTTATTAAAATACATTTACTTGAGCAGACCAACTTTTTACTGTTGAGAATAAAAGTTGAACGTACAAGGTACAAGGTCGAGTAGCAACGTTTACTCTCTTTGACTCGACCAGTCGCCAAAATTTTCGCGAGAAAACATTCATGTTTGTTTCGGAGTGGAACTTTGTAAAATCGACGATAACAGTCAAGAAAATTACGTTTGAACGATACATTCGTCTGCACAAATGACTGATGATTCGAACGGAAATATTCGAAAGATTATAAATAGAAAAATAAAGTAATGAAAACTTATGAAAGAGTGTTTTGTTAATTTAAGGGGTCTGCCTTAATTAGACGGGTAAAAAAGACTATTTTCACGAATTTTTTTGACTTTTTGACAGGTACAAATTATAAATATGGATATGAAAAATGTTAGGCCTAAAAAATACACTGTTAAATACGCGACAAATTTTTTTTATTTTTATTTCACTCACTTTTCGTACAGAAAAATGGATGATCGGAGAAACAAAAATTGGTACTCAATCGTTAGTAGGGCTATATTTTTTCATAAATGACAAAATGGCGGCCATTTTTCCAAAAACTACAAAAGAGCACGTTTTTTTTTCATCGTTTTTTACAAAAAAGAAATAGTTCTGCTGAAAATTTCAAAATTCGTATGATACGCGGGCTACACGTGGTAAAATTTTGGTAAGGATCGGTTGAATAGCTTCGGAGATTTTATCAACGAGCCGTCCAAAAACGTAATTTTGAGAAAAACGCGTCTCAAAAGTACCCCTGGAGTGCTCAGATCCTTATAAATTTTTAAAAAATGTGTACACTTTCGAAAAATGCAATAAAAAAAAATGGATTTTTTGAAGATTTCGGTTGACTTTAGTGTGTGACGAATTTTTACGAGCTTACCTTGCTGGTCCAACTTCCACGTTCCGGTAAATCTTCATCTTTTTTTTTGGCCTCTTCGATCTGCAGACATTGTACAGCTTCCAATCGAAACTCGTGATGCTGTTGCTGCTGTTCGCTACCACCGTTCGTGACTCTACTCAAATGAGGATCCGAGAAAAGAGCTTTGAGTTCCTGCACCGGATTCGCCGGTCTTTGAGGAAGAGGGCTCGTCGATCTGTCCACCCTGACCCGACCGGATGTCTCGCACGAAGGCATCCTCAAATTCGCTCAATCACTCTCTCACGTCTCGAGTCTCCAGTCCTCGTGTTCCTCTCGTTTATAACTTGTTCTTCACCTCATTTTTTTACATTTATTTCTTGAATTTCCTTGTTTCCCAGACTTCAGTTTCCGATAATCTGTTGAGTTTTATATCAAATTTTGTCCCACGGGAATCGACAGAATAGAATTTTTCAACATCGATTCCCCTCATTTGTTCGATGATTTGCTGAATTTCCCAAGCTGAGCCAAATAATCCAAACTTTAAATATACACGAAATTGAGGGCGAAGCTTAATCCCGGGTGTACCTTTTTTTTATACAAGAAAAAGAAAAACGCTACGCCAAAGTATAACGAACCAAAAGAAAAAACAAACAAACAGCGAATTTTAAACAGCACTTGCTGAATTTTCCCCTTTCATTAGTTTCAATAGAAACGAAAAGATTTTCTCCTCGGAGAATCTGACAATAAAAATGGAATAGAAAAAACTTTTCCACGGGGATCGAAACAATCCCCGAGGTTTCTCATCTCCATTCGAAGACCCAGATGCGGAACTTTGGAGCAATTCAAATTGATTTACGGCACAATTCAAATTGAAACTCTTCCTACCGAAAGTTGAACGCTCGTAAAGAAAAGTCTGATCGACTTATTCGATAATGGTTAAATCATTCGGTGATTTGAATTTTTATTGAAAAATCGTGATCGGAATGAATGTTCCGCTAAAGCGATGTGCCCGGAGGTCTCAAGTCGGGATTGAAAAATTTTTGGCAAATAAGCGAAGCCTTCGCAGGGGAAACAGACGTGTCGGTACACACCGGCACCGTTTTGGATAAGGCCCAAATCAGTTTCACGAGCGATGTTTAGATCGGAATAGTTCGAGTTGAAAAAGGGCCTCGGGTAGTCAGCAGCCACTGGCACGATGTACGTTGCAACACGTGTTCATATGTATACACACGAGTAAAGGGTCTTGATGATGATGGATGACGGGCAACGAGCAACTTCCGGGAATCACTGTTTGACTAACGTTTGTTCCCATCGCTCGCAACCTTGTCCCATTTCGTAGCGCGCCCGTACAAAAGATCCGCGAATGGCAAGCACTTTCACGGTTTAGGCGAAAGTTTAAAATTTCGCTTCCAAATTGAAAATCCAAATTCCTCATTCGACCCTTTCGTAAATCGTAAAAATCGAAAAAATCGTAAAATCACTAATTTTCAGATTTTTAACTACAATGGTTTATCCGTAAGAACGGTTTGAAAAACGTTATGACGTCATAAATCGACATATTCGCGTATATAAGAGTGCGGCAGGGCTCGCGCTGACTTTTCTTTTACACTTTCGTTTTTTTTTTAATACTTGGCGTCGAGCCGCTACCGCGTCTCTTGATTTTGTATCTTCGAATTGAAACCTGACGAACTTGATTCGATTTATTCAGATTTTCAGGCTCGGAGCTACTCGATTGAGACGTTTCAAAATTCCCCCCCGGGCAAAGTTTGTTCGATAAACCACGCACGGAGAGACAATTCCAGCAAAAACTACCATGGTGCCATAGGGGTGCCATAGTTCTGTATCGTAATATTTATTAATTCTTACGAACATACACGCATTTTTATGATACCGAAACAAATATATTGGTACACATGCGTAAAATTCGTAGTTAAAAATTTTTTATTCGGAATTAACTTGGAACTTGTAACGTTGCTGGTAAAAATGTTACAATTTTTTTTACAATTGTTTTCTCTCCGTGTAAACGACACGAAAACCACAACGTTTTTGTTAAAACCTCCAAAATGGGCGCCCCAACGCTGGAGCGGCATAGTAATTCTTACTATTTTTCACTCTCCGTGTAAGCAAAAAGCGAAGTGATTCGAATGGAAGTTATGCACTGGGGGGAAAGTCGTGAAAATTGAAGATTCGATGCGGCTGTGACATTTGGAAAATTGTAAACTTTGCATATACTCTGCTGGAATCGCGGCTTGGAAAATCGAGTCGAAATTTTGCGTGGGGCAGTATATCAAGGAGGATTCGCGAAGCTATTCGGTTCGCAGGGCGAGTGAAAGATATAAAAAGACGCGATATCGACTCGAGGCCCGAGAAATCAATAATTTTCGAAGAATCATCGTTGAAAAAGGGATGTCTGAAAAATTCAGCCTGATTCGATCAAATTCCGCAATGCCGTGGTTCCAATCACGTCAAATTCAACCCACGGAGTTGCACTTGTAACGAAAATCGAGCAAAAAATATCCAGCAAAGAGCGAGCAAAGTTTTGGCAAATTTACTAACAGCAATATTTCACAAGAGACTCCTCCAACGAATAAATTCACTTTCGGTTTACCGAAAAAGCATACAAAATTAATAAGAATACGAATACGAAAAAAGCGTTGGAAACTCACATGATGATTCGTAAGGATTTATTCCCCGCAGCGAAAAGATGCAC
Source organism: Venturia canescens (assembly GCF_019457755.1). Classification (NCBI taxonomy): domain Eukaryota; kingdom Metazoa; phylum Arthropoda; class Insecta; order Hymenoptera; family Ichneumonidae; genus Venturia; species Venturia canescens. The sequence goes on from NC_057426.1 coordinate 11,294,969, forward strand.
AAGAATATTATTACGAACAATTGGATGTCCGGGCGAGCCGAATTTCACGAAGATTCGATCCACTGGACAAGAACTTTGGTGCACTATTTAATCGCAACGAAATCCGGTACGCGGAACACCTTAAAATCAATAAATCGAAGGACATTAATGCTAAATGAACTGCGCGAATGAAAAGCCTCGAAAGATCGAAGGGAATTTTTTTTCAAGAAATACCATCGACTGCTGAAGGGATTCGAAAAAAAAGTGAAGAACGTCGAGACCGAGTATGGCTGAGATTCGTGCCCGGTGTGGAGCTTCCGTCAGTGCACGGAGAGCATAACGATCTCTCGACTCGCAGTCCCCTAAGCTGATGATAGTCAACACACACCTAGAGGATTCATTCGATAAATTGGTGCCACAGTGTCACTCTATATTTAGGCTTGTACTTCCACTAACATATATTGAGTGAATATGAAGCAACGACGAGGAGAGGGCTGATAATTGCTTTTTCACCAGGCGTATAAATCGTTGTTTCATCTCCGATAAAATGTAGAGTTTATCAAGCCTCATTATTACGATCTTATCCGATTTTCGCGTGGAAAAATGTCCATTTGTGTGAAATCTAATGGCGAATGGACAAAATGAGTTTGTTGGTCAAACGAAACTTTTATTGGGCCAACGACGTTTTCGTTAAAAAGTGAAAATTATTATGTAAAACCTCCAAAATTCTCTTGGAGGAAAAAAGTTTGGGAGTCGACGGTCCCTTGTTTCCGGATCGTATCACAAAAAGTCTAAAGAGAGGGAACAACTAAATGAATTGAAAAAGTTTCTATCCAAGTTACCTGGAGCATTTAAATTTATGATATCGAGGCCAAGTATTTATTGGTAATTCGGAATACTAATTTCTACTGTGAGTGAAAATTATTCATCTGCGACAATGAATCTTGTGGATTGCTAGCATTCGTCGACCCGACAAACATTTCTTTCAAGTGTTCTCTTCTCAGTGGACTTTTGGGAGGAAAGCTATCTCCGAACTATCGTATCACGAACCCTTTCTCCGGTAGGAAATTTCGCCTCAAAGCAAATATCCGGGGCCGAGAACAACGGAAATGAAACAATTGTTTTGGCTCGTCGCGTGCTTAACCGAAAGTAAAGCTCTGTGGTTGTCGCCATTCTCCAGTTCGTAGTTTCTGTTAATAATTTTTGAAACATTTCGAAGAAGGTAATTTTGAATTTGGGTACACATAATCAACTTAATTACCTACTGAAACGCCACTAAAAGGGAAACCCATTTCTCTGCGTACTGTTCACTTCTTCTTTCTACCTGTTATCGTGGCTTATCCCAGATGCACGTATTACAACCGAGAGGAGAAATGAATTCAATTGAAATTAAAGTCTCGACGTAGGAGACCGAGTATAGGACGAGATGCTGTGAATGGAGAGTTTAATAGATGATAAAAATAGACAAAAAACATTAGCGTCATGAGCTTCCGGTAGATGTGTCTTCGTTGAGGATCAACGAGGCTGATAGAATTATTGTTGACACCTTTCGCCGAGGGGGATATCTTTGTTCTTGCTTTTTAACGAGGAGGAATGATTCATTCAGTGGAACGTCGTTCGACCAATTTTTTAATCATCATTTTTAAAAATTATATTTTATATGGGCTTGAATTTGAGGTATTTTTCTAAAAATTCCTTTGCTCACGGAAATATCCGTTTCTAGGGAAAACTGAGTTTTTGTTTTGGCCAAAAGAATTTGCACACTTTTGTCACGATCGGAGATTTTTCATTGAAAAAAATCGTGAGACGTTTTTTTCACGAGCTTATAAAATTTCTTGTCAACTGCCTTGGTGCGCATAGGATTCCTAAGGCAGGCGGGTCGTTGCGTCACAGAACACACGAGTGCGTGATCCGAATGCACGAAAATCGTAATACGAAATTCGCATGGGAGAAGAATCGGAGGTTCTGTCCACAGAGAATTCGATGCAATCGAATTCGAAGCAATCGTTATCGAGCATTTTATTTCCCTTCGAAATAACCTTGAGTTCCTGCCCGCTGCGTTAGATTCTTCCCGATCAATCCAATCAGAAACGTTCGATTAAATGAGCCATTCAATTTTTAATTGGACTCGTCTCTGGTCAGGCAATTTGCATCTTTTGCTGACTTCTGACTTTGCTCTTAAATCAGAATCAAGAATGAGAATGAAAGCCTGAACATCACGCAACGATTTTCAATCCTGCTCCTTTATTCTTTCCGCATCGTTCTATTTATAAGAAACTCACTCACGTGTACATTGCTCGACAGTCGCCTCCCGACTGTGGCCACGTAATGAGGCGTCTCCATCGCACTTTTTCATTCGTGTCCTCTTCATTTTTTATGTACAGACCAAAGTGCAGCTGTTCGTCGAATCAAATCTAATTGATCATGAAGTGGCAATTCAATCGTCTCGTCGATCACTCGTCCCTGTGCGTTCGATATTTTTTGACATTTCGCGGTGAGTGGCATAAACTCGTGGATGCATTGTAAAATGGTGCGATTAAAACACGCGAAATCCGTCGTATGATCGAATTAACACAATATTAAGGGCGGGCTGACGTCTATTCGGTGGAAAAAATCCCAATTTTACTTTTAGACCCTCCAGGTCTTTATTTTATTTTTAATTTATTTTTCGATTGTGACATTAAAATATACGAAGAATATGTCCAGAATTTTCAAAACCCGAACGTCAATAATGAACTCGGTGCGGTATGAAAATCTGGTGGACCGATCATTTTGAAATTTGGCATCGTACTTCCTTACACGTGCAATTGACAGGTATCCACGAGAGGATTACTCTTTTTTCGATTTTTTTGCTTTTTTGTGACACTTAGAAGTGAAGACACTGATTTTCGCCTTAATGGGCTTTAAATTATGAAAAATTGGAAAAAAGCTCTCGCAGTCAATTGTGTGAGGAAGTACACCATACCAAATTTCAAAAATCGGTTTAGTAGATTTCGATTCACACTGTTCATCGGTGGACAACTTATTGATATTCGAGTTTCAAGAATTCAGGAAATTTTGTTCGTGTGCTGTATTATGGTGTCAGGATCGATCAAATAAATTTGTATTATCTGTAGCGTCTAAAAAAGTTGTTTAAATTTTTTTCACCGAATTGACGTTATACTCTGTCCTTGAGCTAATTATTGTTCTATAAATAAAAAACGAATGTTTTCACCGCTCATAAAATTCAGTGAGCTATGATTTTTAAATTGAAAAACAAAGTGAAATTTCGTCAAATTTCATTTCGTCGAATTATTGAGCAAATTTTCGTCAAAGTTATATTCGAATCGACTGGAACGTAGTCAAAATATTTTGTGTCATGCCAAGTAATACCATTGACAGGTCATTTGACGGTGATATCGATCGTTCTGATTGGAATCTACTTTTGGAAAAATATTTCGAAATGGTGGTGGCAAAGGACTCGTTTAATTGCGTTTGCTTCGCGACTTCCGGGGCCACGAGCCATTCCAATGCTTGGTAATGCTTTGGAGTTCGCGTGCAAAACCGAGGGTACGTTTGACTTTGGTTTTTTGTTGTTTTTTGAATTTCCAAAAACGACATCTCTTTTTCGCAGACACTTTGGACAGAATCGTGGATATTTGCTCGGCTTACGAGACACCCTTTCGCGTCTGGCTTGGACCGAAACTCTACGTCGTCGTGACGGAACCGAGGGATTACGAGGCATGACATTCCCCAATAGCGTATAAAAAAAATTCTTTATAAAGTAAAAAATTGAAATTGTAGATGGAAATTGAAAAATTGAAAAAAAAAGAAATAGAAAAAAATGAAAAATATTGCTCTCAAAAACGATTGATGATTTCACAAGTGAATTATTTGGAATTGAAAAATTCTTGCTCTCCGCACAATCGATCATTCTTCGAAGGGAAATTTTTTCAATTCAACCATCGTTTTGTGTTAACCGATCATCGATCGATCCAGACAATTCTTGGGAGTGGAAAAGCTGCGTACAAGGATACGATTTATCGCATTTTGGAACCATTCGTCGGTCAAGGGCTCGTGAGTGGTTCAGGACCGAAACACAGAGCTCATCGGAAGCTGATAATTCCAATGTTGAACAACAAATCATTGTCAGTTTATCTGCGTTACTTCGATCGACACTCGCGCACTTGTGCCGATCTTTTGGAGAGAGAAATCGGCGCCGGTGAATTTGACATTTCGTCGTACATGGCTCATTGCACAATTGACATAATGCTGGGTTCGTATTCGCCTTCGAACCGGAGCTCGATTTTAATGATACGCATTTGAAAAACGTCACTGACCAAGGTTTTTGTTGCAGATACGATCTTCGGATCGCCAGGAACGACGCAGAAAAATGATTACAAAGAACTTGCTTACTGGACCGAAAGGTACGCTGAGAAAATAAATTTGACGTTTAAACAAAAATTTTCGTTGGATCAACGATGTTTTTGTGTCGGTTAGAGAAAAAGTAGATTTCAGCCGACAAATCTAGTCCCTGAATGAACAAAATTTTTGTTTTTAGTCGCTTGATGCGAGTCATTCTGCTCGCAGTGATTTGTAGATCCAACAAAAGTTTGATTTAGACAGAAAACTTCTTTCTCGATCCAAACGAAAAATCTTGACAGTTTGAATCCGTTCGAAGTTGCGGTGTGGAATTTTTTCATCACATTTAACGTTTCCACATTTGATTTTATTTCGAAGAATGTACGAAATCGTCCACGCTAGAATGACGAAAATTTGGCTCTACTACGACAGCTTATTTTTTCTCACCAAGTTGGGCAAAGATCACAATAAAGGGGTTGAAACGATTCGTAGCTTCGCGGAGAATGTGAGTATTTGACATTGCTTTTCCAAACGCTTCTATGAATCTTGTCAGACGATTGAGAATCAGTTCAAATAACAGCCTAATTCCAATACAAAAATCATTTAATAAGTAATAAATACTTTCCAGTACTGCTTACGTTCAAATCGACTTTTTATTTTCCACGAAATTACTATTAATAGTAATATCGATAAGCCAAGCCACGGTGGTGGGTATTTCGACCTGAAAAAGTCAATAATAAAAAATAGTATATTACACCACAAGGGCAGAAAGTTTGATATTCCTGCACTGCGCGTCACAATGCCCGAGGCGAAGCCGAGGGCATTTGACGCGCAGTTCAGGGCTATCAAACTTCTGCCCGTATGGTGTATACTATTTTTCTTCATAGCCGGTCGAAAGTACGTTTCTTCCGAAATACGCAACTATCGATAGAAGATGTTTTGATGCCTGCCCCCGACATTTGCTGCACGAGCGAAGCGAGTGCTGCTGGTCGGGGGGGCAGGCATCAAAAAAACAAGATATTAGCAAAGATAATTAATATGAATATTTGCATTCCTATGAAGCTGAAAATAAATCATTATTCCGAACGACTATATTCATTTTATCAGCCTGGTCACTTTATTTTTGGCTTTCACATTGATTTTATCTGGAAGGATAAATGTATGTTATTCGTTCGGATTTGTACTGTTTTGATAATAGTGCTTGGAAATAATATGGCATTTCCATAACATATTTCCGAATGAATAACATAATCTTATTCGTACGGTTTGCAGATGACTAGACACAACCTTTCAAAAAACACGTAAGCAATATCTGTTCAAACGTCAAACGTCAAAAGTAAAAAAAATAATTACGTCAAACCTTTCGGAATGCAGAAAAAAGTTTTTGCTCCCGCCGAGACAAATGAAGCGCATGCAGTTTTGACAGCGCAGAAATGTTATCTTTCGACTAAGGTGTGCAGAGAAAAATTTTTGCTCCCGCTGTCACAGCGAGCGTGTTTTTTTTTTTACCAATGCAGGAATGTTGAACTTTCGGCCCTGAAATCGGGGCCGAAAGTGCGTACTTTCGACCGAGGTATGAAGAAAAAGGTTTTTCTTGCTGTCGCAGGCAATTGTCCGAAAGAAAGCTGAGCACTACGAGTTCGAAAGGGGAGAAAAAAATCCTGAGAGACCTCGTGTCATGGTGCTGGAACAATTGATAGCTCACGTTAATAAATTCAACGACATGGACGACGTTGAACTTCGCGATGAAATCTACACTGTTTTTACTGCAGTAATTATAACTAACTACTTACACGATTTCTGCTTTTCATTCGACGAGTTATAAATTATCTTGAGAAATTTCCATAACAAAAGAGTTCTCCGCTATTCCTCAGACTTTATCTTTTTTTCATGGCTTCGAAGGCTCAAGATACGACGGGAGTCATCAGTTCGTTCGCATTTTTGATGCTAGGAATGCACCCCGCTGTACAGGTTCGTTCTTATTTGAGCTTACGAGCGTTGACCTCATTTTCACCCAAATTTATTGCTCAATATTTTACTGAACCGAATCTGCGCTGGTGGAGGACACTAAAAAACCGGAAAATCGATTAATTTCTTAGAGTCGCAGTAGCAAAACGTTTTTGGCCAATTGTTTGAACAATGAAAAAATTAAAAAAATAAAAAATAAAATAAATTAAAGGAAAGATAAGGAAAAAAAAAAAGAAAATAAGGATTTGTTTTCATTCGGTTGAATAAACTCGTTGATTCGTTCCATGCAAGCAAAAACCGATCAGTTTTGTCAATTGAAATCGAATCCAAACCCAAAATCCAACGACTATACTCGAATTTTTGAGTTACGATTGAAAACGTGTGAAAAATGTTATTTTTAGGAGAAAGTTCGAAACGAAGTGAATGCAGTACTTGGGGATGAGGCGATCGACGAGGACCACATTCCGAAATTAAAATATCTAGAAATGGTTATTCGAGAAACCATACGACTGTTTCCAATCGCGCCTCTGATGGTTCGACAACTGAAAGGCGACATTGTTCTCGGTAAATGACGTTCCCATAAAAATGCCATTTCCAATTTTACGATCGACCTAAATTGAGCTATTTTTCAATTAGTTGATAAATTCATTTCGTAATATCGTTCAACAAAAAATCAAAGTTCGTGAGGCAGGAGAAACGTAAATTTTTATCACAATTCAACCTCGTGTTCCTCCGACCAGAGTCTTGCACATTACCTGAGGGCTGCTCGGTGCTCATGGTGCCCTTCGTAACTCACAGAAATCCAAAATTTTGGGACGAACCTGATAAATTCATTCCTGAGAGGTTTCTTCCCGAAAATTCTGAAGAACGACACCACTGTGCAAATGTTTCGTTCAGCGGGGGTCCCAGGGGATGCATAGGTGGGTCAAATGACGTTTCTCTAGTCGGTCACTCGCATGTGAAACATAATTTTATCACAAAAACCATGTTTCTCCTTCCAGGACAAAAATTCGCCATCATTTGTTTGAAGACGATCGTGGCGAACGTGATAAGACGCTATAAACTTTCGTCATCGCTGAAATACGAAAATCTTCGACTGAAAACTGATATATCCGTTCGATCACGAGATGGTTACAAATTATCGATAACTAAAATCGATTGAGAATTCGTTCCGGTTGCGTGATGGACGGTGAATTAACGATACTTGAAAAAACAGAGGCAAAAGCTGTTGAGCGAACAAATCTGTCGATTTTTGTCTATATATAACTTATTAGCTGTACATTGAACAAAATTTGCTTACTCTTCGCTGCAATAATAAAATACTGAAAGCAGAAAAATGTTCATCATTAAATATTTGAGAATTCATTAGAATTACAGTTTCGTTGAAAATCAATTTGAAGTTGATCATTCGACATTCAATGAGAAAATAAAATTTAAGGAAAAAAGTTCCTCGGTGGGAATGACTCTAGCCAAATAGCAGACCGAAATTCGAGGACTATTATACGAAATTCCAGATAATAAATTTACAATTCAAAATGATGAAAAAAACGAGGAATGTGTTTGAAAAAAAGTATTTAAAATATTTGTAAAGTCTTACAATTACCAGTGACAACAGCAGTCAGTGGTGAACGACAATGCAGTATCGGGGCGAGCTTCATATTGGTTTCCTATGGGTTTTTTTTGCCCTTTAATTCATCCTGACGATATTTCACTCGTTACTGAGCATGCAGAACATCAAGAATTTCTTCCCTCAGAATATATTAAAAACTTGTTTGCCTTGTATCCCGAAATTGTAAAAAGAGGGAATTTGTGCTGGGGCACTAAAAGTTAAACTGCGAGTAAACTGAGAATCAATGTACAAATGTATTTTAATTTTTAATTTTTAATTTCTAATCGTAATCGTAAGCTTAAGTTAATACAAAACAAAATATGTAAAACATTGGAAAAATGTGGTAAAACCTCGTGGTACGTGTAAACTGTGCCATATATAATTTGGCAATTTGTAATAGGCCAAACGCCTCAATGTAAATAAACTCATATAAACGCTACAAGCGTTTAGATGGGTGAACATGACGTAAACGCAACCAGCGTCACCGCGTTCACTTGAAATCGAACACGTTTTAGCGTCATGAGCGTTATTAACGCTGCCAGCGTCCAAGTAGAATGTACCTAAAAATTTAACCTAACATCCGAGTCTAGTTCCAAATATGTTAACACAGATGTAGCTACGGTCGTTTTCTTCGATAAAGAAAAAAGATACGACGACAAAGATTCTCAACTTTGTTGACAGTCGAGTAAAGACACATTTACATCTTTACCAGAAACATTTCAACCAAAATTTGATTGCACAACTATACCACATATCAACTCTGCAGAACATTCTATTCGTAAATCTATAAATCGCAACGACTGTATCATGAAAATAAATAATATGAAAATATTATATCTAACGGTTCATTATTTGAAAAAAATACTTCCATGAAATATCCAAACGTCATCCTGACGTTCACGTGTTTTAATCATTCAATCGGCAAAATGTCTACATTTGTAACATGAAAATCATTTTTCATATTTCGCGCACTCATATTTAAAAAAAAATCGTTGGTGTAGTTACTCACGGGTACATGCAGGAACGGGCCTCGATCTTCTTCCTACCTTTTTCTCCCGCGATCCTTGCGATCTCCGTTTTCCTCGACGATCCTCTCCCTCTCCGTCTTCCTCCACGATCCTTTCGCTCTCCCTCTGCCTCTACGATTCTCTTATCCTGCTCCATGGTTCTGATCACAAAGAACTTTCCACATATTTTCAACACACTTTTCTTCCAATGTTTTTTCGTCCTCCCATGTTTGGAATTTATCATTTCACCTTTAACTTTTGTTATCACTTCACCGTATTGCAGAAAACCGTAATCGCTATTCATTATCACAAAGTTATATTTCCGCTGGTCTTTTTTTCGAGAACGAACTTGGGTTTTTATTCACCAAAAATTTAACTTTTAACCGACGCGAGAGAAAAAATTCGTTATTTAATTGTACGACCGATTGAATACGAAAATAACATAAACGAATAAAATATCACCATTTTCAGGCTCTTTGCCTACTTTTCCCTAGGTTTTTTTCCCCAGAAAACCGTTTTTGCGCAAATGGATAAGCCAATATGTCGAGTAACAGAAACAATTGTAGTGACAAAACCTGTACCACCGTTTCATAGAGAATCGAGTGTGCCCGCGTGCGTGCACGCGTGGTCGGTTGCTCGCGTCCTATTGTTAGCATTTGACTATAGTAAAAACTATTCGTAATGCTGTACATAGCTGCGGTTATACGCGTTGCGTGCGTTGCTTAGCGTGCAGCGTTTGCAACTCCGACTTATCTGCATGGAATCTTGCCTGCGCGACTTCAAAGTGATACAGAAACTGTATCGAGCTCGGAACTGTGTCAAACTATCCGCTATGGAGTAGATTTACTGACTGTCCGTTTTCGCTTGCCGACAACCCCATGGCTTTAGGACCGTGCGTTAGGTGCTTTGCTTTGCGTTGCGTTGCTCGGGGTATGCTTGCATCTTAGCTCGCTTGCGGACACGCGCGCGTGCGAGCATACACAAGACTCTCGAAGCTATATTACAGGCGTCACTAAACTATTTCTGTTACTGGCCCTTGCCTCGATACTATTTTTCACGAATTACCAAAATTTTATAAATACTCATTCATGTGCAAATTTTGTAATAATAATAACATCGAGTGCGAAGACTTCCCTATCGGTTTATCTATAGTTGCGTCAAAAGAAGGAATCTCAGAAATTAAAGAAAAAAATTTATATTGACAAGGAGCGAATCATTATTTTTTATTAAATTTCAACTTTAATAATCGTTACGTTGTGTTTTCGTGTCTTTTATCGATTCGCACGATCTTAAGTTCTTTTATTTTGTAATTTAGATGACCGATCAGTTGCTTCAGTGAGATTGAATTTACTGTTAAAATTATGAAATAACTGTTAAAGTTACAATAATTCATAAAATTATGACCGCTACCAATTTTTATTGGTTTCTATTATTTCATTTGTTTATCGATTGATTGAAAAAAATTAAATCGTAAAAAAAGATTATTTTAGTCATTCAGGATAAAGTAGAATTCCACGTGTTGTATTTCGTGCCCCGTTTTCTCAATGTACTGGAATGTACAGTGCGTATCGATAACAGCACGCTCACGTCACTCACGCGCCAGTCCTCACCCTACGCCCGCCGGGCGGTGAGTGAAGCGAACGTGTTGTGCCTCTCTCCTGTCTCCTGTCCAGCCCTCGGGCCGGAGCTCCCCTCCCTGTGCGCGCCGAACGGCGGTGAGCGAAGCGAATCATGTTGCGCCTGCGCCTCTCCCCTGTCTCGAGCTCCGCCCGTCAGGCCCGTCTCCCCTCTCTCCCGCTGGCTGACCGAACGCCTCTATCCCCACTCCGCTCTGCTACTACGCTACGTCTTACGTACAGTGTTGCCAACTTAGGGGTTTTCCCCCTAAATTTAGGGGCAACGCAGATGCCTAGGGGTTTTTTTAGGGGCAATTTTTTTTTGGGGGTTTTTTTAGGGGCAACTTTTTTCTAGGGAATTTTTTAAGGGCTACTCTCATTTCGAGTTTTCAAGTGTTCGGTGCGTGTTAAAGACGAAATATTCTACCGAGACCGAGACCGTGTTCCGATACTGTGAGTACTGTAAGCCCTATAGGGATGGTACAAGTAGACTACCGCGCCACTAGTGGTGAAAAGTGAAAATTTTTGGGGATCTTTTATCATTATTGTATTATTATTATATATATATATATTCAATTATTATGATTATATTTCAATCAAAGTATTGAAAGTGCTACCCCAAAAACTTATAAATTATGACATTAGAGGCGCCACGAGTACTTTCGACCTGCCCTCTATCGAATCTGCACCATCTCTATTCGCTCTGTGCGCGTGGGCGGAGCCAAAAATCTAATACTACTACACTAATAGTATTAGTGTGTTCATGCATACTGCCAGCGCCACCATAAAGGGGACTCCGGCGTTTTTGGAGGAATACGTATACACGACACACGCTCACTTTCAAAGTAGTATGTTTACGCGCACGGAGCGAATACCAAAGCAAATACTCGCAGTACTCACAGTCACAGTCAATATCGGAACACGGCCCGAGTCTCTTGATTCTGCTCGCTCGCGTACCTTCTCGGATTGCAAAGTAAGTCATTTTCGTTTTTTGAAGTATCAGCGAAAAAATAAAAAAGGTATTAATAATTCAAACTTATATTCAAATTCATTACAGCATGCCAAAAGAAAAAAACAAAAAATATCTGCAAAAATATGTAAAGTGTTGGGAGACCGATTCAGCGCTTCAAGGTTAGTTAACATGCATTTTCTAAATTCGAATAAAATATATATTCATTCTCAATTTTTTCTATTAAATATTATGTTTAATTATTACGCTCTGTCCGAACGACAAAACGGTTGTATGTAAAGATACATATAAAGATACGTGGAAGTTGAAAGTGAAAAACGAGGATCGAATGAAAATAGATTCAGTTTTTACGTTTACAAGATTATTAAACATAATCAACTCAAAATAATGATTGTTCCAATTCGGTTAGTTTAATCTATGAGATGAATGTTTACTACACAGGGATTTCTTCAAAGCTTGCAGATCAACCGAGGTTTTCAAAGTTTTTTCCTGAAAAAGGTAATTTAAGTTATGTGAACCAGTGTGTTCTGGTTCGGTTCGTAGAATGTGTTTGATTAAGAGCTTCATTTGGTGGTAGTTTCACTGGTTTCTTTTTTCCTTTTCATTCCAGGTAGTTAACCTCAATTTGATTCCATTTTCACCTCCTCGTCTTGCTTAGTTTCCTACAATTTTTCATCAGTATATAGACACTCGTACTCCTTCGATTCCTCTAATACTTTTAATGTTTCCTCCAATGTGTTTTCACCTAATGTTTTAATATTTCTTCAAGTATGCACTGTTTTAATTCTTCTTTATTTGTGATGGTCCGACTAACTATTTTAAACATTTGTTAATGTTTATATGGACTTTCGCAATTGATATTGATAAATATCATAATTTATTATTATTATTAAATGTCTTGTGGTTTACATTATAGGTTGGCTAGGGCCTGATCCAACTGATACATGTTCTGCGGTCTGCAAATATTGTCGAATATCGTTGAAAGCTCACAAAAAGGATTTGATGAACCACGCAAAGACAGAAAAACATAAAAAAGCTGTATCCTTGGACAAATCAGCAAAGACATTCGAACCGTTGACTTCAACATTTGAGCCAGTTCTGACAGAAGCAACGAAGATCGCCGAATTGAAAATTGCTGCATTTATTGCAGAACATAGTTCACTGCAGACTGTGAATCACATGATCGACATTCTGCCGCAGCTGGACCCTTCGTCACATATAATTTCGAATTTGAAACTCCATCGCACTAAATGTTCGATGTTGATCAAGAACGTCCTCGGGCCTTGTATGCTCCAAGAACTTATCCAAGAAATTGGCGACGGTCCATACTCACTCATAATCGACGAGAGTACTGATCTTTCAACGCAGAAGGTGTTGTGTATCATGTTGCGATTTTTCTCTTTCGAGAAACGAGAAGTGGTTACAACGTTTTATCGGTTAATCAAATTAATCGATGCCGATGCAAAAAGTGTGCATAGTGCCATTAAACTTCAATTAGAACAAGATGGTTTAAAAGTTGAAAATATGGTCGGCATTGGCGTTGATGGAGCGAGTGTGATGGTTGGAAAACACAACTCAGTTACAGCTTTGTTTAAGCGTGAAATAGATGACCTAATCGTTATGCCATGTGTTTGTCACTCACTTCATTTATGCGCTGAAAAAGCATCGGAAATGTTGCCTCGTCCATTAGAATTTTTGGTTCGAGAAACGCATAATTGGTTTTCTTACAGCCCCAAACGGTTAGAAAAATATAAGCTTTTGTACGAAACAATTAATGGTAGTGGAAAACCGAATAAAATTCAGGGTCTTAGCGGAACTCGTTGGCTTGCTCGATCCGAGGCTATCGATACCATCTTAAATCAGTGGGAAGAATTGCAATTCTTATTTTCAATTGCAAAATCAGAAGACAATTGTCACATGGCTGCTCAGTTATACAACATCATGATAAGGTTACCCTACAAAGCTTTTCTTATTTTTTTAAAATACGAACTGAAAAGTGTAACGCAATTAAATTTGCTTTTTCAAAGTGATTACGTAGAACCTACGAAATTACTTGAGGATCTTTTTTTGATGTTCAAAAACTTACTGCAAAAGCTCGTTGTACCATCGAGCTTGCAGAAATTAACTGACAGTGAATTGATCAATTTCGATTTTCAATCTTGTTTAATGCATACTTCAGCAATGTATTTTGGCTACGAGTTTCACGTCATTGCTCAAGATATTGAACCAACAGAATTATTGGATGTTAAAGAAAGGTGCAAAAAATTTCTCTGTACTTTGGCTCAAGAGGTTCAAAAAAGATTGCCGGACAACTTATCTATCCTAAAGACGATGGCCGATCTTCATCCTAAAATCGCATTATCGCGAATGAAACCCAGTTTAACAGGTATTATTGCAAAATTCCAACGCACTCACTTATACGGCAATAAGAATGAGACAGAGTCAGAATGGAATCAATTGCAAAATAAATCGTGGCCAAATACAGTCAATTCCGTTGAATTTTATTCAGCCGTTTTTGTAGATTATGATTCTGCTGGTCAAAAGCGATTTGAAAACATTGCCAAATTTTCAATGGCTCTACTTACACTTCCGATTTCAAATGCAAGTGTCGAACGCGCTTTTTCGACATACAACGTAATTAAAAATAAATTACGAAATAAGCTGTCTCTTGAAGTACTGCAAAGTATTATGATGGTACGGTTCACTTTACAAAGACAATCCGGATCTTGCGTCAAATTTGTTCCTTCTGCCCGTATGCTCGAAATGTTCAACGTTAGTATGTACGATTTCAAAAATGCAAACAATACTCAGAAACAATGTGATTCAGTCGATGTTGTCGACGAAATATTCGATAACTACATTGGCGAAATATGAAGACGCGGGAAAAAAATTCTTACAATAAAATGTCAATTGTTCTCTTATTAATTTGTTATTATAAATAACATTTTTCACTATTTGTATTTATTCCATTGTAAAAATTACATGGTGTAAATTAAATGATAATTTAATTCTCACTAAATGTTTTTTGTTCAATGTTTTTATTTTCCGATATTTTCATTAAATTTTCATTACAGGAATATTTTTTAGATTATTATAATAAAATTCATTATAAAAATGTTTATTTTTATTTAAAAGTATAATTTTAAGCAATATTCAATGTTACGAAGGAATATAGCGCTTCTTCAAAAATAGGGGTTTTTAGGGGGATTTCAGATGGATTTTGGGGGGGGACGGTCCGTAGGAGTTGGCAACACTGCTTACGTAGCGAATAGTCCAAACACGACCAAGCGTAAACGCGTGAACGTAAACACGCGACGAACGAAAACAAACCGAACGAATTACCCAAAATCTATTCGTAAATATTCATTAATTGCCATAATTATCAATACACAAAATTGTATGTACCGAACCGTTGAATAAATTATGATCATCCAAAATTATACATTATTTGTGGCGCTCTAATATTTATATATTAAGGTATTTTTATCAAATTTTAATTAATATTTTTTTATTTTTAACCTGGAAAACTACTTCACCGGAAAAAGTGAGGTAGTGACGTAATATGATAGAACATTTTTGAAGTCGAAATATATTTCTGGTGGACATTTTTTAAATTATTTATTTTCATGGTACAGTCGTTACAGTTTATACATTTACGAATAGAAATGTTCTGGTGGAGTTGATATGTGGTAGCTGTGCAATCAAAATTAAATTCATGGTGTAGTTGTATTTGGTCATGGTAGCAATATGAAACTTGATTTGTTGGGCGTAGATGAATTTTGGTATAGATGTTTCTGGTAGAATTAAATTTTGGTAGAAATGTTTCTGGTCGAACTGTAATATGTCGTTTAACACGAAACCGTTAACACGATATTCAAGAGTTCTTGAATTCAATTACCAACAAAATCGAGAGAATCTCTATCGTCGAATTCGAATCTTTCGAAGAAAACAACTCTAGCGACATCTGTATTGAAATTTGGAACTAGACCCCGACTTTTGGCTTTTTGGCTAATGCCCGTTTTCTCCAACGTTAATCTGAGGTTAAACTCGGTTCATCCTATCTCGAAACTATATGAGAAAAAAAATTGAACTGAGTTTGAACCGCGTCGGAGATAAAAACGGCCATTAGCGTTATTAACGCTGTCAGCGTCCAAATAGAATGTACCCAACATATAGTTGACAGTTTAACATTTGACAGTCAAGTCGGAGTCAAGTGTCGGAGCACCTACTACGAAAATAATGATCGTTAGCTGGTAGTGTGAAAAATGTCGTACACGCTTGCGAACGAGATTGACTGTAAACAAGGAGCCATCAGAGCTGTCAGATTCAGTGGTACGTCTCTATAACGTCACTTCATCTCCAGGTGAATAATTAATACATTGAATTTCGCATGCTTTGAACCTGGAGAAGAAATGCATAAAACCATGAACCTAACCTTATTTTCATACGAAATGAAACAGTCGATGGATCGTACTGCATAACCTGCGGTTCTGACAGGAAATTGAAACTATGGAATCCGTACAGACGAGCATTGTTGAAGACTTACGGCGGTCATGCGGATCAGGTTATGGACGCGAGTGCGGCCTGCGACAGCGCTCGTATAGTTTCCTGCGGTCTAGACAAATCTGTTATCGTTTGGGATGTTGCTACAGGAACGCCGATGAAGAGACTACGAGGGCATGCCGGACCTGTCACATGTGTCAGGTATGTCCGTCCTCCTCGATAATCACTTTAGAGATTTTCCAATAAAATACAAGATGGATTCGAGTAATTCAGTAGTGAGAAATTCTAGAAGCTCGCGCAATATCTTTGCAGGAAAAGTATAGTCTGAATAAAAATTTAAAAATCGAGTTTTTTTGACGTTTCTCAGATTCAATGAAGAATCTTCTATGATCATTTCTGGCTCGAGGGACAATTCTGTCATGTGCTGGGATGTTAGATCAAAACAACAAGATCCAGTTCAAACACTTGACGAAGCTAAAGATGCTATTTCCAGTGTCAGAGTGAGCGATCATGAAATTCTTACAGCCTCCTTCGATGGCCACATAAGGAGATACGATATTCGAGTTGGTGAACTGTCTGCTGACCAAATGCCAGGTACGTTAAAGGAATGAGTAGACCATGAAAGCAATTATTTTCTCAGTTTTTTCCAACGTTCCCTTATTATTTCATAGTGTCATTTGGTTTATCATCTTTTAATTATTCTGGTGGTATCAGAGCTGTTAGCAATCAGTGAAAAAAAGTGTAAAAATAGCTTGTTAATCATAGTGGATAGCGAAATCTAAATTTGGACACAGGTTGAAAAAACTTTGAGTTTATTAAATGAAACATTTTTTGTGGTTATAGAAATATTTTATTTTCACAGTGATTCATTTTTATATTGATCTTCCCTATGAAAATGTACATTTTATTTTTTTTTTCAACAATTATCTTGACCCAACAGACGCTGTAACTTGCGCAAGTTTCACGAGTGATGGACAATGTGTATTGGCAAGTTGCGCCGATGGGACAATCCGGCTCTTGGATAAGGATTCGGGTGAATTATTAGGAGAATATGACGGCCACATAGCGAACGATTTGTGTCTTGAGTCAAGCGTCGACAACCAAGATACCCGGATAATTTCTGGCTCTGGTGATGCCAAACTTTGGATATGGGATTTAGCGACACAGCAAGTTATTTGCAAGCTAGGAAATCAACCCGATTTTCCCATAGTTTCAGTCAGCGTTCATCCTCAGAAAAATAATTGTATACTAGCCACCGGAGGAAGCAAAATCTTCATGTGGGATGAGAATCCGGAATGAATATTTTTATTGAAAGAAAAAAACCCAGGAAAAAATGTATTCTACTCGATATGCAAAAAATATGTTTGTAAATTTTGTATATAAAAATTCCTGACATGGCGGATGGTTTGCTACTGAATAATACTAAAAAACTTTAATTTTTCCTTCACCCTCGAGTAAATATCTTGAGATAGCACACTTCACGCATCATACTCAAAAATGAGGGAATCGCTTCCGATTTTCATTGCAAATATGTATTGATTAACACGGAAATAACTACATTAATTATGTCGTTAGAATCATAAACTTAAGGATATATTGCACAGGCGATACAATGTTGCCATGCTAAACCATGCTAAAAACATAAAAAAATTCAAAATGATGAGAATTTTATAAAATTTGGTGAACATATTCTTTAGTGCCAAATTTGACAATACAAATTTTTTAAGATTTTTCTTCTGTACAGTTATCGAGTAATTGATCACTAAAGTTCACGTGTATAAGCATAGCGTTTCCATATATATAGGTATACATTCCGGGCATAAGAAATCTGCTTTAATGCGTAATTACTCGATAACTAAACAGAAGAAAATTTTGAAAAAATTTGTGTTTTCGCACTTGATGTTGAAGAACATTATCACCAAATTTGATCAATTTCTAATTATTTCGACTTTTGTATCATTCACCCTTAAACAGTTGAAAGGATGGAACTACCGCTGGTCAAGTCGACTGCATGAAAATTTAAAAAATTCATGAGGAAAGTTTGTTCCAGTTTTTTCCGTCGTTTGATAGAGGGCCAAAATGCGCCGTACGCTAGCGCCGCGGTCGAGAAAGGAACAAAGTGTTATTCGTGGCTTCGGGCCAATTCTCGAAGGTTCCGGAAGGTACTAGAAGCTGCGTTTCTATATATATACCTGCGCAACCTACGTGACGAGTTTTAGTTCATAACGGAACGTTGAAGTGTAAGCAAGTGTGTCTTACGTTTGTACAGACTTTGTACTATTCGAGAAATTACGAGAACAATTTTAAAAGATTGAACAAATATAATTGAAACAGACTGATTAGTGATTACAAAATAAAATTGTGAGTGAAGGATACAAGAACAAAAAATAAACATCGAGTGCGCGGATAGTCTCATAATCGAGGTGGGTATTTTATTAGACCCCCATTCAACCCATTTTTTTTATCGTATCATTATCTCCCCTCCTCTCCTTCCTTTTTGTGCAAATATGTCGCAAATGAGAACGATCCGCAAGTAGACTCGCAAATTCCCATGGATTGATGCGATATTGAACCGAGGTTTTGGTGCGTGCCACGCATATGCGTAATATATATTTATATATGTGTTCATATATATATAAATATAAAAATATTAATCGTGTGGGAAAACCGACTAGTGAACGAACTTTCGGGTCCTCGATCTCGCGCCGCGGACATGAGTCAATTTTAGAAACGGTCGCGTGTCCGTTCTCTCTCTCTCTCTCTCTCCATCTTTCTCCTTCTGGAAGAGACACGCACATAACGCACACCCACCCATTCAAATGAAAAGATGGGTCTCTCCGATCGCCATCATCATTGCCTGAAATATACTCGTGGGTGTTCATCGATGACCTCGGGATAAGTCGCGTTTTCATCGAACAATTCCGCGCGCAAATAAGAAACCAGCCGACGGGCTGACGGGAACGGGAGGGGCAGAAGGTGGCGACGAAGACGAGAAAGAATTATCAAAAAAAAGGAGGAAATAAAATGAAACAAAATCGTCTCAAATAAAATGGGGCACGAGTGAGAGTGTACATTATTTTTATCCGAATGACGGCGAGCCCGAGTCTCTGTGCTCTTGATATCCCGATAATATATAGATATATCTTCAATGCATACGCTGCATCTATATATACAAAAAGTGAGAGAGAGAGAGAAGGATATAAAGAGCCTCGATCGTATTTCCGCGCGCGCGCGCGCGCGCGTGTGTCCTTTGCGAGAACGATCGCGAAATAATGGCGAGGCCGCGTTGAGCACCCGCGTCGCGAGACTGTCAAACACTGTTTTATTTCTTATTTTTTCTTTCATCCTCCCGTCGTACTTGAAATTCTCTCATACGCGTGTTTGCCCCCAAATATAGTCATAAACCTGTGCTTCATTGACGTTTCACTCTAGCTTGACTTTTGCGCTTTACTCCCGAGGGGAGCAGCCCCCCACATCTCAACATTAAATTGTTATAAACACTCTCATCATATCGCGGTCAATCGCATTCCTCACACAAAAAAATTCATATTTTTGTTGATCGTAATACTAAATTAACTTTTCAAAAATGTTTTACTCTTTGAGACTGTAAATAAGGAAATTTGAGGGCTGATCATCGGGCGAATGATCAATAGAAAATTCGTAATGTGTCAAACTGTGACGAGCAGCTAAAATCATGAATTCTTTCAATATATTTTATTGAAGTGTTTTTTCTTGTTGAACAATACTTCACAGCGAAACATTCATTTTTTAAACCATCCTGGACGTTCCCAATTTTATTCTATGACTCTAACCTCAATCTTAACTAATTATTTCCTGGTTATCCATTTCCCGACAATTGACAGTTATTGCATTACTGTGACACACTTGACAGGAGGAACCTACATTTTCGTTGATTTTAACCTCTTAAGGACGGGGATTTTTACGTTGAAGTCGACCTTTTTCACACGAAATTTGCGCATAACATCGATGAATTTTTCAAGTGGACCGACCAAAGTAGTGGTCGATATTTCCGACCAGATGCGTCATTTAATGATTAGGGCGATCTATCGGTTATGCGGATATAAATTCGGTTCGATGTTTTGTTTTTTCGGGAAAATATGAAATTTGAAGAAACGAGAATCTTCTAGGTAGATATATTTTCGTCAGGAAATAGAGGAAAATTTAGGTCTTGTTGAAAATATGAATCGTAATCGAGAAACACGTGAGACTGTTTTCTTTCGCGAGCTCACGCAACTGATAGAGCGCCTTGAGGTTGATTAACGCAATTGAAAGTAAAAGTAAATCTGCCCTAGAATAGTTTGTTATGTTGTAAGTGCGAATATAAAATGAATAAATTATTCTTTGTTACAGAAAACCGTAAGAACAAAATGGGCAAGGATTATTACAAAATCTTGGCAATTCCGAAAGGAGCGAGCGACGACGAGATAAAAAAAGCCTACAGAAAGCTTGCTCTGAAGTACCATCCGGATAAAAACAGGACAGCAGGTGCGGAGGAAAAATTTAAGGAAATAGCGGAAGCTTACGAAGTGTTGTCAGACGCGAAGAAACGGGAGGTGTACGACAAATTCGGGGAGGAAGGATTGAAGGGAGGCGCGTCAACGGACGGGGCTTCAAAGGGTTACAACTATCACGGAGACCCGAGAGCGACGTTCGCGCAGTTCTTCGGGTCTGCATCGCCGTTTAATACATTCTTCGAGTTCGGAGGTCCGGGAGCTGGCAACAGAGTGTTCAGTTTCCACGGGGACGACATGGACATGGAGGATCCGTTTGGGCTGCGAATGGGTCAGCAAGCGAGGCAAGGAGGCGGCGGTCCCGGAGGAGCGTTTCGTTCGCACTCTTTCAACTTCGCTGGGCCGGGAGCCGGTCGATCGTCCGGAGGAAAAGACAGCGCCCAGGATCCACCGATCGAGCACGATCTCTACGTAACTCTGGAAGACATCGCCAAGGGTTGCACGAAAAAGATGAAGATTTCGAGGCGGGTGGTTCAGCAAGACGGAACGACCAAAAAGGAGGACAAAGTTTTAACGATAAACGTCAAACCGGGCTGGAAAGCAGGAACGAAAATAACTTTCCAGCGGGAAGGAGATCAGGGGAGAAACAAAGTGCCCGCTGACATTGTCTTCATCATACGGGACAAGCCTCATTCCCTCTTCAGGAGAGAAGGCAGCGACATTCGGTACACGTCGAAGGTCAGCCTGAAACAAGCCCTCTGTGGCACCGTCATCGAAGTACCGACTCTCACCGGCGAAAAAATCCCGCTAAATCTAACCCGAGAAATCATAAAGCCCAACATGGTCAAGAGGATTCAAGGACAAGGCTTACCTTTCCCCAAAGAACCCTCCAGAAAAGGCGATCTCCTCGTCACCTTTGACATCAAATTCCCCGAGTCATTGACGCAGAGCGCTAAGGACATACTTTACGATACTCTGCCCAATTGAATTTCCTCCTCGTAAGGATTCTCGTTCCCTCGGACGAAACTCTTCGAGAGAAGGCGTGGGAAGGAGGGAGAGCGAGAGGAGGCCAAGCGAAGATCGACAACAGAACTAGTGTACGTTGTAGTACATAATTATTATAAACGACGAAAAAGTGACAAAGGCATACACGGGCCAACTTGTAACGTTGCGCTTTCGACTTCATTTTCATTTCTCGATGAAGCAACTCGGTCGAGATAATTAAAGGGAAAGTGCGCGCATCATCGGCTCGCCCGAAATCGTCGATCGAGGCAGCTGCTGCTGCTATTACTACCTACTTACTATTATTATTATTATTATTATTATTATTAATATTATTAAAATGCTCGATCGGTATCGTTTCAACGTATTCCGATGGATTGATTTTCGTCGAAGCTCTTCTCTTCCTGGAGATTAAACACGAAGAGATAGTAGAAATACGGCGTGGATTAATCGACGTAACGGAGCAGAGGAACCTCGAACGATCCAGGACAACCGACAGTCTCTATGGAGGTCCGAACGTGATTTTGCGAGTGTGCGTGGGTGCTTGTGAGATTTACGAACATGTAAGAGCGCGGTGCGTGCTTGAATGAATCATTGCTCGATTGTATAATTTGTATGAGATTGAGAGGTGAAAAATTGTTTTAAGACTCCCGTTCGAGGAGAATGTGTATAATTGAGATATGAGGTACGAATAAATATATTATCAGAATCGTTTGAAAAAGCGTGTCTCTCGAGCGAGAGATCCTTTGTAAAATGAAAAAGGGAACTTTCCGCAGTCACGAAACGGTTCGATCGCTATGATAAACAAATGGTTTTTTAATTATTACTTTTTTGTTTTCAAATGACAAATACACATTTTGTTGTCAAATCGAATGATTGTTTTTATTGTTTATTCGCTATCGACAATTGTCAATTCTTAACGCATCATTATAACGTAGATTTTTGTTTTTCTTGTGAAAACTTATAATATTCGTTATGTTTACACTATTTGTGTATCAAAGTGTGGTTCATGAGCGTTTTGTTTTGTCGCAAACGATGATCATCACATGCCGCTGACGGTGATCATCATCGCGACCCTCCTCGTCTCGCCGTTTTCACGAGATTTCGTTTACTGCGCTACTCCGATCGAGAACCACTCCTAAAATAGTAAGCCAAGTGGGTGACGTCATCTGGTCACATACATTCGCGCGGTCCAGAGTGCACACACGCGCACCGTTCCTCCACCCAAGTGGGAGTCTGCGAGATTGTTGTACCTTCTTTTTTTACTAGACCAGTCTTCGTAACCGCGGTTCCAATGTTTTTGCGATTTTTCTCCGCAAATAGCTCGTTCGGAATATTTTGTGAGAAATGTTAAAAGAATACGGTGTTCAGTGAACGAATTCTTATGAGGATAAAAATCAATGAATACTAATTTGAGCCGTTTATTATCGATCACGGTTTCGTTACTTTGGAATCTTCGTTGTGCCATTGACCCTCCCGCAGCTCTGCCGATCAAACTGAGCTTTAAAAACACTCTAAAATCGATTATGCCTCATTTCGTTTTTCGTTCTTTTATCGAATTTCGTATTAAAAAATTTCTATCCTCTTTCCTTTGAGAAATTAAATATTGTCTTATTTTTTTCGATTCTAATAACTCTCTTATAGAAACCGTAAAAAAAATCTTCCGACTAGTTTCGGTTCTTCAGTTGGTTAGAAACCGTGTTTCATTATTTTTCGACTTCATTCACTCCTTTTTCATTCATTCTGGAGTCGCGCTAATTCCTCAATAATAAATTTATTACAATAGTTGAGAGAATAGTTCACGTATTTTTAACTTTTTCACAAAATGAGCGAGATAGAATTGTCAAGGTGATTCGGAATTTCAAGATAGTCCTTATCGCTCCAAGAGTCATCGTCGTCTCCGTCGCCATTAAGGTCGTACTCCGGCTCAGAGTCTTTGTTATAATTGTCATAAAATCGAAAATCTTGAGGTAGACAATGATGTCGAAGGCAGAAATAGTCTCTTTCGCGTTGATCCCGATGACACCACGTACCGTCTGGGAAATAGGGGTCGAGGCCAAGGTCGTAGAGCGGAATTCGGGGCGTGTAAAACGAGGCGATGTCTGTTCGCCGACAGAAAACAGCGCAAGCGAGCCAAGGCCTTAGGGTTTCGTGGGGGGCTTGTAAGCCGCCGCCGTTCGGATCAATTTCGGGTAAGCTTAGGGCGTAAAACTCGCATCTTTTGCCAGCAAAATCGGCTGCGGGGATTCGTTTGCCAGCAGCGCAGATCCGGTCGTCTTCGCAGAGTTCGACCGGGTGATTGTTGGCCGAAGATTCTTCGGTGCAGTTCGTCGTTCGTCGGCCGTGGCGACAGCTCGGTGGACCTTCATTTCGGACGCCTTTCGATCCGACGATACATCCGCTCTTGCAGGGTCCTTTTTTCCATTCGCTCCCACCCGATGATTGTGGCGGGTCTGGTGGATTAACTGCTACCGGACTGCACTCTCCGCCTCGACATTCGCTCCCTCGAGCGCACAAAGTGCCTTCCAGAGCTGGTCCGGCGTAGAAATATCCGGTACGATGAGGACTTTTGCAACGAAGCGCCTGACAAGCGTTCTCCAAGCTCACGACAACCGCATCCTTGTCCCTGAGCAGCAGCTCGCACTGCTTCTTCGCGTTCCATTTTCTGCCAGGAAAATTTCCATATCGTGCTACGTGCTCGATCCTACCACGGTCTCCCGCTATTCCCTCGTTATCCGAAAGACAAGGCTTCGCGTCGTACAACCCCAGAGCAACTTCTCTGCTGCAACTCGACCAAATCGTTTCTCCTTGAGTACCACGACTCGGTGACATTATGTAGCCGTCCTTGCTGCACGAATTGTCCGAAGAGTCGTGACGCATCCCCAAACTAAAAAAAGACAAAAAATTATTGTCAACAGTGCTGCGGTGCCACAGTGTCAAGGTTTTTTTATCGTCCTCGTCGATCGGTTCAACTGCATTTAACTGAACACAAAATGCTTCTGGGAGTTGCTTCGAAACGGAGTTTCAATTTTTATCGTTCATTTTCAAGAGCGTGTATCTCCGACTTGAATCCCTCAATTTTCATTTGAAACGGATAATTATCAAACCTCAAAATGTTCTCGAATGATTTTATCAAAGAACGAATCTCGTTTTGGGTTTTACACAACATCTAGAAAAAAGCTTTATTTTTATGCGCTCAGAAAATTATTTTTATTCGTCGAACAAAGTCCCATTCAATTGGGCAAAAGCGTAGTGAATTCAGCGATATTTTATTCGGCAAATGATCTGCTCTATTTGACAAAAATCAGTGGAATCCCATTTCCGTATTACTCAATGTGGTTTTCTTCGATAAACAAAATTTCATTGTAACCGTGTGATTCTGCATCACGGTCTAGCTGGAGGCAACTGCGGACGAACGGCATTGTAAGCCGTACAGTAGGTGCTATGGAAGACTAAAAACGTAAGTGCAAGCGTGTGGCGACTCGACATACTCTGAACCAGCTTCGGTTGTGATGCGAGAGCTTTTTGGCTCTGAGGCGAATACTTTCCAGTGCTTTTTTCCTCGGTGAACGTTTTACGGTTACTTTGAATGTGAAAACAATTTCTCGACATAACGGGTAAGTTGTTTCGAATGGAAGATTTCATTTTTCAAGCAAGTGAGAATTTCCGAGAGTTCAACGACGCCTAGAAAAGCGACAAATTGTTGTAATTTATTTCTGCGAGGTAAAACGAAACCTGGATCGAAAGTACGATGGATCGAGTAAAAAAATGTCACTGGATGACGAAGTTGTTTTCAATGCGTTTAATGAAAACGCCGTAAACGAGAGTCCCGATTTGAATAAATCGAAAATTATAATTACTTGTGACCAATTTCGTGCGCGGCGATGAAAACTGAGGTGAAGCCAGCGGATGGATAAGGTTTTCCGAAGCGATTAGTCACCCCGAGCTCGGCAATGACGCACGAATAAGTTTGATGGCAGAGGCCGTTTACCGGAGCGAGACCCATCGTAATTCCGTTCTTCGTGCCGTCGGCCTCGAGGGCGTAAAAATCCAAGCCCGAGACGTACAGTCCCATGTCCCAGTGCTTCGGATCGTCGTCGCCTTCGGGATTATGAATGGCCGAGTAGCGACAGAACGAATCGAGGAGACGTTCCCGTTCGCCTTCGTGATGGGGAAGATCGAACGGCTGAGTCCTCATTATTTCGAGACGGACGAGCGCCAAGTCGATTTTCCTGCCCAAACTCGGGTGGTAGTACAACGCTTGGACACCGTTTATATAAGCGAGTAGCATGTCCCGAATTTTCAATTCGCTCTTATCGAAAAAAGGGTAAAATAAATTGTAGCCAGCCTTGTCAAAAAAGAGAGCCAGTTCTATCGTCGTCGTCGTCGTCGTTCGTTGACCTTGAGCCCTCGTTCGCCCCGACATTGCTGCACCGTCGTTGCCAGAAGCATTCTCGCTTTTTCTCGCCACTACGTTTCTGTAAAAACTCTCGATTCCATTTCCATCGGTTCCAAGAAGCAGCTCCGAAGACGAATAAGCTGACCTCTTGACGAGATGGGCCGATGCCGAATTAGCTGTGTACCCCGAATCTTCCAGCGGCGTTATTTCGAGCACTTGATCTTCCAGCCACACAAGGGCACTCTGCGATTTACAAAAATTCATATCAGATTTCAATAAATACTACGAAGCTTAACATCGTATGAGGAAATTGACCGAAAAGCGTATTTCGCAAGACAAAAATATTATTTTGAGAGCGTGTTGTTACGCTACAAAAACAACACTCGAGGGCTCTACCTTAATTAGAATTTTTTTTAAATCCATTTTTTTTATTGCATTTTTCGAAAGTATGTACAAAATCTCCGAAACTATTCAACCGATCCTCACCAAAATTTTACCACGTGTTCTTCATGACTGTGGCTATAGCGCGTATCATACGAATTTTGAAATTTTCAGCGGAACTATTTTTTTTTTTTTTTTGCAAAAAGCGATGAAAAAATCGTGCTTTTTCGTAGTTTTGGGAAAAAAGGCCGCCATTTTGTCATTTTTGTAAAACCAAATTTTATTTTTTCGATCATTCATTCCAGAGATTTTATCAACAGCGCTTACCCATCTTTTTTTTGGACATGTTTTCTCCCCTATTTTCTGTACGAAAACAGTAAAATAAAAATAAAAAAAATTCTTTGTGTTTTTTTAAGTGTATGCATTTTTTAGGCCTAACATTTTTTATATCCATATTTATACAGGTCAAAACAAATTCGTGAAAATAGTTTTTTTCGCCCGTCTAATTAGGGTAGACCCCTTAAGAGAGTCCTTTTCCCTCTGCATTGGTTCAATCTTTCAATTCGTCTCGAACTGTTATGGATTGTGTAGTCAAATAGAGAAACGAAATGTGAGGTCTTTTCAAGGATTTTTATACAATTTTCGAGATAACAACAATGAACAAACAAAAGTTTATTTTCAAAAAGGGAAGGCGAAACGTGCGCGTATCTTATGCTCGAGATTACTCGATTTCCCTTGACTTCTGAAGTTGATTTCAATATGTCAATAATGAGATCGAATATGAGTTACATCGTTTAAAATATCAAATTTTAAATTGAATTTAAAATTATACCTAAGTGAATGAAATAATTGAAAAAACGAAAAAAAATCTTCAACTCTACCATTGTTTTCGGATGAAAATAGAAAAAAAAACGAAAGGAGCACACAAAGCACGTTTCCAAGCCTTCCAAGGAAAAATAAAATTGAAGGACTTTTAAGGAATTTCAACGATTTCAGGACTGATAAACTGCTAGCCTCAAGTTATTCTAAGCTACCACGTGTATTTTTCATAATGTAATTTTTAAAGAACGAAGACTCGAGGCATCAATTCGATAAAAGTACATTTACGGATAGGGAGTCTGTATACGAGCTACACAAGACACGTTTACCGCAGAATAAGCACCGACATTCTAGCTATTTTCAAAAACCGTATCTTTTATATTTATGTGATGATGATTTGATCATTTGGAAATAGATTTTAACCTCGAACCACCGAAACAACAGCTGGATCGGATTTTTGTTTCGAACCGTTCACTGCGAGAGAAAAATACAACGATCGCCTATAAGAAATCCGGGACTGAATATTGCGCCAAAAAAAATGCAACTGCAATATTGTCTAAAAATGGGCAGTTCGATGTGGAATCAGAGGGTCGGTAGTCAATTTTTAGTTGGATTTGTTAAAATGCAGAAATTACGGTAAAAAGGGAAAATAATGATGGGATGGGATAAAAAAAATATTTTTAAAACAAAAATGACAGTAAAAAGAAATTGTAAACTCACGACATGACCAGTTCCTCGGCACAAATTCGCAGCTGCGGTGCTCGTGCTATCTTGATGAATATAATAACAGAAGCGTGGCGTTTCCAACTCTTCCACTTTGACCGATTGACCTTCGTCGTGTCGCCACACTTGGAAGGAGGGTGCGACGAGCTTTCGGTTTATTTGTAATTTGAGTTGGACGTTTCGCCCGAATGCGGTGAAAGACAATGGTATCTGCGACAATGCGATTTTATACAGTTAACTATTTTCCCAAATATTCTCGAAATGTGTATTGTTTTTTTTCCGTTTCGCAAACCTCATCATTCGTCTGACCAACACTTTCGGAACTGGACAACAATGGCAAATAAATGACTTGAGCTTGAGCGTCTTCCAACAATCCGACTACGGACATGCCCGATGTCGTCGCCACTGCCGCTGCTGCCACCATCATAAACTTGGCCATCGAAACCGATGACCAGCCGAGTAACATTGCTGTTAGGGGGCTCGATCGAGTTTCCGACTTTGTTGCGAGTCATGCTATAGCCAAGCGAATGCGACTCGGTTATATACCGAGTCGATCTGTATATGCCGGTGCCCATATATACGCGTGTCATTGACTCTTTATCACTATTTTTTATAGTTTGCCCATTTTCTTTGATAATATAACGGAGTTTGCGCTATGAACTTTTTTCACTCATAAATTCTTATCGCAGTTTCATCGCAATTGCATCATCCGGGCTGTCATAAGTTTACAGTAACATCGATGCCTGACCTTCTCTGGCTTTTGTCTTTTGCAGACGGACACCATCGGGGTTGATTTTCCCAGTCTGATTACGACGCTGTGTTACATTTTAGTGTATCTCGGTGTGTTAACAATATTTTTTGTTTGAGGCTTGCGTCGTCCTATCAACAGTCACAACATTTGCGAAATTCCGATCACGTTTGAAGCTGCGCAATCTCACAATCTAGTATAAGTGATGTTAAACAGGTTTTTAGGAAAACATAAATTTATTTATTGTTCAATCAAAAAAAATATTCAGCCATGGCACGAGTGCAATTGGATGGTTTTCATTTGTTTTCAGCGCCTCGTAAACACTGCGAGCAGCATCGATCATTCCAGTCACTCAATCTTGGTTCGATCGCAGAATCAACTATATACGCATTACGAAAGTTACTGATGTTTGTAGCTGGAGATGAATAACTTGATTGGCTTCTTATTAATTAACCACATCGAAATATTTATGATTAACGATGAATTGCCAGTGTACCATGAAAATAATGGGACATGTATTAACCCTTTTTTTGCAAATAAGAGTTCGACAGGATTTCTACTTTTTTCATAGAACCGAACTTCGCGGAGGAAGTATAAACGACTACCCAACACACAATTATCAAAATATTCGATTGAAGGGCTTTTATATTTGGATTATATTAGATTCATGAAGAAAGATTATTGAGTCTTGTAAAGATTGGAATCCGGATCGCTCGTAAGGAGAAAGCCCGTTGGATCCCTTTTCTGGTCGGTTTCTCGCTACAGGGCCAGAGTGTAAACACTACCATAATTCCTGACAATTAATTTACGGAACATATCATTCCTTGTCGATCGTTTAGGCCAATATGTTTGTGATAAAAATTAAAGTACGAACGTATGAATCGTGGATATTAAGGAAAATTATTAATATAAATGTACGTATTTCGATATAAGCTATTAAAAATGTAGGAGTAAGATTGTGCTTTTGCTCGTGGTTGTTACGAAAGAATTCAAAAATGACTTTTCTCTTTGCGAGGAGGAGAGAAAAACGCGTGCGCGCGGTGGCGCAGTGTAAAGTACACCAAAGTATATAACCTCAAAATCAGGGCGGCTGATACGATTGACAGAATTGACCGAGCCTGATGAGAGCACATATAAGCGTCAATCGGAATGGGTTTTTACAAAAGGTACTGAACAAATCAACACGAATACTTGATCAACTATGAAACGGTGAAAAGTGAAAACGCAACGAATAATCGCGTTATTCCCATGGCATTTCCGCTTAATGATCAGGTTTATACGAAATCTTTCACACCCAGAGAGTACCATGTAAGTATTTTAGCAATGACAACGCTGTACGAAAATGATAGCGGTCCGTATTTATTATCAGCTTCTAAATTTTCTTATTACCTTTCTTTGTTTTGAATAAAAAAAAAATTGAAGGTTCAGTTACTGTATGCCGCCAAGACGCGAAACATAATTGTTTGTTTGGGAAAGAACACTGAACAAACTTTCATCGTTACAAAATTAATACAAGAATTTGCCACTGGAAATAGAAGGTAAGAATTTTATAGGAGTTTTAAAAATTTTTTCTTGTTTATAAAATTCAAAACAGTCTTTTTTCTTTCGAGAAGTGTATTTTTAACATGGTAAACATGGGACCAGTTAACCGGTTAAGCAGGAATTTTGAGATTTTTAAAAAAATTTATGGTTTTCAGCCAAAATCATATATAAATCCTTGTAGAATTTCAAGGCTTGTTTGAAATGTTATTGCACTTGAATTTATTTAACCAAAAATTTCATCGGTTCCATTTGAATTTGATAATTGAAAAAATCAAATCACCTAAACACTGAATCCTTTTCATTTATACCTTTTTGATTCTAAATTTCATTTCTTCCATCTAAATCCTTTTGAATGATTTAAACTCCAACATCGTGAATCTTAAATCTGCCATTCTATTTTTGACCATCGAACTTGGAAGCTCTCAGTTTCAAAGAACAATAGTAAAAATGCCAATTTTATTTGCAGATCTTTGCAAGACGGAGGTAAACGAATAGTATACCTATTGAACGACGAGGAACGATGTTCCAGCAAGGCAAATTATATACGACAACTGACCGATCTTGGAGTAACGGAAGGGCGTGTAGAATCCCTGGAGTTATTGGAAGATGCTGGGGTGAATAAAATTCTAATCGAATTCTCATCTTTGGCACGCAACGGGATTTCGATTCTGATAACTGATCACTTTTCTTATCACATATGTTTTCATAAGTATTCCTCGATTTTGTTCATCATAGAATATGTTTGAATAACGCATCACAAAACTCTTCAACAAATTATGGAGTTGATGAGTACAGGCAATTTTTTTGCCTCCGAACGGAGTCTTAATTCCAGTACCACTGAGTAAATAATGTTTCCATATGAAGGAATAAATTATTCATTGTTTTCCGATAGGTTCTAACATGCACTGTAGAGGCGTGCCAAGAATCTCTGGCTCTGGGAAATCTTTGTCCAGCGTCAGTGAATTTGATAGTCGTGGACGAGTGTCAGATGGTTGCAACCGACAAACGTTTGGGCCAAGTGTTGGAAGCGTTTATAAAATGCAAGGAATCGCCGCGAGTAGTTGGTTTGGCGGTGCCCTTATTCGACCTGGCTGGCGAACCCGGCAGACTGAGTCTCGAGATCGAGAGGCTGGAAAAAATCTACGATTGCGAAGTGGAAACAGCCAGCGACATTCTCTCTGTTTTGAGGTATTTTATGCGAGAACAAAAAAGTAAATGAGAAATACATTTCTCCTTTAATTGTGAGACACCTACGTGACCACGAATTTTCATTTTCAGATACGGTCCAAAACCCCGAGAGTACATTATAGAGTACGACGAGAAAGGGGAAAAAACAGATTTGGAGAAAAGCCTGGAAGATTGTGCGCTGCACGCGCTGGATTTTCTCAAAGATCATCGTTACGATCCGAGCGAAATTTATAACGAACAATTCTTCGAGGATATACAAAAAATACCCGACCCGACAGAAAAACCGTGCGAGCTCGTTGAAGATTTTCTATGCGTACTACGTACACTTGGACCTTGGTGCGCCGACCGAGCGGCACTCGCCGTTCTCGTCCGCACTGAAAAGCTCAAAATAAAAACTCCGTACGAACGACATTATCTTCTTCTTAACATGGTCTCCTCGATTATGATTAAAATACGGTAAAAAACGACTCATAATTGTCCGTTATAGTCTCCATGATTTCTCGAGTCTTGCGACAATTTCAAAATTCAGATTCAACTTTTAGTGCTTTGTGCGATAGCGCCTTCGACTCTCTGACCGACAGGGAGAAAATATATCGTTACTCAAAACCCAAAGTTCATCGGCTTTTGGATACTCTTAAAACTTATACACCTTCGTCTACCAATTCGACCAATTGCACGAAGGATAGGCCCGGAAAAACGGGTAAAAAATCGAGAAATACTTTTTTCTGTCAACATACTTATTTCTTTCATCTACGGTTGTTTCTCTTTGCAGCGAGTAGTGGAAGCCTCACAGGAAGTACAACAACGCCACCGAAGCCGACAACAATTTTACCCCACAGAAATAGTTCCTATCAATCGAGAAGAGGTGGTGGACATTGGAGATCGAACGATGACAGGCATAAAACGGGGAGACATCATCGAGGTGTCACTGACCCTGATCTCCTGTGTGGTGTCGTTTTCGTTGAGTCGAGCTTCACGGCGAAAATCCTTTTTTATCTGCTAAACGTTCGTACTTTTATTCTATTTTGTTGATTCAATGCGTTTTCCTCGATGAAAGTATGGAGAACACGAAGCTAATAACATAGAAAGTTCTTAGAACGTAAAATTTTGTACTGCTCCCTGAGAGGAAACACGTATGAAGTTGTATAATCTTCGATTTTTAACATCTTAAATATGGAACAGTAAATCTTTACAAAATTCTGCTCGTGGTAACACGAAAGTGTTCTGAAAAAGTTCTCGAAATTATGAAAATAATGATAAAAAAATACTTCAGCTTACTATTGACGGATCACTTTTTTAAGACTTATTTTGTTAATTTTTATCTGTTAATCATGTCCGCAGGAAGTATCCCAGTGCGATGAGAATCTTCATTTTCTCTCGCCGTTGTATACGATTGAGAGAAATCAAGATGAATCAAGTTTCTCTCGGGATGTCGAAATGGAGCACAGAAAGCAGGAAGAAGTTTTGAAAAGATTTCGAATACACGAGTGCAATTTGCTGATAGCAACTTCAATACTTGAACATGGTATAGAAATTCCAAAGTGTAATTTCGTAATGAGATACGATTTTCCAAAAAATTATCAGTCTTACGTACAGTGTAAAAGTCGGGCTCGAGCGATTGATGCTCTTCATGTACTTCTCATACCTGCTGTCGAATCCAAACAACGTCTTTGGCAGCTAGCGCAGTATCACTATATTGAAAAGGTAAAATTGGTCATTCAGTTTCCATTGTCAATAATTTTTTTTTTCTCAATTACTTACGTTTCTGGTTTTTTTTATTATTCACAATGAGAGCAGTATTTATGTCTTCAAAACCGTAAGTTCCTCACATTTAGTAGGAAAAACAACCATATTTTGGATGCAGAAAAATTCTTTTCCCCCTTAAAACCCTAGTTTTCCAAAGTCTTCATTCGTATTTTGTGTGGTCAAGTAGTGAAACCTCTATGGAATCGAAAATGTGCTTAAATTTTGTTATCTTGAAATTGTCATATTAAAATATTGTTTTTTCCATAACAATGTTTAAATGAAAAATACCATAGTGTAGAATTCAATAGAAATTTATACGTTCCTAAGTAAATCTAAGTCAAACAATTATTCACCGTAAAAAAATTAATAACCTGCATCCGAAAACTTGGCTTGCAATTTTCCTTCATTTGCAGTTTGCTAAATATACGTTCCAATAATATTCAAGTTTGATAGAAATGTATTACGATCTTCGGTTCATTGATTTTGGTAATTAAGTGAAAATTAAACAAACGTTTCTCAACCTCTTTTTTCTTTTTATAGTATTACTTTTAAACCATCCAATTTTTGATCCGTTCATTTTGTGCAGATTCTCTTAGTCAAGTGTCGTAACAACGAGCCGAGTGAGGACGAAGAAAACGAGGCCGACTTGTACGCTCCGATCGTTCCTCATTATCAGCCTCTCGAGAGCGAGGACGCACCCAAAGTTTCCTTCAACTCGGCGATATCTCTCGTGAATATGTAAGACATTATCCTTCTCTGTCAAAATTACTAAATTTTAACAATCATTTAAAAAATCCTCTTTCCCTTAAAGATACTGCGCCAAACTACCGAGCGACACTTTCACGCGTTTGACGCCTGAATGGAGCATCGATCAAGTCGACGGCGTAGATAATACTTCCATGTACACATGCTCTCTTCGTCTGCCCATTAATTCGCCTGTTAAATACGTCATTTCCGTGAGTTTTGCAAGCTTGAACTGAATCTCTTCTGTCTCATGGTCGCAACTAATCGAATAGACCCAAGCGAACTCGCTGGGTCGTAAATGCAATCGGTTTACGAGAAAAAAAAATTCTGCGAGAATTTTTGTGATTACAAAAAATGTATAACAAAGAAGTCTAAATATTTTTCACCTAAATTGACAGTGCAAGTTTGTCGACTTTAAAAAAACACGAAATTTTTCTGGTGCGCATTAATGCAACGATATTTCGTCAATGAGTGCCAAACTGCTCGGGTCAATTAAGTTCAGTGACCATGGAGTATTATTCAGACAGAGATGGAAGACAAACTCATGATCTATTTTGTTTGTTGTTCAGTCATACCCGATGCCAAACCGAGCGATGGCTCGAAGACTCGCAGCTCTTCAAATGTGCATACAATTACATAAAGAGAACGAGATTGATGACAATCTTTTGCCGATTGGCAAGGAAAATTTCAAAGCTCGTCCCGAGGATGCCGAAGTTCCTGCTTTGCCTGACGAGAGTCGAGTCGATGATTCCGAAGCGAGGCCCGGTACAACGAAACGTCGACAATATTACTATAAAAAGGTTTGTGCTTCATTCGTCCAAGATCATTTCATTTTCATCACCGTTTACAAAACGTTTGGGATCAATGTCAAAATATTCTATTCGCTTTTCTCCGCAGACGGCCGAGGCATTGACCGATTGCAGGCCCGTCGTCGGCGCACCTGCTTATCTTTACCATATCAACATGTCTTTGAGTTGCCCTTTGCCGGAAGAACAAAATACTCGTGGACGTCGAATTTATCCACCGGAGGAATCGGCCATTGGTTTCGGTATCCTGACGCTCAAAAAAATTCCCAAGGTCCGTTTAGCTCTCGCTATGCTTCACTTTTTACCGCTCGTAATATTGCACCTCCATTGTGTGCACAGTGATGAAGCGCCCTTTTTTAAATTATTTTTTTCGTTTATTTTAAATATAATCGGTTCGTTTTACAGCTCTGCCCGTTTCCAATCTACACAAGATCCGGTGAAGTCCGAGTCGAACTGAAGCTCAGCAAAAACATGGTCGTTCTCGATGCGGCCAAGATCGAAAGAGTCGCCACTTTTCTAAATTACACGTTTACCAACGTACTGAGATTACAAAAATATCTCATGCTCTTTGATCCCAACGCATCTGAAAATTCTTACATTATTGTTCCTATAAAAAGTACGAGTGGTAAGTACGATTTGTTAACCAGTAGGATGAAAAGTCGCGATCATTTTAATAAGGTCGTTGAGTTCGATCGGATTGTTACAGATGGAAACAACGATGATATCAACGTAGATTGGAATTTTTTGGAACACATTTACGAGAACCGAGACGCGATACCGCGGGAGGTTCCGCAAGAGGAGAGAGTCAATTTCACGTTCGATTCATCAAAGTATCACGACGCGGTTATCATGCCCTGGTACAGAAACCAAGATCAACCGCAGGTACAATTTTATATTAAATTCCAAAAATATCGAATGGCGAACATTTTTGATGATTTTCGTTCTTGATTATTATTGTAATATTTCAGTATTTTTACGTTGCCGAAATTTGTACAAACTTGAATCCAAAGTCATCCTTTCCCGGCGACGGTTACACCACCTTCGAGGAATATTATTTCAGGAAGTATAACATTCGGATACAAAACGCGTATCAACCCCTGTTAGACGTTGACCATACGTCAGCTCGATTGAATTTCCTCACGCCTAGGTAAACAGTTTAACCGTTTTTTCTCAGACTCTCGGTCGGTTTTTTCTTTTGACTCTTTTTTTTTTTTTTTTTCTTTGAAATTCTGACAGGTACGTAAATAGGAAAGGTGTGGCGTTGCCGACAAGTAGCGAAGAGACGAAAAGAGCCAAACGCGAAAATTTGGAACAGAAACAAATATTGGTTGCTGAACTATGCGCCATTCATCCTTTCCCAGCTTCATTATGGCGCCAGGCGGTTTGTCTGCCTTGCATTTTGTACCGGATAAACGCTCTTCTGCTAGCAAATCAAATACGGTGTCAGGTCGCTCGATCTATAAGCTTGGGTCAGGAAAATTTAGACAATGGTAATTTCCTGATTTGTTCTTTTTTCTGGATGCATGTAACCCTTGAACTGAACATTTTCTCGATGAACGTTTCTCATCTGGAGTGTTGTTAATAGATTTGGAATGGCCTCCCCTGAACTTCGGCTGGAGCTTGGCTGAAGTATTGAGAAAATCAAAAGAGGCTGAGAAAAAAGCTAAAATCGAGGATGCCGCCAGAGGAGTAGAATTGGAAAAGAAAGACGAGAAACCAACTTCCGAGGAAGAGAAAGAAAGCGGTGAGATAAAGGACGAAGGTACCGGATGGGGCTGTGACGATGATGACGAATTGGAGATCGGTACTTGGTCAAACGACATGGCTGGAAATACAATGAGCCACGGGGTCGACATTACGACCGGTAGTGCGTTCCCGATAGATTCACAACTCAACTGGGGTGACGTGAGATACGGATCACCGGCGGCGTGTGATTCGGACGTGGACGCTTACGACTCGGACGAGACATGCAGCGACGGTATGTTGGATTATTCGGACGAGAGTGACGACGAGAGTCGAGGTCTTAAAATATCTTACATGGGAGAAAACGTCGCCGAGGCAGTGGAGGATGAGTCCCAAATAACGAAACGCCGTATAAACAAAAAGATTCTTGATCTTTTGGAAACTGAAAAAAATGGGGACGTGCCTCGGTGGCCAGAGCGAGGAAATCCTGACTCGGTCAATCATCAGGACGAAACTCTCGCTGCGATCCACAGGGATCTTCATTATCAATTTGTTAAAGAAAGAGAGATTGAAATAGTGACGAACGGTTCGTTGATAACGAGCGATCGGCCAATCAAAATTCAACGAAGAAATAACGTTCTTCGTTGTAGTGATGGTGGTGCGAACATTTTGAACGATACTTT
Source organism: Venturia canescens (assembly GCF_019457755.1). Classification (NCBI taxonomy): domain Eukaryota; kingdom Metazoa; phylum Arthropoda; class Insecta; order Hymenoptera; family Ichneumonidae; genus Venturia; species Venturia canescens. Next base: position 11,331,898 of record NC_057426.1, read on the forward strand.
GGAATACAACGATTATGTAACGGAAGTTGCAGATATGTTAAAAGCCGATATGAGTCGTAAATTTGACAGATCGAACGCGCCCAATAAATTAAAATCGCCAGAAAACGAGACAGATTCGAGTTTGTACGTGGCTGACGAGGAACTTTTTAGCTTTGACAAGCAACCGGAATTGGAAGGACATCCAGGTCCGAGCCCTAGTCTTATTCTCCAGGCATTGACAATGTCAAACGCAAATGATGGCATTAATTTGGAGCGACTCGAAACCATTGGAGATTCTTTCCTTAAGTACGCGATCACGAGTTATCTCTATTGCACGTACGATATAATACACGAGGGAAAGCTCAGTCACTTGAGATCGAAGCAGGTAGGTTTGTGAGAGACAGATCATCGGGTTCCACCGTTTGAAGAACAATTGAGTATGTGAAGAGTTTATAAAAAGTAAAGAATTGTTAACCATACTTGACAGGTGAGCAATTTGAATCTCTACCGTTTGGGACGACGAAAGATGCTCGGAGAGAGTATGATAGCGACGAAATTCGAACCTCAGGACAATTGGCTACCGCCGTGTTACTACGTGCCGAAAGAACTCGAACAAGCTCTCATCGAGTCTGGTGTTCCTTCGACTTTATGGAACCAGGCTGACATTCCTTCCCTCCGGGCTCTCGACCCCACCGAAATAACTCAACTTGTCAAAGAAACCGAACACAAACTCGGTAGAATGAGGATCGAACTTGATCGTAATGAAACTCGAGCGATCAATGATTTAGACGATTTACAATGTTTTATACCCTACAACCTTATAACTCAACACAGCATTCCGGACAAAAGTATCGCGGATTGTGTCGAGGCTCTCATCGGAGCTTACCTTATTGCGTGTGGACCCAGGGGAGCTCTTCTTTTCATGGCATGGCTCGGAATTAACGTTTTACCAAGTCGAGAAATCCGGCTCTATCAGGAAGCACCACCGACGAATTATGTTCCTGGCAGTACACCTTTCGTTAGAGAGGTCGATGCAGACACTGGTCAAATATCCTGGAGTCAGGTATTCAGCAAGATTTTCACCACACCTTCACATTTCAACCTCGCCTCTCACTTTTGATTTGTCTTAAAGTTTCAAAGTGTTTGATCTCAAAAATAAGTGGACACGTCTTTTTTTGGGATTTTCCGATTTGGTAGTTTTTTTAATTTTCACACTGACTTTAATAATGTTTACATTATGCTGCAAAAAGTATTTTTCAGTCCTCCGGGCGGAAAGTGGCAACTTTCGGCCCGCTGCGCGGGCCGAAGTTGCCGCATTCCGCCTGCGTCGGACAGAAAAATCGTATACACTCCTACTATTACTATTACACACCTAGGGAGGGAAAATAGACTACTTCAAACCGCGGGCAGAATTGTCACCCGAGCCGAAGGCGAGGGTGATAAGCACGCGGTTTGAGGTGGTCTAATTTCACTCCCGTGGAGTGTATACGATTTTTCTGTCCGACGTAGGCGGAATGCGGCAACTTCGGCCCGCGCAGCGGGCCGAAAGTTGCCACTTTCCGCCCGGAGGGCTGAAATATACTATTTATTGCTCTTTGAATTGTTGAAAATCAAAAATATCATTGAGACTTCGTTTATTTTTTTTTTAACCTTTTTCTGGCGTTACAGATTCAATATGGAAAATTAGAAGAGCCCCCGAATCCACTGCTGAGACACGCTCCGGATCCAGAAAATGAACTCGCCTCGATGCTCGATGGCTACGAGAGGCTCGAGCTCGCTATAGGTTACCACTTCCGTGACCGAAGCTATCTTCTTCAGGCTTTTACCCACGCTTCCTATCAGCCGAATAGACTTACAGATTGTTATCAACGTTTGGAATTCCTCGGCGACGCGGTCCTCGATTATCTGATAACTCGACATTTGTACGAGGATTCACGGCAACATTCACCTGGTGCGCTCACCGATCTCAGATCTGCTCTCGTGAACAACACCATATTCGCCTCTCTCGCTGTACGCTGTGGCTTTCATAAATACTTTAGACATTTATCACCTGGCTTGAACGTCGTTATTGATCGGTTCGTCAGAATACAAGAAGAGAACGGGCATTCCATCAGCGAAGAGGTGACGTTTCGCTTTTCGATATTATCATTTCCGTATTCATGTTAGAAATCCTTCCTATTTCTCATTCGCATGAACTATATTCAATAATCCAAGAATCTCAATCGTGCTCTTTTACTTCTCAGTAACTTACAGTTTTCAAAATGTCGAGATGAAATTCTGTATGCGAATAAATTTAACAGGAAAAAAGCGTAACACAAAAAAATAACTCTTTACCAGTATTTCAAACTGAAATAGCTCATTAGTAAGTATCGAATATATATTAGAAGTGAAATAGCAGGATTGATTCTTCGATCTTTGAATAAATTTGATCCGTTTGTAACCGAATCTGGCAGAACTGAGTGCGAAACTCTTTTTTTTAAACATCAAATGATATTCGTTCACTCAAGTTGTTTATCTTCATTGTGAAAAACAACAGTATTATCTTATTGGAGAGGAAGATCGGGAGGAAGCAGAGGACGTTGAAGTGCCAAAAGCTCTTGGTGACGTGTTTGAGTCACTGGCCGGTGCCATATACCTCGATAGTCGAATGTCCCTCGATGCAGTTTGGGGAGTGTACTATAGAATAATGAAATCCGAAATCGGTAGGAAGATTTTTTATCTGTTCATTCTTGTAGGAAATTGATTACTTTTCGTTGTTATGGATTTTGTATTTTTTTTTTGTACTTTGTAGAATTATTCAGCACCAACGTGCCGAAATCACCGATTCGTGAGCTACTGGAACTCGAGCCGGAAACTGCGAAATTTGGAAAACCGGAAAAGCTCGCGGATGGAAGGAGAGTGAGAGTAACGGTCGACGTGTTTGGCAAAGGCTCGTTCAAGGGCATCGGACGAAATTACAGAATCGCAAAGTGTACGGCGGCGAAGTGCGCGTTAAAGAAATTGAAGAGAACACAGACTTCTCAGCGGGACAAGCTATGACTAAAAGGCATGTGCAGTTCCGCAGGTATACTCACTTAATTGAAATAAACACTATTGAAATTTACCTGAAATTTCATTTTCTTTTTTCGTACAATGTATGTGTATATTGTATAGAGAAATGAAATAGAAAAGAAAGCGATCGTTTGACAAGATTTTTTCACAATTGAGCTGTCGTGGAATGTGTTCACGTCGATGAAATATAAAGATCAACGCAAACTTGATCCTCGAGATCCAGCGATTCAGGAGTGTCGGAGGGACTGATTGTGTCACCGTCAAATTCTAATTTTATCCGAGAAGGCTCTACGTTGAGCTTCTCTGCAACACTTGACACCACTTTTTCGAATGCTTCATCCATTTTTAGGTCCACCTCTATCTTCTGTTTTGACGCTGCCATTTGTACTTTCACCCGACACAACTTGACCTTGCAGTTATCGTTGCTGTTTCTCTCATTTGCAACGTTTGCGCTCACCAATCCTCCTTCTGTAATGATCAATTCATACAAAAGCTGCTTCACAAATTTTATTTTTCCATCTGAATTTTCACTTACCAAGGAAATCTATGACTTTGAGATCGATTGACGCCGGCGTATCTTTCTTGAGAATCTCCCTGTTGCCCAGCGTTAGGAGAATTTGTTTCTCTGACACCCCTTCTTCATCCGCAAAGTGTTTGAATACTTTTTCAAATGTTTCATGCTGACAGTAAAAAAAAAACATACTTCAGCCAATGTCTATATAACTATAGATCTATGTAACATTATTATTGTACATAAACGTTTTTGATGAACTCGTTTAAGCAAATTGTATGATGAAGCATGAAGCATGAGTTTTATAATAGCATCCTCATTTGCTAGACTTTTATAACAAAATGATTGAAACATACAAATAGTTATAGTATATTGTATGAAAATGAATACAATGAAAGCTGGAACAAAAAAAAAGCAGAGGAAATTCTGATAAATATTCAGAAATAGAAGGTATCCACCTTTGATTTTGATCATTTTGAAATTCTTATTCTAGGCATTGTCCCAAATGATTTCATATATATTGGGTACTCCAAAAATAGTGCAGGTAAACTAAACGTGTGCTTAACCATGTTTTTTGTGATTGAGTTTTAAGCAAAGAAAAAGAGAGATAAATGTTTACTTGAAAATCTGTAGTATGATTACCTTTCTAAGTTCAAGACGCACAATTCCTTTGGACATCCATTTAATTTTTACATCTACAACATAATCTTCATCCCCTTTGGAAACATCATGATCTCTGTGTTCAAATGAATCCTCACTGATATCAAAGACAGGTAAATCATCTTGAATAACAATCGGATTTCTTCTTTGACTAATTTGTGTGGATGCTAGTGTGGCTGTTCTTGAAGAGACTCCAGAACGTACACTCCGTCTCGAGTTTCTTGTTCGTCGACCTCCACATTGATCAGGAACATCATGAACGACATAATTCCTAATACTACTCGGAGAAATGATGGTAACGACAGTGTTGTCTACTTGATTTCGAGAATCAGTAACTCCGAGATTTTCTTCGGTCCGAACGGTCTCTACTTTTGGGGAATCCGGCTGGGGGATAAGGGGATTCTTTTTCTTCAAAGCTAAACACAAGTATTATTTACAAATTTAAACGCGATGTTCATTTGTTTTGTATTCGTTTAGTGTACGTTCAAATCACCTTTAAGACGGGCCGCCGCACTAACGTAAATATCGTCATCATCACTGGATGTGTCGGAGGTTAAATCCATCTCTGATTGTTACTACTAACAATCAGATTATGAAAAAACAATTGGAAAATAAACAATGATTTGTCCGTCCCTGCCTAGAGTGCCTAGACGTTGACTCGAAAAGGATGTCCAACTATACTACAGACGTAATAATAATGCAAAAAATGATCAAACAGCACAAATTATGTAATTCTTGTCGAAAACAAAATTTGCTTGTGGTTTACAGTGGTGTCAGTGGTTTGTTGTGGCCGCCGCTGTCCGGCACAAATCGACCGGCAGGTGGCGAAGGTGGACGGTGGCGCCATTATTGCGTTGCGGCTGAAAGAAGGGGTAATCGCCAACGTCCATTTAAAGATGGCCGCTACAGCACTGCTGGTGCCGTCGTCGTACGATAGTGTCGTGTCTATTTGGACTGTTCCTTTATTGTTCTGGTCGTCGTTGTAAAAAAACTTTCCATTCTCACTTATTATTTAGTTATCTACTATCGTTTTGTGAAGCGCTATCGACCGTTCAAGTTTTCGGCATTACGTCGTTAAAACAAGACGACTGGACGGGGTGAATAATTATGAGTAGCATCAGTGAATAATCGCCGTGAGAAATCATGAATTGCCATCAAATACTAAGCGGTGCGTGCAACGCTGGTGATCGATGTTACGCTGTCGGTTCCGTGGAAGGAATATCTTTTACCGTGAGTTTCTTTATTCTTTTTCTTTATTATTATTACTCCAATATTTCGTAGTACGGGCGTGCCCTGATTCCGACGTCAAAAATTTTTCTCTGTTCCGCGCGCTTATCTGGGCTCGCGGGTAAAAAATCATTCGCTCGATAAGTAGTACACTCCCTCTCGCTCTCTCACTCTTTTTTGCTCGAGTCAGCTGATTGAACGACACCCTACGCAATTGCCTATTTTCGCTCTATGTTTCTATCAATTGTCATTCATTTTTTATGAATCCATTTTCGTAAAAATCATGATATGCTACCAGTCGGGATTGAGGTTATTTTTGGGAGTCATCATCTTGAAATGTATTTTAGGATTTGACTTGTAACGCTTCCACCACGTACGAAATATCATACTTTTATTGAGCCACTAATGAAATTATGATAACCCAAGCGAATAAGATAATCCATACCGAACGACTGATTTTTACAGTTGATTCCACGTTCAATTATGTTAAAGGTTATATCAATAGAATGTGGCAATTTTTTTTTTTTTCATTAGAAATTAACATTCAACATTTGGCTTCCATAATTGAAGGGTCTTTTTGACTGTCCTAAAAACACAAACTAACTGAATGATTAGAAATATTTTGAATAAAATAAAATCAATACTGTTCATTGTGAGAGCTGTCAATTAAAGTAGATCTAATCATATGACATCACATGTGTTCATTTAACTGACACATGACTGCAAAATTTATGTCATTGAAAGTATGTAGTTTTTGAAACACAATGTGTTCTCGAGCGTATCTCTAACTATTACTGGAATTAGTATTCACATCAGATCAAACATATTGCCTCACATTCACTTGTAGGCACGACAGATGTTTTTCCTCAGAAGTTACTAGTTCTTGATGATATATTCTAGGAATGAAAGTATTTTATGAAAAAAAAATCAGTGGAAACTATGCAATATTTGGATTCCAATAGAATTTTCCTCATTTTTTGCACAAATAAATATAAAAATAAAAGACTCATAATTAAAACTGGATATTGTGCGTGAAAAAGTCACATCCAAGAAAATTTTTGTGACAAAAATGATAAAACAACGAAAAGATGCTTGATGAGGAAATTCCTTTTAATGAATAAAAAATGTCTGCTTTGTTTTACTTAGGCTTATGCAGCAGGCTGCAATATAGTCATACTCGCTAGTAATTTCGAGAGAGTACAGATTATACCAGGAGCGGTACACAACTACATAAGAATAAGCTGTTTAGACTGCAGCACAGATACTGGAAAAATTGCTGCCGCCTATGAAAACCAAGTCTGCATATTCGAGCCAACTCCACTTATCCACAACTCCTGTTCCCATGTAAGTATTTCTTTGTATCATTTCTCAAAAATAATAGTAGCGTCAAAAAGCATGTCAAACATTCACCTGAGCAATTCGATTCCAAATGTATTCCGAATAAAAAAAAATGGGCCTAACATTAATTACAGTGAACTTCAAATATTTATAATGCTTTTGAGACATATTCTGTGCATATGTGGTAGTACGATATAAATTCATGCATGCCAAAAGTACCAAATGTAATAAGAGAATGATAAAGAAAAAACCAGGGATATAAAGTCATACTGAAAAGTTTTTTATTGGTTTGCTCCAAAAGTAGTGTTCACATATTCACTTTTCTCGTTTGTCTAGTGGTTTTTTTTGTTTATTACAATTACGGGTCATTACAAGTTTAAATAAATATCTGTTTGAAATACATAGTCCGTGACTTTTTAAGCTCGAATTCAGAGAATGTGGATAACAAAAGAAAACGAAAGTTTGTTTGTTTTCTGAAGTGGCCATAAGTACTGTTATTTTCGTGCTGGAATACGGGAACAAATGTAAGACATGATATTTTTACATGTTGCAGCAATTAGAGTACAGATGGGTTCAAACGGGAAGCTTGCAGACCGAGTCGAACATCAGTTCCCTCTCCTGGAATCTAGAGGGTACTCGTTTGCTCACTGGTGGACAACTCCTTCAACTTTGGCACCAAAATATCCAACCTTTTCAGGAAGAACATGGTAAGCAGTGTTCTAATTGACGAATAAAGATGAAAAACGATTATTGTATGGGAGCGTCTCTATTGTATACAGCCGCGAAGGTGAAAGTGTCGCAAATGGAAGAAGTTGCGAGAACTGGAGGCGAACGAAGCCTCGTGGGCGATTCGTCTCAAGATCGTGAGTCGGTTACTTCCGCGAATTCGAATGTTTTGTGTTTTTTCAAGAGGTCGAGTCGTGGTGGAAGAAACATTTGTGAAATTAACAAAAAAAGTATTGAGAACATTGATTTTCATGATGAAACTTGAAAATGGTGAAGCAGCCGTTTTAGTAGAGATCTTCAAAAATATTCTTCTGCAAGATCATAAAAACAAGTTTCGTTGTTACAAAATTGTAAAAAAAATTTCTTGGATTATCAGTAATAAATCAAAGCGTAACAGTAATAATTCAATGTAATATTCCAACCAGACATGACCTCTCAAGTTTCTTCGGCTTAGTAAAATCCATAATGCCGCAACTAAAGCATGTCTAAACGCTCGCTCTGTTTTCTTTTGCTCTCTCACGAAGCAACTCGGCACGAATATAAACGCAAAGAATGTTTACGCCACCTTGATCGATCAACAATTGCAAAAAAATAAACGAGCGTAATTTTTTCTCGATTTAATCATACTCGCTATCATTCCAGCCGGTGCGGTCACCTTCTCTATTGGACCAGAAGTCGAGAGCCCGTGTCCCGGAGGCGAAGGAAACAGTTCAGGCAATGAGCCTGGCTCGTGGAATTGCGTTTGGAAATGTCGAACAGCGACACCAGTTCATTTGATGAGCTTCAGCCCGGATGGAACTTTGTTCGCCACAACCGGGCTCAATGATAGGCTCGTCAAAATATGGTTCGAAAACAAACAGTGTAAGGCTTCTTTTTGTATCGATATTTGTTCGAAATACATGTCGATATTTTAATATACATTTTTATTTAAGTTATCCAAAATTATTCGAAATTTGTTTAGTATTCCCAGCGCGAGGCATGGATCAGACGAGTTTTGGACAGTCCATACCGAACGACAGTTACAGTTTCGTTTACGTGGCTCATCCACGCGCAGTGACACATCTTTCTTGGCGGAAAACGAGCAAGTACATGCCGAAGTGAGTAACGCGTCACAAATTTCACGTTTTCATTGTTTTGAAGGGATTACATCACCTCAGCTCTTGAAAATGGGTATAAAAATTTAGAAAATATCGATGTGATTATTGAAACAGAATATTTTTCAGTTTTCAAAAATACATTCTAGTTCAATACACAAACTATGAACACATTACAAATCTCTACTTTGTTTTATATCGTAGAGTCCATTGGAGGGCAGCAAAATAGAGTAAACCACGAGATATTTGGTTCCATCGATTGCATTTTTTTCTTTCAATGTTTTTGTGAAACTTTAACGTTTTTTTTTTTTTTTTCAAAATTTAATAGGTATCCATTTTTAATAGTCGAGTGAATTTCCAAAATATTTTTATATCTATTTTCTCGTGTTCCAAAGTTTTGGAACCTCTAAAAATGTATGACATTGAACAATATTTGAAGAACTCGATATCGTGTTTGAATTTGGTGAACGATGTTAAGTTTTTTTTATCATTTCATCTTTTGATCAAAAGACATTTTTCCAAGTGACGGTTGGTTGCGCATTCGAGTAAAGCAAACGTCGACGAGAATGAAAAGCAAATGAAAATTGATTCAATACTAGGGGTTCGGTGTCGAACATGCTGGTAACTTCTTGTCGAGACAACATTTGTCGAGTATGGGCTGAAACGATACCACCAGAGATTGAAGGATTAGCGAATATGAGCCAATTCGAGGGCTCCGACAGGCACGGACACCATGGCAAACATCGCCATCACAGTATGCACAAGCATCGGTTTATGCAGCGCCTCAAGCACATGAAGTAGGTTTTTCTCTTACGAAAGCAGGTGACAGTTTTGCCGATAGTTCGCCAATGAAATTAATCATAACGTAGTGAAATGATTAAAAAATTCAAGCAAATATCCACGAGAAAATCCCAAACGAGTTATCGTTTACGTGTTTACGATGAAATCACTTGGATTGCAAAATAACCGAAAGGAGAACAGCTACGAAAAATTGTTTTAAAAACTATTCAGTTTTTCAAATTCGGTTTTTTCTTCATATGACAGATAAAGAATCTCGGTTTTCGAGGTGTGAGACGTAAAACGTTACCACGTTTCGATTTTCCACCGCTGAATTGAAAAACCAGACACTCGTGTGATTTTGTATTTAGCGAATTTCAAATAGAAAAAGTATGCGATGCGGTTCAAATTTTCGAACAGTCAAATATGAAAGTTATCGATTTTTTAGATATTTGTAGCATATTCGTGGTTTCAAATTTAAAACACATTTGTTTATTTATTCAACCATTTTTTTCCTTTTTTTTTTTTGAAAGAACTTGTTTCCACATCCGGCGTCACGCGAAACAGCAGCAGCAACAACAGCATCAAGCTGGTCTCACGGCCCCGACCCTTCCAACTCTCCCGTCCACTTATTCCGTTCATGATTTCCACAACAATTATCAGGGCACAGGACATTACCCCGGAATGCATTTTCATCTCGCAGCGAGTATCAACGCCGAAACTGGTAAATTAATCTGGCAACACGATCGAAGATTTCCGTTTACTTGAAATTTGGGATTACTTCAACGGAGTTGTCGCTCTTTACAGATATTCCACTGGTACCGAGTCTCGTCACGGGAGATCCTGAAAGAGAACCCAATTTCATTCTACACTGGCTGAACAATAAAGAAATGCATTTTACGATGCAGGCTGAGAGCATACTCCAGGAATTGACACGAAAAGTGGTAGAAAAGGAGGAAGCTTCTCAGCAGCATCATCATCACCATCATCATCATCATCACCATCACCATGAAGGAGATCATATGGACCACGATTCGGAGGGAGAACATACGCCGAGTAAAGCCTTGTTTTATTCTTTTTCTTTTGTTTTGTTTTTTATTTTTTTATTTTGGTAACGGACGCTGTGCTTAGAAAAAACCTCGTTAGATATTCTTTTGAAATTCCAAGAAGTTCGAGCGTATACTCGTCAGAACGCTGAGCTGATATTTTATTCTTAAGGTTCATGGGAAAACCGAGCATTCGTGTTATTGACACAGATACATTTTCCAGACTAATTTGTCCATGAAAATGCATAATCATGTATGCTCGCGTACCGTGCTTGTGAATAGAATGTAGAGAACATTCAGCATGGAGCCTCACATACCAAGCTTTTGAACAAAATGTAGAGAACAATGTTTTAAATGCTTTGAATTTGAAACGAAAAAAAATACTCGAAGTATGGAATGCTTAGTAATAAGATGAACAATTAGTTTCTTACATTGAATGATTCGAAATATCCACGTTTTAATTATTCTACTAGGTAATGGCATGAATTTTTACAAATGTTTTTTCTTCAATTGTTAAAAAAATACATGAATTTAAGTACGAATTCCCGCATGGTTAGTAAGTTAAGTCATTTTAATAATATTTTTTGAAAATCATTGTGGCAATTCACCATGAATTTATTCGCTGGTTGAAGAAAAGGCTTGTTCGTACGGTGGATCAAACGAGCCTTTGCCACTGATTTCATGACTTTTGCCACGTTGAGACGGGTTTGGTTTGGGTTGCATGTTTTTATTTGTTTCTGGTTGGTTTGTGACTGATTCGTCAGATAGCGTCTTGTCCTGTTACGGTCTGACCGGAGTTGGTCGTTCCTCAGAGAAAGCATCGATGAGGCAGAGTGGTCAAAAAGTTGGGGTGGGCGGACGAAGCACTAGTCAGGATGAGCACAGCAGTGATGAGCATCACACAGCCTCTCATCCGAGCCTCGCTCAAAGCGGACACTCGCACCAGACTCTAAGGTATCGAAGGATCGTTACTTCGTTTGGAAATATTTTGTTCGATTTGAAAATAGCAAAAGTGATTGATTGATTGATTGATTGTGCAGTAACACGACTTCGATAAATTCGATCGCGACTGATGCGACGTCGACGATAAATCACGCCCCGGATTCGTTGGACACGAAGATCGAGACGCTACTCCGGGACTGGCATCATAATCCCGATCTCCTGTTCTCGATACATCCGATCGACGGGAGTTTCCTCATTTGGCACATCGAGTGGCTCGACGAGTATCATCCAGGCTCATTCCGTCAGGCTCAAATATCTTTTTCGACGAGAATACCAAACGCGTTTCCCCTCGGCGACGCTTCAACGATGAGCCACAACGTTTCCATGTATTCTCACAACACAGGAGGTCCGCTATTGAGCATCCGCGAGGTTGCCAAATCTTCGGCAAAGGCTGGTGTCGGAGGAAACGATCATACCGAAGTTTCGACTCCGTTGCCGAGCTTGATAGAGCAAGACGAGGAACAATCCACCCTGACGTCAAAAGCTGGTCAAGAGTTGCTCGAAAGCGTTCAAAACTTGGCAGATAGGACGAAAAATTCACAGCAAACTGGCGATGCTAATGGCGGTTTGGAAACGGCTGCTGGAAAAAGCGTTCAGGAATCCCTCACCGATATGCTGAGTCACCCTAGCCCAATAGTTTCGATGGTGTCGAAACACTCAAATGGAACGTTGAATCTTTGGCAGCTCACGTTTGCTGACAAAACGAAATTTTCTCAGGTTCTGAGTATAGGACACGCCTGCCGAGCATCGGGTCACCGTTTCCGGGTAAATGATATAACGTGCCATCCCGTGTTGCCCCTGCTGGTCACAACTTCACATCACAATATACCCGAATTTCCGAACCCCGGTTCACCACCCTCTGGAGCAGTGAATGGTGAATCCGCGAAGCTTAACGCAACAATGACTGCGAGGACGAGCACGTCGATGGAACAGCATCGAGACAACGAAGCTCGGAGCAAAGAAATCATGTCAGCGACTGGATTTTGTAGCGAACTTATACTCTGGCGTGTGGACGCGGTTGGTCCTCTGTCGAAAAGCGGCGGAGTTTCCGAACTCGCGCGAATTAATTCCCCCGAGATATCAGCTTTCAGCAATGTCGCTTGGATACCGACCCTTTTGCCGAGCACGACTTTAGGAAATTTGTCAAACTCACCAAGCGCCTGTTTCGTTGCAAGTGACGGCGAATCTCTCCGAGTCTATCAAGCGGTCATTGACGCGAGAACTTTACTGGCCGAAGTCTCAATAAGCGAGCGCAGAAGCCGAATGATGGATTCGATGGCGAGTCTTTCGACGGACGTTTCTTCGGACGACGGTATAAGAAACTCGATCCACGACCGCATCAAAATCGTATCTCAACAATCGACCGCTCGTCCCGGCTGCGTGATACAGCTCGACGCGATATCGGACGCCACTCACGATTGGCAAAACACCCAATTTCTTCATGTATTTCAAGAGCAACTGATTACGGGCGAGAGAAACGACGAGAAGCAAACCGGCGTCGAGACATCCGCGAACGATCTTGGCCTCATGGAATCGACCCTCGATGCAATGGTAGATCTTCAACAGTCCTCGATATTCGAGGAGCCCTTTTATATCGTCGTTCTCGAGAGAACAGCCAAAGGTACGACGGTCCACATGTGGCGTTTGGTGATCGCATCTCAGCCGGAAACCAACGGACTTACCGGCTCGATGATGTACGTTCCGGATTCTCAATTGGTGCAGGAAGACGAAGACGAGGAGGGAGCCACACCGGGACGTCGATCACGACGACCCAGTCAAACGGCAGGCGCACGAAGCAGACGTTCCAGCCAAGCTGAATACGAGCCCGGCAACACTTCGAATCTCAATAACCGACGACGACGACGAAACAGTGGCGGCTGTAATAATCCTGGTAACAATTCCACCGGGAATAACAGCAGTCACGTATTGATAACCACCACAAAAGTTTGTACTCAAGAGTTACCATTGCCCGATGGAGTCGAAGTTGTTCACGCGGCTCCTGCTGCCGGGCATCTCAGCAGTTCTTCCATTTACCCGGCTTGCTTCGCGCCCTACATTATCGTTACCGCGTGCAGTGACAGTACCGTACGTTTCTGGAAATGCAAAGTAACCAAGAGAAACAGCGAGCCTGACGAGGCTGAAGAATACGAGAATCCCGATCGAAAATTGGACTATGAATGGCGAGAATGGGAAATGATAAGAAAGGATCAGGAGTCCACGATCGATATATCCGGCCAACCTCTCAACATAAGCGCAGCTTACAGCGGCCGCATTGCTTGCGCTTACAAATACGGTAAATCCTTCACTCGTCCAACGAAAAACGATCCTGACTCCCGTTACGTTAATCTTTGCGTTGCCATTTACGAGTGTGAGAGCACCGGCGGAAGCGAGTGGATCCTCGAGGACACGATACATTTGAAGAACATACATTTGCCACGTATACAACTCGATCAACAGTTGGATCTTAATTATCTCTACGACAGCAAGTACATGCAGAAAAAGCAACGATTGACCCAGGTCTTGCAGACGTTGAGTCACGAGGACGTCAGGTCACCGAGAAACGGGAGTGGTTCTGTCAGTACTTCCGGTTCCGTTGGCGCGAGCGATGTTAACGGGGGCAACACTCTCGGGGCTAGCAACGACGGAACGACGAAAGCCGGCCTGCTCGCTGTTCCCTCATTCAGCACTCTTCAATCGCTGAGAAAATCCATCATCGAAAACGGCAACACCTGTCCCTTGACGCAAAAGCATCTCGTACAGCTCGACTGGGTATCGAAGGAAGACGGTTCTCACATTCTCACAGTCGGTGTAGGTTCGAAAATAATGCTTTTTACTCCGGTGTGCTCGGATCTCGCGCAAGCCAATATGAAAGCGATGAAAGAGTCTCGTAGCAACAACAGACCGATACTCCGTAAAACTTCATCTCTGGCGCAACCGCAGTTCGTCGACGAAATACGCTGGATGAAATTACGAAAAATTCGTCTGACAACGGCGGACGGTTTGCCGCCATTGCCGATGCAAATATCCTGGGTTCGCGACGGGATTCTCGTAGTGGGTATGGACTCGGAGATGCACGTTTATTCACAGTGGAAACCAAATCCGAAAAGCGACTGCTTTCATTCGAGTCTTCGGCATCAAGAGTCCGACGAGTTTCAAGCGAGCAGAAATTTGCGAGACGAGGATCTTCGTACTCTCGCGAACGAGACGTCGCAGCGAAGGTTGGCTAACGTATCGTCGATGCCTCATCTCTCGCGAGTCAGCAGTATCAATCTGACGATGCTCGATGCCAAAAAGAAACGGGCGGGGATGCAAAACGGAAGCGGCACCGGGAGCGGCTGTGGTGGCGAAGGATCGGCTAATAATCTTGATTACATGCCGGACTACGGTCTTTTCGAGGCTTCGAGAATAGCCTGTCCCGTTTTACCCCAATATCATCCCAAGCAACTGATGGAACTCTTGAATTCCGGGAAAATTCGATGGGTCAAAGCGATACTGGCACACCTGGTGAGATGCATCGCGAGCTCGTACTCCGTTCGAGCCGATGACAACGAGAGTCTGGTCAAGCAACAGCAGCAACAACGGGGCGGGGGAACGGGCGCTGCCGGGAGCAATGCCAACGCTGCGGGTTGGTCGCGGACGAGAGCGATGTCGGTGAGTTGCGGAGGTGGTCCGGGTGGCGGTGGGGGTGGCAGTATGTCTCCGAACGAGCCCCGAGGTTCCACGAGTCACATACCCGAGGAATTGACCCTTGACTACGCCGAGATAACGTCAATATCCCCGCTGCCTTTGTGGACGTTGCTCATAGCCGATAAAGAAACGAACGCTTCGGTCGCCCAGCAGAACGAGGCGCAGCAGCAGCACGATTACGATCAATTGTTCGACGGCTGCGTCGACGAGGGCGACTCCCTGGATGACATGCTCGACGAGGATTACGACGGCTCGAAACAGCAAAAGGATCGTCGCGGTTCTTCCGCACCGGAGAGACAGGGGATATCGCACTTCGGACCGCGACAAGGAAGATTGCTCTCCCGTCTCTTGACTCACACCCATTTGCCCGGCTTGTCGAGCCTCGATCAAATGCATTTGCTGGCTCTCGCCGATACCGTCTCGACGTGCAACGTCGATTTTGCTGAACGTTTTGCCATAGACGCGGCAAAAACTGCTATAGCCAAGGAAAACCTTACGGGCATACCCTCCGATGGGGACACCGGATCGACCGATTCGCTCGACGACTGCGGTCTCAGATTCCTGCTTGCCATGAAGCACTACAATTATCTCATAAAATGCCTGCCCCTCGCTCAACGCGCACAGTTCCAAAAGCAGGGCGTATCCACGAACAATCTCGTGTGGGCTTTCCACTCGGAATCCGAGGAAGAACTGCTCGCTCTCATACCCTCTTATGCGAAGGGTCAGCCCAAATGGTCCGTTCTAAAAGAGCTCGGAGTCGGCTGGTGGATAAGGAGCAACACAGTGCTTAAACGTTGCGTCGAAAAAATAGCCAAAGCTTCCTTCCAACACAAGCAGGATCCTTTGGACGCTGCTATTTATTATCTCGCCATGAAAAAGAAAAATCTTGTTTGGGGCCTTTTCCGCAACAAACGGGATGAGAGAATGACCTCGTTTTTCGCCAACAATTTTGCCGAGGATCGTTGGAGGAAAGCTGCTCTCAAAAACGCGTTTGCTCTCCTTGGAAAACAGAGATTCGATCACGCCGCCGCGTTTTTCCTTCTTGCGGGATCTCTCAAAGACGCCATTGACGTATGTCTTCACAAACTCAACGATCTTCAACTGGCAATGGTCATAGCGAGGCTCTACGAAGACGAGGTCACCTCGCCCAATCTCAAAAGACTCTTGTATGAGGAAATATTGGGCTGCGACAAGGACGGAAACGATCCGGATCTCGTTAGAGCCCATCCGGATCCGTTTCTCAGGAGCATGGCACTGTGGATACTCAAGGATCATGCCGGGTCTCTCAATACTCTTTTGCTCAGCCATGTTGGTACTATGCATCCTGCATACAACGATGAAGAGGCTGAGAAAAACGAAGGAGGCGCCGGAGCTACTGGTAAATATTTGCTTCTTCGCTCCTCCATTTATTCACTTTCAACGTTCGCATAACTTATTGAAATATTATTCTCTTCCTCTCTTTTTCTCTACCTTTTTTATCTTTCCGTAGCCGCCAATCCGAACGTCTTCAATTTTTACGTCTATCTACGGACGCATCCTCTACTCATAAGACAATACATCGCATCGACGGCGCTCGATCGCAAAAAAGGTCATTCCGTTGTTATATCCGGATTCAGTTACGGAACAGAGAGCAAAGTACAAGCACCCGACAAACAACTTATGCTCGAAGATAGTATTACACCTCTCGAGAGACAGCTCTACTTCACCACCGCTCACGCTCACTTCAAAGCTGGTTGTCCGGCTCTGGCCCTCGAAGTGCTCTCCAAACTACCGAACAAAGTCATGGACACCAATTGCGAGGATACTCCGAGTAAGGAAAATTATGAGCCAGCCTGTCGCGTTCCAGCAAACTCCGGGAAATCATTTTCAAGGCTCAATTTTTCTTCGATTTATTCCACAGGCCTCTTGAACAGTCCGAGCAAATCTCGAGCAACTGATTTGCAAATAGACACCGGTATCATCAGTTGGGAACCCGCTGCTCAACCGTCAAACCCTCCGGAAGCGCAAACTGGTATTTCACTCTGTTCATCCTTTGTGGCTCGCTAAAACCCTGACACAATGACTCACGCAATCGTATTTCACAGATGCGGCAGACTTCGATTGGTCAGCCCCGGTAACGAAAAAAGTAGACGATGAATTGGTTCTGAATTGGGATGATCCCGAAACTCCGGATGACGATTTGGAAAGCCCACCGATGACTTTGAAATTGGACAGGAAAGAAAGCAGTGGTGCCAAGTCAGACGATAAAGATGATGGTAAATGCAAGCGGTTTCAATTGAAAATTAAGAATTTAGCCAAACTTTTTTGTAATAATTACGACATCCGCACAAAAATTCCTCGATTAGAATTCGATCACTGTGTTAACCTTCAACTTATTATTCCTACAATTTTTAACACTTCGTTTTTTTATTCTCTGGTATTATTGGGACATTAGACATCGCAAAGCCGATCGCGCAATTGGACATAATGGCTCAACAGCTGAAATTCGTCGCTTGCCTCAAGATACTCATGGAGGAATTGTCGACGCTGGCAACTGGATTCGAGGTCGACGGAGGACAACTTCGCTATCAACTATACGTTTGGTTGGAGCGCGAGGTTGACGCACTCCGACAATTATGCAGTTACAGCGTCAATTCGGACGGCGATGTGACCAACGTCGGCGAATGTAAATTTTTGCCTCTATTTTCATGTGTTTATCTGTTATCGAGACTCGCTATTGCATCGTCAAATGTCGTTTTCTACAACCCGTGTTCCAGACGAAGGTGGTATGGTCGATGATATGCCACCCCCGTACAGACCAGGGGAACAACCAACGTTGCATGAAATATTAGTTGCTGAAAAGCTCGATTTTGAAGCTAAGGTTCAGAGGGCCGCCAAGAGAAAAAAGTGGCTCAAAGGTAACACTCTACTAGCAAAATTCTCATCTCATCAATTCTCATTTTATTAACTTCTATCCAACTACTAAATTATTCTAATTATGAGTATAAATCGCGAGCGTGTATTTGGAGTAATCAATCTGTCACTAAACTCTAATCACGAAGCCATTTCAACCACACTGACAGCTTATTTCAAATAATTAGCAGGTGTGGAGTAAAAACTAATGAGTCTATGTATTACGATTTTCATTTTCCATTGCTTTTTTAGCATGGAGACATAATTCTGGAACTCGTTTCATGGAGAATTCAATTTTCTTGGAAACCAATGCAACTAATTTTTAGATCGTAATTTAAAGGCAACTTTAAACAGCTCTGATACTTGTTGGAGAATTGGCTCCTTTTATTGGTGTTCGATTTTCTTTAGATTAAGCCAAATTCAAAATATATCGATAGTAACATTTGTTACAATTAAACATTTCTCATCAGCCAATGAGACTTTGCTTCGTACCCTGCTGTCGTACTGTTCGTTACACGGAGCATCCGGGGGTGGTCTCGCCTCCGTACGGATGGAATTGGTTCTTCTGCTTCAAGAGCTTCAGCAAGAAAAAACGCAACAACAATTGCTCAGCCCGTTACCGTTCCCCACGACGCTTCCTTTATTGAGCGCGAGCGTCGCGTGCAACAAAACTGTTGTTGCTGATCCTGTCAGACATCTTCAGGTATGCAATCATCATTCAATAAACTTTTCACCAAGTTCGAGTCCTTACACATAAAGAATTATACTCCGAAATCACTATGAAAAAATCGTTAATAAGAAAGGGGAAACAAAATTGGTGAAATTATAATCGAATGAAATTGGAAATTTTATGGCAACAAAATTGGTCGGTTCAAATCGAACGTTCATTTAAAGAGAGAAACAAAAAATAACTGCACGAAACGTACTGTTTCAAACCTGTCGCAAAGAAAAAATTCCTTGCAAAGAAAAACGTAACTCATAAAAAAAAATTACAAACACCTTAAGGTGATTGTTCATATGCTTGTCTGCACTTCATCATTTCGTTTATTCACTGTTGACAGTCCCTCGCTCAAGATATGTTACAAACGTTGGTCCAGCTGCGAGATCCTCCGATGCCGAATCGAAATTCTCACTATTGCGAAGTATTTATACTGCGTGATTTGGCGGTGGCGTTAAGCGCCTGCATATATCAATCCCTTTGCGACTCGGATACTTTCGTAACGAAACATCATCAGCCTGAGATATTTCCAGCAGTGGCAGAGATCGAGGCTTTTTCAGGCGGTCACTTAGTCACCTCGAATCGTTACAATCGTCGCTATTCAGTCGACGAAGCGGTCGCCATAACGACTCTTCCTTCAAAGTGGCCCGGCGTGACCAACCTCCGAGCCCTTCTCGCTCGGGAGAAAGACGAGGATACACCAAAATTGAATATACTTCTGTGCGAGTCGTTCGTTGCTACGTACATGAGTCTTTTCGTTTACGCTTTGTCGAGCTGTGACAGTCACATCCTCTACAGACTCGTCGGTCATCATTTTGACAATAATACATGGTCCTGTCTTTTCGGCGGGGGAGTTAAGAAACTCCTGCGGATCGCCAGTACAGGCGGCCACCAGGTTCGTCGTTCTTCGGTGACCATCTATTTAGTCCACTTGAAATGTGAACGGTTAATTACATGTTTTTTCCTTACGTTCTTTCAAACAGGGAAGCGCGAGCGTGAGTATGGAGAGAGCCGATAGCGTGTCGAGCGAAATAACTGCAGCGGCTGCTGGAAGCGGCATGTGGAACACGATGACCTCGTTGACGAAGCAAAGAGTTAAATTGAACATGAAATTGCTCGGACAATTTACTGGGCAACAGCCCAACATGAAAGAAGACAAACCGACATATCGCGAACAATTTGTCTCCCCACAGATGAGCATGATATCATATTTTCTCATCAAGGTACGTATTTCCGATATAATTTCCGAATAAATGAACACATTTATTCATCTTTTCTTAATCATAACGATCGATCGGTGATTGCTGCAGCCACGTATCGAGACGGAATACGCGGACGAGATTGACTACGATTCTTCGGACTCGGCTGTATCTGATCTCGGCTCGTCCGAGGACGAGGAAGATGTGTTTGATACGAACGTTAAACCAAAGAATAAACCAAAGGACAATAATGAGCATACCAATCCTAATTCGTACAGTTGGTGTATCATGAGATTGGCTATAGTTAAAATACTTCAACAGCAATTGCAAGAATTTCTCAATGTCGCCGGTATCGAGATGCAGGGTTCGTTATCATTGAACTATAATCTTGAATTTTACTACCACTTTTTATCGTTTTTTTATTTATTCACTATCGAACCATTTTGCAGAATTACCGGTGAGTAGCCCCCTCATACACGGCACACTCGGCATCGTTGCTCAGTGGCAAGAATCCCTGAGGGAAGAATTAGAAGCGAAAGGTCCACCGCCAGCCAATTATATATCGGGTTGTGCTCCTGATCCAGTACCTTCGCCAGGAAAACCTGCCATTCACAAGTATCGCTCTCTGCTCGAGAAAGACAATACTCCCTTCAAGTGAGTTCCATTTTTTATGATGTCGCATTAGAAACTGTCACTAACAAGTTTCTATGTTTCCAATTTCCCGTTACGGGTGCTCGACGTGATATAAAAATGTTGAGGATTCATTAATCTTCTAAAAATATGATGCTCCTAAAAAAAACCCTGTAAACAGTAATGCTGACAACTACTGTGGCATATTTATTCCCAATTTTAAGTAAAAATCGTGGTGCAAGCATGTGGTTTTTTCGTGTCGCAACAGAAGTTGTTATTATTAGCATTATGAAGCGAGTAGATTCCGTCGAATGGGGCTTCTTTCAAAAGTATTTTTTCGAATTAAAGAGAAAAGAAAGATGCTTTTCATTAGTTACTTTTGTGTGATACAATGACGTATCATAAATGATAGATTGAGAAAATAAACGTTCTGATTATTGTTTTACAGTACGCGTCTCGCTTCTGCGGCACCGGCTAACCGACTTTGGTCTTATCTGGTTCGACAAGAGTCTGTTCAGGATATATTTATACGTGCGGTGTTCGGTAAGAGGCGATCGTTATCATCAATCCTCGACAATAATCAGTCTAGCTCGACGGTAGTCGATGGGGGTTCAAGTCGAGTAGCCAGCGGCGCTGGCGAGGACAAGGCAAGCGACAGTGGCACGACCAGTCTTCCTGAGCCGGTTAGGATAATTCACAAGGAACAAGATAGTATCAGTGCCTTCTGCCTCAATCAGGTTCGTACTTTTTCTATCGATTTCGACAATGTTGGTTTCAATAAACTGTAAATAATAAAAGTGTAGAAAAGTTTACATTTCCTTGAGCGAAAACTAGCTGAAAAATGTAAAAAAAAAACAATTTGATACAATTGATCGACTGGTCGTCAGGTTAACGCTGGTCTGATGGCTCTGGCAACACCGCGCGAAGTGCAAGAGATGGACATATCGTTGCTCCTCGAGTTACCATCTTGGTTGGAGGACGAGTGCGAATTCGATATAATTAATTTGAACAAGCAGATCGATCCGGAGCCTGTCCAATCTACCAGTTTTCTAGTCATACAGGTAAAGAATCTTTCAAAAAACGGCTCCACAATAAGAAGCTTTATTTATTCTCTGGAAATGTGTACAGACCGCGGCGGATCGACCATTGATAGCTCAGAGTCCGCAGTCGAACAGTCCTCAACCGCAATCCGGGATTGCTGGGCAGACGGGACGAGGAGCCAGTGTGGTGAGTCTTTGTTCTATCCAAATCAACCCAACTACCAAAAAAAGAATGAAAAAAAAAGAGAAGGAAAACCTGTCCTTTTTTATAATAACACTATTTTTGAACATCGTATGTTTAACCCCTCTCCCCCACACCCCGTTGTCGCTTCCGAGTGTGGATATATATTTAAAACGCGACTGATAACGTGTATATATTTTATAATACATGGCTATACAAAGAGAAGCACACTTATTTGGAAATACATATTTATACACATACAGAAAAGCACTTTACGATGGTGTTGTTTGTCAATATCGTGCCAGCACCAGTACAACACACATTTACATTTATTATGAAATTTAAAAAAAAACACATTATTGAAAATGGGCGAGGAGAGAGAAACGGTGGCGGGGGGAGGAAAGGGACCGGGGGGAATGGGTTTTTGGAACGAGTTGTGGTGACGGAGACAATGTTGCTTGTTCAATGCTTGCCTAACACCTCAAACTTGGTCCGCGCGTCAATGATGGCTCGCTCACGCGCGCGCGCTCTCTCTCCATCAGATGAAGGGGATGCCCGCTTTTCCTGGCTCCCACGACCTGCGCTTCTGTCAGTTTGTCGCTGATAGGAGCAAACACTTGTTGAAGCCGGTGAGAAGACTAACCACAGATCATGTTAACAGCAACACCCTACCCTCTCATCCTGATATTTTTATATACATAGATTCCTATTAGCGTCTTCCCCATTGAAACTTTTTTCACTTATGACTCTGCTTGTTGGAACGATTGCAAATGTAGCCATGAAAACGTGCCTCAAAGGATTTTTGTTGTATTTGCGATCACATGTGCCACAGTTTGGCTTTCTCATTCTTTACCATTGTTTTTTTTTTTTTTTTTTTTTTTCAGATTTTTGCATCTACTTTTTCTCAGTTATTTTATAAGGATGTGATTATCCGGATACTTGAATTTTTTGAGAAAACTTGAAAACTTGGGATATCAAAATTCTGCGAAATAGCAAATTAAGCCATGAAAGGGATTTTCTAAAGAAGAAAGTGTGTACGCTGAAACACTTGTGTTCGTCTTGAATACTACTTTTTTCCAACTTATTGTGGTACTCTTTCAATCAAAACTCTATCACTAAAACTAATCATTTCAAAAGAAGCCAGATTTTTCGGAACGACGAAAAAAATTTCGAGAATAGATGGCAAATACAGTAGCACAAGCCTGAAGCAGAGGTCCAAGAGAACGAGATAGATTTTTATCGTTTCGATACAGTAAAAGAAAAAAGACTGCAAATACACGTTAACACCAAGAAAAATCTTTTGACACACATTTATTTAACTATTCGAAATCGTTGTGAGAAACGAGGGAGGCTAAATTGAAAAATTCAATCGAGGATCACGCCGATATAAACAAACAATATTTTAATGTGTAATTCGACATTTGTTTGTGCCACCGAATCTCGCCGATTGTCTTAATTAGTGGATCGGGTCATTCGTGTCTCGCATGTTGTATGAAAATTCGCGATACTCTCATATATACTTCCGTTGCCGCTTATCGATCGCGGATTCAGACGCATGCTTACCCATCATTTTCTTCTTGAATACCCTTCATTCATTCATTTATGAACTATTTATTATTCATTGTACCCCGTACGTGTTTATGTTTGTACGAAAGCTCGTTTGCGACAAGTGTCTTATTATTGTATTTTGGGAAATAATTTTACTGTTAGTTAAACACGTTCGTTAGCGTCCGATCGACTTGTTGCTTAATAAATAATTGTTTTTCTTGTTTTTTTTATCGTCCCGTGTAATACACAGATTCTGAAACACAAGATCGATGGTATTAGGAGAGTTTCTTCGCATCCGCTCCTACCTTTGTGTAAGTATATTTAAGCACGTTATCCCGAGCTTAATGGACAAAAGCGAGAAAAACATTTGCAACAACTCAGAGTGTTTTTTTCTGTCTTCAGATTTGACCGGATCCCAGGATGGATCGGTATCGTTATGGGAATGGGGGCATCAGACTGCCGTTGCTACTCCCCGACCATCAGGCACCTTTGCTAAAGTAACGCGGGTTCGTTTCTCTCAGCATGGTAACAAATTCGGCGTTGCCGATTCCGATGGTCACCTCAGTCTTTTCCAAGTCGCTTGCAGAGAAGGAACCGCTCGGCCCTTCTTCGTAAGTCATTTTATTATTTTTTATACTTTTACTCGTTCTACCATTTTCATTTTTTTTCTTCGTTTCGTTTTATCTCATAAACATGTCTCATAGAATTGATTCATAAAGTATACAATTTTTAAAAATAAATTATAAAAATATCTGCGATATCTTTGCAACGACCAACTTTGCCCCGTCATACTTTTGGAAATTTCTTGAAAAAAAATATATATATATATTTATTATATATTTTCCCGTCGAAAAAACTGATGAAACGCATTTTTTGTCATTTTGTGATAAGACCTTGAAACACTAAAAATGATTAACGGTGAAATTCATGTGAATTTTCATGTGAATAAACTTTAAAAAAATACAATAAGTCAACATTATTTGACGTTTTGGCAATTTGAGAAAAAACTGCTGTAATAAATTCGTTTGAAATTGGAATATCAGTAAATGTTAAGTTTCTCCCTGTTTCAGTTATTTTTTGCACTCCGATATTCTATATCCAAATCCTATTTTGGATTTTAGTCTTCTTGGCTTTATCAATCCGATTACTTGATCTGATAATTTTTCTCAGTTTTGTTTTTTTTGGTTATGTCACAATTCATTTGTGTTTCAATATATATATATGAGCACTGGCAATTTATTATGTATTTTTTTTTCAGAATTACCAATGTCATAGCAAAGTTACGTCGGACTTTGTATTTTTGGGAGCGTGTAGTTTAGTTGCGACAGCTGGACACGGATCGGAAGGTCGTAACGTAGCTTTATGGGATACGTTGCTACCACAAAATAAGTCTCTAGTGCAAGGTGAAAAATGTTTGATTCTTCATTCTGAGAAATAAATGTGATCTCAAAAATAATGCAAATTCTTTGTTGACAGGTTTCACGTGTCACGATCAGGGCGCGAGTGCTGTTATTTTGGCACCTCAGCATCAATTGCTCATCAGTGGTGGCAAAAAAGGGGCGATTAATATTTTTGACGTCAGACAACGGCAGCAAAGGCACAGATTTCAGGCTCATGAGTCTGCCATCAAGTGTCTCGCTCTAGATCCTCACGAAGAATTTTTCGTCAGTGGAGCCGGCGATGGTGATATTAAAGTATGTTCTGCTCAAATCTTCAATTACAGCCGTTACCACTATTATCATTTTTTAAACGTCAATAACGCGTGTCAATTTGGTGAGATTTACCATTGCTAGTGTGCTTATTATTATTATGATTAAAAACAATCTTGATCAGGTATGGGGATTGACGGTCCATTCGCTTCTCTATTCCTTCCCGGGAGAACATCCGAGATCAAGTTTCTTCAAAAATATCGGCCAGGTGAGTCTCCTTCGTTCAACTCAGAAACTTATTGCCTTTGAATTTCTTACTTTTATCAAAACTAATTGGGATATTGTGACATTGCGATACAACCAATCTGCAATATGCCCAAAGATTGAATAGCTCGCACGAGTATTCGTTAATATCTTCCTAAAGTTGATTATAGAGGATTTCCCGAAAATTTCTTTTGGGAAGCACGAGTGGGCAGAAACAAAGTGTTTTCATTCTTTCGTCAAGCGTCAAGCGAGTAACATGTTCAAATTTCATTATTATAAAGACTGAATTTTTAATCCACCAGGGAGTAACGCAATTGCACGTGGATTCTGCGGGACGTATGTTTTCGTGCGGCGCCGATGGTTCAATGAAAGTTCGCCAGTTACCAGAACGTGACTGCGTAGTTCATAGCCTTTACTGAGAATAATAATAATTTGGAAAGAAAGAAAAATTGACACACCTATTCAATATATATTAGATTAAATCGCGTTTGAAAAAAAATACACTCGAAAAATAGCACACTGCCGTTATCTCGGTCGTGTGTAAGCGTCGATTGTATGTGTGTGTGCGTGCGTGTGTGTGTGTGTGTATGCATGCGTGCGTGCGTGTCGCTGTATCCGATTGCGCGCCCAATTAGCTTTCTCAACTGACAACTACTCGTTCGTAAAGCCTATTATCTAATTCTAACAATCATTCCTTTTTGCCTAAAACAAAAAAACAAAAATGAGAATAAAGCTGTATTATCACTCCGACACAAAGTGATGATACCTATATATTGCTATTCTTACAAACCGTGAATATACGTATGAAGAATACAAAAAGAAACCAAATGGCGTGCACGCCAGAAAAATGGAAAGTTACTCAAGAATCCGAGTAATCGCTGCTCCGAAACAAACAAAAAACGAAAAATACATTCATACGCGATATTGCCGAAAGTAAATATCTTGTTTTTAGAAGCTCGTTTGTTGCTGCTCGTCCTCAAAACGCCTCTGTGTGCAAGGACGATAAAGTAAAGAAATAACTAAAAAGTGTTGATAATATATTTGTGTATAAATACAATAAACTATATTGTTGTGGTTGTTTAAGCCTATAAAGGATGTGAGAAGCGAGATCGAGCGAGAAATAAAAACGTTATAGTCTTAGCTATATAGAGCTAAACTCACAGTATTGTACACATTGTTCGAAATGCACATTATTAATATACATACACAGATTAAAGTATATATGTATCTACGATCATGATGAAGACGGTACGCGAAAAAAAAACTAAAAATGAAAACATTCATCGTTCGTGAAGCGTACGCAACTGTATTGTAACTATATCTCAAGGACGGAAAGGAAAATGAAAATATAGAAATAAAAACAAGACATTGATGTTTCAACTTGTTGCTTTAATCATCCTGAAGACATACAAATTTAGGGGCGACAACGTTCCAGGAACCGGGGATAGAGACACACGTCTCGAATGTGATATCTGTTCAGCAACCAGCACAGAATCCTCTCTAAACCAAGCCCGTACCCGCCATGAGGACAAGTTCCATACTTTCGCTGCAACCCAAACAGTATTGTTTTTCTTTGTTAATTAACTATTCTTATTTTTGCCATTAGAATATTATAGCAATCGTAATGTTGGAGTGCTTTACGAAAAATATTCATTTTTTAGTTCACATTAAAAAAATGACTTGTTCATTGAGTTCGAAAGAGCACAAAAAATTCTCACCTGATCGGTGTACCAGTAATAGGGAGTTGGATCAATATCCGAACGCTTATAGCCCTCAAGAAGCTCATTGTAATCTGAAATACGCATAGAACCTCCAACGATCTCGCCGACGTTGGGCATGAGAACATCTACAGATTCTGTCAGTCGTTTGTCCTCGGGACAACGAGACATGTAAAACGATTTTATCTCAGCGGGGAACCGGCATAACATTATCGGCTCGTTTATCATATCGGTCATTTTTCTTTCCGGCATTTCGGGAATATCCTGAGAACAACAAGAAAGTGTGAAAAATTGAAGAGAAGTACGTTTGGAGAATAAAATCCAATTTTATAGCTATTCTACCTCGCCAAACTCGTAAAAAGTCCCGTCCTCTTTGGTGATTCCGTGTTCTTTCAGAAACTCTATCGCCTCAGTATAATTCATACGTTTGAAGGGCCTCTTCGGAGGTTTGAACTCTGGGTTCAATTCCATGACGACATGTCCCAAAGGTGACTCGAGTACTCGTTTCACCGTGTCGCAAATAAGATCTTCGAGACGATCGAGCAAATCGTCAAAAGTAATGAAAGGACATTCGGCTTCGACGTGAGCGTACTCGGCAAGATGACGACGAGTTCTCGATTGTTCCGCTCTGTACGACTGTGCAATGCAGTAAACATCACCCATTGCTGGGAGACACGTTTCTAGATATAACTGAGAACTCTGAGTCAAATAGGCTTCCTGGCTGTGCGTCGATGGAAAATCAAAATTTTTCCAAATTAGTACAATAATGATAAATATTGAAAGTGAGAAAAAAAAATTCAATTTAATGTACCCAAAGTAATCGAGCTTGAAGAGAGTTGAACCACCCTCAACCTGAGTCTGCACCATCGTTGGTGGGGTTATTTCGCAATAACCGCGGTCACGATAATGATCGCGGAACGCCTGTAGCACTGCTGACCTCACCATCAGAACTCGACACGTCTGTGGAAACATAAAGTTTCAATTTCATAGTCCTGAAGCTTGTATCATTGGAACTGCGACGCAAAATTTTGCCGTTCCCCAAAAAATATTTCCAAATTCTCGACCTCATTGTTAAAAATATTTCTTTATTCAATTCCTGCAATACGATTAAGAAAACATTTGAATTCTTTCCAACAGACTGTACAAGTGTCACGTGGCCTTGACAGCTCGACTGTTTCAATTAACTCAAGTTTATGCCATATGACGACATAATTACATTAGCCACTTGTGGTCGATTAAATGTAAATCTCGTTATCTTAAACGTTTCCAACTGAGCAAACGTTGATTTGAGGATTTAGTTAATTGAGAAGCATTCTGGTAGAATTTTGTACTTTAATTTGTAAAATCTTTTTCTGAGAAAATTTCATCCGAATTCCTTTGAATAATTTTACTTGAATATTTTTTTAAAATTTAAAACAGTTTGCAATGAAGAAGGAGATTCACTCGTACAAACATATGATGAAAATGCTTTCTCCACTATTTTTATTCTAAATAAACTCACATTCTCGCCACGGATCATGATGTGCCTGTTGTCCAGTTGCACATCAGGATGGGCTTCTTCGTTCAAGATACTATCAGCCCCACCTGCTGGCGATGCTCCGATCAATCTCCAGTAATCGACTAACAATTCGTGTCCACCTGGCGCCTAAAAAAGAGATTTTAGCCAATCTAAGTTAGAGGAGTTTTTTTTTAGATTTGAATTTTTAGAAAACAGATTTCTGAATTCATTTTTTGAAAACATTTTTTAAATACAATTTCACTTGATATATCTTGGATCTTTATGATGCATACGAAACAACAGCTGTTCAAAGTATGATTCAGATTTTTTTCAATCAAAATCAAGCAAAACACTACTGATTCAGATGGCTCAAGTATTTAGTGAGTCTATTTGTGAATCCAGTGTGTTAATGCAAAATTTGCATGTCAATGAAGATATTAAAAATGTTAAAATAAAATATTTCCCTGAGATTCTTTGGTATTACACCAAAAGAGTTGCACAGTAGAAACTTGCAGGTACTTCTCAATTTTAAAATAAAGCTCACTTTAAGTACTATTGTAGTTTGAAAGGAAAAACAATGATTGGAAAATTGGCCCAATGATCATCTCTATTGAAACATGGAAGAGAACAGTCATGGTAAATTTGTGCTAAAAGAAGTTTACATACTGTTTTCCCTTCCGGTACAGCCTTGAGGATACCAAAAAGCTCGATAGATGCCTCTGTTGCAAGAACCAGAGCATCGTAGGTTTGGCAAAGAGTATCATTGAGAACGGACTGCAGAAAACCTGTACCATCTCTGAGAGTGATGAACATAAGCGCTTTGCCCTGTCTTCTTAAACGATGAACCCAGCCAAAAATTTTGACTCTTTTTTCTCGGCTATGGACGGCGTCCCTGATTTTTATTCGTTCAGCCTCTGGCAATGATTTATCCTCTTCAATTTGAACAGCTTTAGCTTCTTCCAGATTCTTTGCACGCTTCTCTTCGTCCTCTGCAAGACGCTTGCCTTTTTCCTTGTTTTTTGATTCTTCCCTTGACCATATTTTATGAATTTTTTTCAACTGAGACTTTGAGGCCGGTTCGTACTTTTCTCCCTTTTCAGCTTCGGTCAGCTTGTCATCTTTGCGATCTTGATATATCGTTGGAAACGGCTCTTTGCCGGCATGGCGCATCGCCTGCAAAATCGTTTTGAACGGCTGTGATTCTGTGCCCAGCCCGGTCTCGTCGTCCCCGTTCTTCTCTGACGTGTATATTGCCGCCATCGTCGCTTCAGCCTCCTTCAAAGTATCACCGTGTTCTTCGCTCGGCATTTTATACACGTTTTTGTTACAATTATTGTAATAAATATTATCGTGCGAAAACTGACGTCGTTTTACCACTATATTACACACAGTTTTGGAATATTTCGTCAGCCTCTGCTCCCTCTGCCTTTGCCTCTGCAGTCTGGAACTCTTTTGTATCCGGGATCCGGGATCCGGGTTTGGATTATCACATATGTGTAACGTGGTTATTATGTTACCAAACAAAGTTCAGAGATGGCGTTGAATTATCCTGCGGCAGTTTTCCCGCCCCATTTTTCAAATAAGTGTGGGCATGTGGTTTGCTATGAAATTGGTACTTTTTTTTTTATCAAGAAAACACATTCGCCTGAAAACGACGTTATCAGCAAAGAATTTTTTTTTCAGTCAAGCAATCGATGTTTGTCCTAACAATGAGACGGAAAAATATCAGGATACTTAATACTTCTGTCGTTCTGTCAAGTTGTAATTTGATTATTTAAAGTAGATTTGAAAGTACAGTATAAGTAGCCAAAAGTTTTTTCCTGTTTTTATAGTCAATTTTTTTTTTTACTGTTTTTGAAGTATTGTTGATTTCAAATATCCGTCATCGCTCAAAAGTTCAAACAGCGCTCTCGCATGTAGATTTTTATTCTTCTAGCCGTTGTGTTTTTGCTGCGTTGCTGTGTCCACGAATTGTGTTGTGTGTGTGTGGATTCCGGCTCTGCTGCTTCGTTATTATTATTTGTTGTCCGCTGGGCTTTTTTGATTGATTTGGCTCTCGGACGGCTGCTGTTTCTTCTTCTCATTCCTGTAGATCGGTTAAAAGAGGATTTTTGGGATGTTGGTAATGTAGGATCCGCCACAGGTTGTGGTTTGAAAAGGTTTCGTCTCGGGTACCAGTGGCGACTCATCAGTGGGGCTGTGCCGCCTATCGTACCCTTCCCCAGACACTTGTGGATAATAAAGGGTTTTGGGATGGACGTTGTATATATTTGATGAGAGTCTGTCGAAGCGTATACGAGAAAGTTGTAGCCTCGTAGCGGTTTGTTGCGCGAACTAACTGGAACGCCACACGCATGTGGCAGCACAGGCCCTCTCGAGCACAGAAGCAGCGAGATTAGCCGGTAAAGAAGAGAACGAGAAATGGGTAGATGGTTACCGCCTCAGCTGTGGAGTTAGTCGGTGCGAGAGCGTGAAGCCGAATTGGTGTGTTTTTGTAAGAGATAAAATAAATATTAATTAGTGTTAAAAAGGCCTCTCTATTTCTTCTCCCGTATTTCCGGTAGAGATTAGGACCTAAGTAACCACACGCATGATCTCTTGGTGACATCTACTGGCGACCCTGTTAAAAAATTTAATGGTAAAAAAAGTAAGATCCCACTACAGAGAAATTCCGAGATCGCTTTGAATGCTTTGAATTGACGTAGCAAAAAATTGATGTAGCGTAGCAAGCCGGAGCTGCCCTCCTCGAATCTGAGGAGACCCTGTGAACTTAACGTCGATCGTCAACAACGTATACGCGCGCGCGGCGTTCCCTGTGAGGTTTATACCCCGGCGTGTTGTGACAGTTGAGACGCGTCGTACGCGTACGTGCATGCAGCCATACGTATCCGTATATGTATATAAAATATACCGAGAGGGAGAGAGAAGAGAGAAGAAGAAAAAAGAAAGAGAGTGGAGTACGTGGGAACGGAGGGCGAATGAGGAGGAGGGAGAGAAGAAACCAACAGGAAAACCAGTTGTGCATAGAAGGCTGTGGAATGTGAATACACCGCGAAAGTGATAATCACGATGAATACGAAAACAAGCTACAAATGCGGTCATCATTTTTACGACGAGAGCAATCGTGAGTGTATTAAGTTGAAATCTTAAAAATACACATTTTCATAGTTTTGAATATTTTTTGCGATAAATTTCTGTCGTCAGAATATTCGGACGCTCCCAGTTTATTTTTTCCATTTTTTTTCTCTTTCACCTTTCTCGCTGAAAGGAGAGAGCGAGAAAAACCGTCTGCTCCGCGCGTCCTCATGGCGTCTGCTAGCCAACAACGCCGTTGATACCGCCTTATTTTGCTATGAATCGGCATCTCGCTCCCCGGTATCGAACGTCAATTCTCAACTGGCCAACTTCATTTTAACATTAAACAACAAATATGCTGAGAGAATCATACGGTTTGTCAATTGTCTGAGCTCTATAAAAGGGGGGTGGGGGCGTTGTCCGAGCGAGGACGACTGACGCGTTTGTCTCGATATTCTCAATACTTTTATACTTCAAATCACATCTACATATATGTACATATGCCCGATATGACGCAGTCAGTTCGAAAACAAAGAAATTTTGAAACGCCGGTTTATGATGAGCGCGCACCACCGCAATGACGCGAAGATGCGCGGCGCCTTTTGACGTTTGACGCTTACTGCAACGGCGTCGCGCGGGCTATTTGCGCGTGCACTGAACCTGTCCAGAAAATGGTATAGTAACGTGGATATTTCGTTTTGGTGCAACAGGTGGATCGATCTTTTGTCTTTGACATTTTTTCTCCCGAATAATATATTTATACATGAATTCTCAAAACATAAATATATGTATACATGCATATTGATAAATTAATGTTTTTCCTTGTCCCACAGATGCTCCAGCATCAGATGGAAGAGACGGACCAGGAGCCTTGTTGGACATGCTAGCAGAAGTTGCCTCCCGTACTCTACGTTCTGAATCAATTCATGCTATCGACTCATCGACCAAAAGCAAACAGAAAGTGATCGACACGAATGAAGAAGTCTGCTGGAACTTAGGGCGTATCCAATCTATGCCTCCTAACCAACTGGTCAAACACTTTGCCATATTCAACGGAGACGAACTCAAAAGGCGGTACTCTTACGAATGCAATCTTATACCTGGCTGTCGACAAAAATATACCAGTTTTGCCAGTGAAAGCAAAGCCAGAGTTTCTATCACTACACACTTGGTGGACCATTTGGAAAGATTGAGAAACAGCCAGGATTCTTGTAAGCTATCGCAGTGTTGTTCATACTTTTTCTACGAGTTTTCATACTCATTGTTTTGCATCTCACAAGCGAAGGCTATATATCAGTTGTTCGGCAGGTAGAAATCCTGTTCCACGGTTTATTCCGAGTAGCTTAATATTTTGAAGAAAATATGAGATACAAAGTGTGTAATCATTTTTCAGCTATCTATCTCGCACTCACGCAACTGATGGATCACTTATCACCAATCTTGTTACTTTTCTTAAGTTCTCCAATCCCTGTTTATCAATTATTGATGCACTACTCACAAGCTTTATTAGCAGACTAGATATTTGCTTTGAGTTTATTACTTTGTCTTTCCATATTCACCAATTTGTTTCACACATCTTTTTGCTCACTTTTTACGTTTACCTTACTAATAATCTCCATAAATAGCCTAGAAGAAAAGCATCTAGTTACGGGAATTCCATATTTTCAGGCGCAACTTTAAAAGCAACGTCAGTGATTAAAATTGGTACCAAACCCAAAGGAAGCGTAGAGCTGGGAAAAAAGTTCAGAGGACAACAGAGCAAGAAACCCCAAGAAACTCTGAACAAAGAGAACAAGCTTATGAAGCCTGAGAGATCGGGTAGTTATTTGAGAAAGATACTGTCCAATGAGATTAATTTTAAAGACTTTGAAAGGGAGAAGAAACTCGAAGATGAAAATCGTAGCATAGAAAGATATCCCATCAAAATAAAAAACGAGTACGAGAGCGAGAACGAAGCTCGCGCGTTGTTAGGGGATCACAGCTATTACGAACACGTGAAGGATGAGGTTTCTACGAATGGGGAGTATACTCGGGAGGAAGCTGAGGCTGCAATTGACGAGGCAATGTCCGAGAACGTGAGTGTATTTTTCTGGAACATTAGAAAAAAATCACATTATATGAATAATTAAAATAGCACTTGGAAATCAATTTCAAATTCCAAAATATGCCCAACGTTTAGAGTTTATATCGAAATGTAAATGACGTTCAGCAACACTGTCACGTATACAAATACTTGATTTTGATAACTTTTGTAATCTGAAAAATTGTCTCTTATTTGCAGATAATGTTGATGGTCGTGGAGAAAGATCGTGTAAGAATCGAGCAATTGCCATCTGAGGCGAGGAGGGAAGAGTTAGTCGAGTCTTTCGAAACTCGTGATATTTTCAGAGGGACCACAACTGCGGTGGTGCCACCGCCACCGCCGCCACCTGGAAAACCGAAGGGTAGAGCAAAATTTATAGGGACGAGCAAAGAAGAACGAGAAATGGCTCTCGTTCTGATGGAGCGAATAAAAAAAAAGGGTAATCCGAGCGGTAGCAACTTGCAGTGTCGAATATGTGACCCGCCACGAAGTTTTACCGCTCCGACGACCCTCGTATCCCATTATCGAAGTCACGCTGGAATTAAACCGTACGAGTGTAGAATTTGTCGGTCCGTTTTTACAAGACGACACAGCCTCAAATATCACATGCTCATACATCAGAATCAAACACGCTTCACGTGCGCGGACTGCGGCAAAAAGTTTCGTCACCCTTCGCACTTCAGAGAACATCGTCGACGTCATACCGGCGAGTCACCATTCGGCTGTGAGGATTGCGGCCAAAGGTAAATACGAAAAGGAAGTAGTTAGATGCATTAACGGTAGCAGTTTCATTGCGGTCACGTCCAAAAGTTGATTCTTCCGTTGAAACTCGGAAATTTTATGGCTTCGAATAATTCAAAAATGCCATGTGTTGTATCTTATTAAAAATCTAAAAACCTGTAAATTTTCCATTAAAATCACTGCACTCTTTTTTTAATACACGTCAATTTTATTTTAAATTGTTCACTCTCCAAAACTGAGTGGTCATAGCTCTCGTTCTTTTCTCTATAAGGATTAAGCCCACAGAAACTTTTCGGAAATGCTCTCGGCTCTATTTTAGAAACCAAAAAAATTGGTTCTAAAGAAAATAACTGGCAATGTAAAAACTCTAAGAATATCAAATTAGAAAAGGAAGTTCCGTTGTACGTTAACGTTGTGATTTTTATTCCGTAAATTAACTTGTTCAATAATCCATTGCAGGTTCAAGACGAGAAACACGTACAAGCGTCACTTGAAGACGCGCCACGGTAAAGTTTTGACGACGAGTGGCGAATTGTTGTGCCTGACGGAAGAAGAATTTCAAAAAGTTCAAACGAATAGAAAGAGAAAGACACGAAGTGTATCATCGGATTGTCCAATGGATGAGGACGAGTCAAGGCTTCAAAGCGAAAATAACAACGAGGATAGTGCTATTGAGACGATCAAGACTGAAACGATGGCTGATGACAACGGCGACAGTATACTGTACGACGGCATCGTGGATGAGGCAGGCGAACAATTAATGCATTCGTCGATCGCGATGCTCGACGATCTTGCCAATTGTGAGAACGGAGAATATGCCAACGTGGAGATTGAATACGACGACACGAGTCAAGAGGGTGTCGTGATCGCGGATAACACGGACGAGACCATGGTGAATTACAACTCGGAGGAATATTACGAAGCAGGAGATTCGATAGAATTCGAAGAAAAACCGACTCCAAATCACGACAGTCCATCAATCCTCAACAAATTCCCATCCGTTCGGAGGAACAAAAACTACAACAATAACAACGACGAGGACGAGGAACAAGTAGAAGAGGAGCAAGTAGAAACGAATGAAACGATAACCTTGCAGGTGGATGAGAAGAGCGCGTTCATCGTACTGTCGAATAATCATTTCAAGGCTGATTACGTGCGTATTGAACGAGAAATAGATGACGGGATGATCATTACCTAAACGTAAACAAAAGAAAAATCTTGCACCAGTTGGCAAATCCAACGTATTATATCGCGCATACAGACATAATTGTCTTTTTGTACCTCTATTCACTTGTGAATAACAACATATGCTAAGCTTTGGAACGAGTCGTTGATCCGTGTCGAGAATGGTTGTGCCAAATTACAAGAATTTTTTATTTCAAACAAGCCTGCATTGCAGCTTTTATTTTCTTAATTTCAAAAATTATTTTTTCATTACAAGCCACCGAACCAGAGGAATGGCCTAAACGTGTGCAGTGGCAGCACAAAATAAACAAAACAAAGCGGCTCAAAAAAAGTCTTCCAATATTTCGATGACTCCGTTCCACGTTTAGTACTTATCGTATATACATATATATATATATATATAATATAATAATGATACATTACATCTTTCATTCCATTACTCGAGAAGATAAACAACTAAGAGTGAAAAAGGGAGATGTCGTTAGTGTGTTAACGAAAGCGCAACACGAGTGCCTTAATGCGCGAGACAAAGAGATTGATAGAAATTCCAACGAGATATACACGAGTTAAATTGAGTTGAAATGAAGTGTTTTAGTTTTTTTTTCTTAATTTTTTTTGTTAACAAAGAAAAAAACTATATATATCCCGAGAGCCGCGACAACGTAACGGATTACGGCGCCTCAAGCCACATGACGATGTAACATTGTATTTTTATACGCTTTTTGTACTTGCCTCTAATAAAATATTGCAGGAAGAGATGAAAAAAAGGAAGGAAAAAAGGATTAAAAAGAATTGTTGTTATTCGGGTACTGGCTTCAAATATCCTCTGTAACAGTATTTTTTATTGGCATAAGCAAAAAATCTTATTTATTGAAATTCGTTGAGCACATTTTTTTTTCTTCTCTTAAGACGAAAAATGTATAATAACTATATCTTATTGAAAATTATAAAGATCCTAACCATTTTATTTTATACCCACGCATACGTCGGTGCGTATACTTACATCCATATTCGTTTGTTTTCATGTGTGTATGTGTGTTAGACAGTGGATTTTCAAGTGTGTTAATATCAGGGTGGTCTTCGTTTAGATTGTTCTTCGATTATTATTCCTCCTCAGATCAAAACGACCCAAAAATCGTTGCGAATGTCTCTGAAACTGTCACTGTTTCCAAGCTGTGTCTCGAAAATCCTTTCATCAATATGCACTTTTTACTTTACGCCATTCTTATTTCGTCCTTCCATTAGCATTTTCAATATTCCAAAACTCAAGTTGTATTTCTCGCACTGGTGACTATTTCTGGTAAAAAAATTATTAATGAGCTTGAATATTAATTAATCGGGAAACTATTCATCTTGCAAGCAGTAGTAAAAAGTATTTCAAACGTTTTATAATTAAAGAAATATAAAATGCGTATTTATACAGGTCAAATTCTCAATCTTTAATTTGTTGCAACTGAAGGGAAAACATGAAAATTCGTACCATTCTCCAGAATACTGTATTCATGTAAAATATAATTAAAAAGTATCGTAACTTGTGTTGCTAATTAAGTCAACATTTTTTCACGATGGAGGCGTAATATACATACGTCAAGAATTTTGAGTTTCACGTACATTTTTTTTCCTGAAAACATTCAGTTGCTCGCGGAGGAGTGTTCTTCATAGCAAACACCGTAAATAAAGACCACCTCGGTGTATAATATATTCATTTTTAATATAGTACCATAGTAATACTAGTCAATAACGTTATCTTTATATACTAGTATCATATATAATTTCAATATCTGACAAAATACTGAATCTTTATGGCTCGTCCGGTGGATCATCGGGTCGCGACCGGTGTGGTATATCTTAATAATTAACTTTAACGTTTATTCAGCGTTTATTTTCTTCATCAACGCGAGCGCGCGGACTTGTCTCAATTATAGTCACGGGATGAACGGATATTATATTCAAATTGCCTAATTCACAATTGAGAACCCTGATCAACGGATATACACTTTCTCTCTCTCTCTCTCTCTCTCTCTCTCTCTCTCTCTCTCTCTTTCTCTTTTTCCCCTTTTGTTCTTCATTTTTTTTGTTTTTTTCTCAAAATAACAAGTTAGTGTCGAACGATTCGTAAAAGTTTTTCTATTTTTTTCTTTTTTTTTCAATTTTCTCTCCTCTTTCATTTCATAAATACCATAGTAAAAAGTATATTTCTTTTCTCTGGCAACGAATAAGTACTCGAACTGTCATTTTTCATATAATTAATAATAATGGTAATAATATGAATAATAATAATAGTGGTAATAATGGCACGCGCTTATGTCGATATCCGTTGGAAGTTTCGCCGACTATCTCTTCCAAATGAATACGACATGGACAACGAGGAGGAAGGATTGGAACGCGAGACGAACGATTCTCTTGAGAGCGTATTCTCGACCGTTGAAAAATCAAAAACTCTGTGTGCGTGTATGTGTGTGTGTGCGTGGTTACAGAAACATTTTTCTTAACCTCGAGTCTCGGGTGAAATGGCAATTGACACGGATTTTATCGATCGATCCGGCTCGAAAGAGGAGAGGCTTTCAACAATTTTCGGACGGATTATCCAGAGTAGAGTTTAATCTCGAATGTACCCTAAAACGGATCTTAGTCTTCATATTTTAATCTTTCGTTAATTTATTTTTTTTTCGCTCGCAAATAAACGGTATTATTGGAAGAAATAAAGAAAAATAAATATAGGAAGGAAGAATGAAAACTGAGCATTTTGTCTACTTTCATTGTCGAGTCTCGCATCGATCGAGAAATAGAATCGGAAATAAGCTGTCTCAGGCTCGTTGTTGTTGGTTTTTT
The DNA here is from genome assembly GCF_019457755.1 of Venturia canescens. Lineage (NCBI taxonomy): Eukaryota > Metazoa > Arthropoda > Insecta > Hymenoptera > Ichneumonidae > Venturia > Venturia canescens. The sequence goes on from NC_057426.1 coordinate 11,370,249, forward strand.
TTTTTTTTTTCTTTCATTACGCGCCGGACTCGTCCTCCTCGTCGTACAGTCATGTTGTCGAAGTCGTCGAAGTTACAGGGTTCTCTGTACGCCAGCTCAAGGTACTCGTCGATTCGGCAATCGTCGGGATCTGTTAACAGTCAATTTTATCTTTCAATCACTTTTCTGTAAACAATTATAATTTATTCTATTGATGAAACCTCCCAGATGGATCATGCTGAAAAATAATTCATAATCTTGAGCGCATAATTTCTCATTCACAGATGTATTTCAGGCGTGGAAAACTTCCTCGGAGCGTTAGGAATTATATATTTTTTTCCATTTCGTTGAAAATTGAATAGTATGAAAAGGACGAAATTTGAAATATAAATTGCGATAATGCAGAGGAGATGAAGAGAGAAAAAAAATATTTAAAAAAACGGATATAGAAAATGAAGAATGGTAAAATGGGAAACTCGACCTTATAATCACATCCGATGAGCGGAGTCTCCGCCGTGGCATCATCCGTATTCGTGCTACTGTGGCTGCCGCGATAAGGATGAGGCGGTGGGGGCGTTACGTAAATCGCTTTGCTCGGTAAATTGGCGACTTGAGCATAAACGGTTGGTGTCTCGTGGCGAAGATGATGAATCGTTGTTGGATTTGGTCTCCTTTTTCCCAGGGTAGACATTGGCAGCAATTGGGGACGATGGACGCTCGAAATTTGAACGGGCTCGTAACAGTTCGGAGGCACGCGACGGTTGCAGCCGAGAGTCAGCTCAGCGTACGTCAATTCGGCTCCTTGCTGCAGTTGCTGTAATTCAATCTTTGAAAATGTTTATTGTCGTTTATTGGGCAGAAGGAAAACCCAATGAAAAAAATTACTGATAGCAAAATAGTTTCGTTTGCGTCACTTTAAGGTTTTTATTGACAAATATCAGCATTTCTTTTCAGTCAATATTTTTATTGAACGAGAAGCTCGAAAGTTTTTAAATCCCAAATTTTCATAAGTGGATGAAAATCTTCAAAAATCCAGCCATCTTGAAACTCTCAGTAATTCTCTATTCAGAAACAGCCGAAGAGAAAAGCTTCATTCCTGAATCCAGCTCTTTAGCTGAGCTTCCGAATGAAAAGGTACGATTGCCAAAGAAGGTTTTATAATTAATTTGATTGATTCGAAGTACTCGGTCAAAGGATTGAACTCAATCCTATCGCGAGCGACGAAGTAAACTTACATTTTTCACGCTGGTACCAAAGGACGTAGTTTCCGGTCGTTGTTGCGACACCTGGGGCTTTTGCTGGAGAACGTATCGCGGCAACGTTCCCATGGACAGTTCGGTGTAAGCGTTTTCTGTAAATACAAACGTCTTTGATAACATAGTCAAATTAACTCGGTTCATTGGAGTTAACTCATGGAAAATTCAATTCATCATTGCACACAGCTTTACTTCAGGATTAAAAAATGTATTGTTGTTACTAATTATAACGAGATTTTGTAACAAATTTTGTTTGCGAACAACTTTCCCGAACCTTTGAGAGCGAATCTTTAGTTTTCGAAAGTTCATCGGGAAAGCAACTGTAAAAAAACACTTTTGAAAAGCACTGAACAAATGTCGTCGCCCGGAGAGAAAATTTGGTACCGTTGGCATGTGGTATTATGTCAGGATCTTTCTCGTCGAAGCTCTCGGCACTAGCGGAGCTCGGTGGAAGCGAAGATCCTGATTTGTCAATGGGAGCAGCAAGATCGGACATGCCACCGTCGTCGTGGGAATCCTTGTCCTCTCGATTCCTCGGCCGATATCGCAGTCGTACAGCAAGTACTATGACAAACACGACGAGAAGGAGACCAGCAGCTGCGGCAACGATCGCACCGAGAAGGGGTCCGGATAACGACAGGATCACCGGAGTCAGAGCTGCCGAGAAAATGCGATAAAAATTGATACAGAGACGTGATAAGGTCGATCACAGGAGCTCGGCGTTGCGAGCGAATCCAAGAAGCGCGAGGAAATCATCAACACTATTTTGTCACGTGGGGAGACATGCTCTAGGGAAATTAGCAAATTTGAGCTCTAGTAACGTGCGTGTTTCTACCAAGGAAACTTGGCCAAGTTTCCTTCCCACCATTCCTTTTTTCTGCAAAGTTCTAATTTTCATGGAACTTCTCAGAATTGTAAAGTTGGTCGACGTATTCGACACGTATTTTTCCCTCATTTCCGTGAAATCTCATTTTCGACGAATACAAAATTGCTTTTTAAAAAACTCATTCAAAATAAATGGTAACAATGCGTTAATCGGATTCTCCGTTTTCGTCTGACTCGTTCATGAAAAAATCATCTTATTTATTATTTAAGATAAGTGTAAGCAGATTCAAACAGTGACGATATTTTTTTCCTAGAACTCTGTTAATATTCTGATCAAAATTTTCACCTCTCGTTGTATTCAATGCAGAATGAATTGAACACTTTCAGAAAGTCAGATTTTATAACGAAAAAAGAAGCCACTTTAAAACTCATGTAATATTTCTGTATTAGATTTTGTTTGTATCAACTTTTAATGGAATGAAAAAATTTTTTTTTAAAAAAACGATTTTCGAGGTAAAGTTTGTTGGTTTTCTGTTGAAAAAGCATGCACGAACATTTATTTTAAAAATGGTCGATGTGCCATTTATAAACGGCTGAGTTGTTTTCAAGCCATGTTTGTTAGGCCCTTTCCATCGTATTTCAATGAACTTTAAAAGAACGAGAGAGCGAATCGCCCTCAGCGCTCGAAACTGTCCTTATACTCCCGGACCTTTGAACTAAAAAAATGTGAAAACCATTTTTTTTCAACGTTGCTGGCTCCAAATACCCTTCTAATCCTTTTTCGATGAATATTTTTGGGAATCTGGGAATAAAGATATACAGAAACAAAAACACTGGGTTACATATTTTTTTCGGACTATTTCGAGCGTTCTCTTTCCATTCATAGTACATTGGAGTGAAAAATGAAGAGCCGTCACGAGCGACAGTGCTTTCGACGATGCCCATTGGAATTCGTTCGATTAAGAGATCAAAGATCGATTACGAAACTCGAACGTTTTTTTTAGCCTGAAGGACTCAGTCGCACAGCAGAGATGATTTTTTGAAATCCATTGAGTATTTAAGCCCCGAAATGAGACTGAGAAAACATTTTTCGTTGTTTTCTTTTTGGCACAGTTCGACGAGCGTGTAGTAGAAAAATAAATTATCGTAGAGCTCTCTATGGAGGAAAAACGGAAAACCAAAAAAATTTTCAAAGGGCTCCCCTCGAAAAAGAGATTTCACTAGAAAAAAAACGTTTTGTTTTTTCAAATTCACTTTTCAATATCCCGCGAGTGATAAATCCCACTCGGGGAAGGACGCCTCGCAAGTTTCCCTGTGACAAAGGAAGGGAAGAGAAAAACAGAGGCAAAGAGTGGGGGAGAGAGAGAGAGAGAGAGAGAGAGAGCCAAGTCCGTGCGAGCGCGCGGACACGGATGAAAAAGCCCGACGAAGCACAAAAGGCAACGAGGACGTCGACGACGAGGAGGGCGACGACGATGACGACGACGATGAGGGTATGATGCGTGTCATACCTGGATATCTGCGATGCTCAGGGCTCTTACCCTGCTCCTGAAGGAACCGTTGACTCTGGAGTACAGTGGCGTTGCTCATGGCGTGGGCGGTCATAATACGAAGAAAGAGAACAAGGCCGGAACGACTTCTTTCGGGTGGTAGATCGGTTACTTCGAGCATGCTCGGGGTTAGGCTCGTCGCCGAGGCGAGAAGATGCCTTGTTCCAGCATCAAACACTTGAAGGACGTACGTTGCCGAGTTTGAGTCAAGATATTCGCTCTCAGCACAGCTGACTCTCACGCTCGTTCGACTCTCCTCCTTAATGGTGCAGTTCTCCGGGGAGGGTGGATGCGCCAGCCTGCTCTCACCTACTACCATATTCGTACACCAAGTCTCAGCGACATTTCTTGCCTCTGTCCTTCCTTCTTCTTTTATATTTTTATGTTTATATGTTTTTTTTTTTTAATTATTTTATTTCATTTATTATTCTTTTTTCTTTTATTTCTTTTTGCTCGATTCCCGGAAATGTCTATCTTAGATATGGTTTTTTTGTCTTTTTAATACAATTTATTTGTATTTTACGAAATATCTTTTCTCTTCGATTCGCTCGTCAACCGAGTTACAACGCGATATACTATTGCTCAGAGGCTTCACCGCAAACATGAACCGCCTCGTGGTCTCGAAACGTACGTACGATGCAAGGCCGTGCACAAGCGCAGCGAAAAGTGCAAAATGAAAAGAAATCATAAAAAAAAAAATATATATATATATATATAAAAATATGTGTATGTGCTACTTTTGATCAGCTCGAGGCCAATTCTTACCGGTTCGTCTCTCAGGAAGATTGAGAGTCGCCGCTCGCAGACGCACTGCTTCGCTACGTCCTTTCGCGTTGCTCGCGTATATTGTGGCGTGGTAAGTCGAACCCGGTGTGAGACCGTGCACCCCGAACGAGGCCTCTTTGCTGGTACGATTGTGCACGAGCCCACGAGCCTCCAGGGTGTTGGTACTGTCGTCCATTTCCAACTCCAGGGTAAATCTTTGGGGGAGGCCTCCATCGAAACCCTCGGTGCACTCGACGTACAACGAGTTTGTTGTTTGGTTGAGTATCGTACAGTTTTGGGGAGTGTCGGGACGTCCTGTGAAAAATCAATGAAATAACGTTGTTGAATAATGAATTTGAAAATATAATTAAACATCTAAATCTAGCTGAAAATCTATTTCAAATTCCCAAATAAACTTCATGTTTTGATTTTTTTTTTTTTTTTTGAAACTAGATCGTTTTACGAAATATACGACTACGGAAAATTGATATTTGTTCTGTTTGGTGTGCCTCGCAAGGCTATTAAATGTTCTTTCCCAATGGCACGATTCAGTGAACCCTAATATCCGGAATACAGGCCTTTTTTCAACCTCTTAAGTACCAATTTTCAGAAAGACTCTTGATTGGTATATTTCATTATTATTATTGTTATTATTATTATTATTTAACACATGGTTTCACCATGGACGATACGCGCCCCAAGATGTATTTTTTGAACTATGCATGCGTAATTTTTCCACATGAAGTATCGCGTAGTTTTAGCAGATTTTAATTGGGTCATGGGAAAAAAGTTTAATTGGCTATTAAACGGAGTATCATCAGACTTCTTCCGGGTTGATTTTCTTCTGATGAGTTATTAATAATTAAAGGTAACGAATACGCGTTTTTTAAACGTACACACCGCCGAAACTGTTCGAGTTGGAGTATAAATGGGCACGGTCAAAGAGCATGAAATGCCTACAAAGACATTCTTTGACAGCATGTTTCTACACTGAGCAGTCTACTTTATAAATTTATTCGGAAGGCGACGTGGTTACGTTCTCAATTATAAGTTTTCATGTCGATCGGCTATATATTAAAAGTAAATTCTGAAGATAGGAAAACAAAAGTAGAGAATTTTTCTAGGAAATTTCATGCTCCGTAAGATTGCTCTTATTCAATTTTCCTCAATCAGCAACAGCTTCGAAATTGAAGCGTAAGTATATTCATTAACTTCAATAACTAGTTAGTAGAGGATTCAATGTAGAATCTTAGACTTCGTAACTAGTAAATGGACTCATAATTCAAGAATTCAGGATTGTATAATCGACCGTACGAGCTGAGAAGGATTTTGTAGGACAGTCAAAAAGATGAGGTCATTTGGCCATTGAAAATGTGTGCCCCGAAATTTTTGTGAGTCAAAAAATGTTTATTTTTTCAAATTACTCAAATTTTTGGCTCCGTATGGTAGAAACTAGGAAAAAATTTGTGCCAGTCTGAAAGCAATGAGATACTGAGTTAAATTCTTTCAATTTTTGAATCTCATCAGGTTTGAATCGCTTCATCAATAACGCCATGTGACAAGGAAGAGCGGAGGATGAGTTTCTCACCGGCTGGGACTATGTGATAAACACATGGTTCCACTTGAGTGCCCTGATCATTGGTGCCCCAACAGAGCAGAGTACCGTAGTCGAGTTCGGTCATGGGAGTGTAAGCGGCCTTCGATCGGGTTCCCTCAGTGCTAATGTGTTCTTGGGCAATGTCCACCGCTTCCATTGTGTTGTTAAATTTCCATGTAAAGGAGACCCGAGGTGGATTCGCCTCAAGCTCGCAGGGTATCGTTACCGGTTCTTGACGAGCGACCCCAAACACCCGTGTCTGCCCTTGGTGGCAGACGGGCGCATCTGGATTTAACAAATATGATAATTCGGTCAGAGCTCGTTGCGCTTCGATCATGTATCAGATAAAATCCCTTTTAATTCGTTGTTTTTAAGACTATTTCAAGTTTTCGTTTTTATTTTACTTTATTTTTCCAACGGTATCTTTATTTTTATGAATGATTTCAAATCAATGAATTTTTTACTCCAAAATGTTCATTGATAATGATTCAACCATCTGATTGAATGATTATTTTTTATTATTATACGATGATCCTCAAATCGTTTACATTTTATGTCAAGATTGAGGTCGTTGCTTCGACCATCGCCTTCCTGATTGCTCCCGATGCACGTGTATCTACCAGCACTTTGTCTCGACACGCTTTGCAACACAAGACTTTGGTTGCTTACGATCGTTCCGGTTGCCGCGTTGTTGTACAGTGGATTTCCCTGTAAACGATTACGAAATTTTCTACATATTGGCGCACGAAAGTGTGTTCACTATTCTCAAGCGATTTTTAAGCAGCCACTGCGTTTCGTGTTTTTCTGATTGGTGCAGAGTGTATTGTTTACAGCCAGCTATATTTTTTATGAAAAACGTTTTCGAGGGGATTTTTCAAACGTGGTGAATCAAAGAATTTGTAATTGCAATTTTACTTTCATAAAAATTTATAAATTTTTGTAAAAAACATTCAGAAATTCCGTGCTCAATTTACTGAAATTTTACATTGAAAAATTGCATTGAATTCATTTTGAATTATGGGAAAGTTGAACGCTCAATCGGTGCTTTACAGCTTGAATTGTTTTTCTGATTGTTTTTATTGGGGACATGCCGTTGTCATAAGAACGAGCAACTGCAGCAGTAACTTAATGAAATATTAAATAAAATTTATGTCCAAAGCATGAGCTTACATTGTGCTGCCAAAAGACTTTGTACACCCAAGGATTCGAACGAATGTTGCACTCGAAATAAACGTCCATGCCCTCGCGAATCGCACTCGCGTTCAGATTGCTACCAAGCTCGAGGCTTACCACTGGTTGATCTGCGAAGCACAAAAGTTTTAATGTAGTATTTCTCTTTTCTTGGCTATACTTTTTTTTTTAAATATACTCAATTTTTTCATCATTACGCTCATTGATTAAGGACGGAAACGATGGTTTTTTTGGTTTCTAAGAATAATGGAAAAACGGAGTTTCAGAAGTGAGGAAAAATTGTGGAAAATATAGAAGGTTTTCTACACAATCGACAAATTCTTTCGACACACTCTCCTAATAAGATATGATTTTGGAACGTATCATTGGATCTAAAAAATCTTAACGTTTGAAATATTTTCAGATTCTCGTTGGACACCGTACGAGTACAGAAAGTTGATGAACTAATTTCGGAGTCAACTGTAACGAATCGTTGATGATTTTCTCCGGATTTTCAAATTAGTTCGAAGCAGTTTGCTTTTCCACTTTCGAAATGACGAACGTCCACTTTTATTTGAAGAAAAAACATTTTTCATCCGCATCGCATTCGTACAGAGAAAGTGCTTGACGTTGAAAAAAATCGAATGTAGTACTAACGATGAATATCGAGTTTCCAGGAATCTTCGAGGGCGGATCCAGGAATCTCGGATACACCACCGCGACAGGTGACGAATTTTCCAGCGTCCTCAATGCTCGGTACAAAGGTCACTGTACTCGTCGTCACATTACCATCTTGTTCCGAAGTTTGCCTGGCGTTCCGCAAAAGCATGCTGCCCTTGGTCCAGATTATCTCCGGAACGGGTCTCGCACCGACGACCTCGCAACTCAACTCGTACGTTGCTCCAGCGCTCAACGCACGATTCTCTCCGAGTATTCTTACCCACAGTGGTTTTACTGTAATTCATTATGGAGATTAGTTAGAAGAAAGTGAGTGCAAAAGTAAGACTTTCGTAATCGAAAGTAAAGATATTCGGTTGGACGTTAAAACCTCGAAAAGCTATTTTTCTTCTGTTATTTCCGGATTCATAATTTTTCTTCAAACACAATAATTTCGAATATTTCTACCGATAGAAGAAAAACCGCTCAAATCATCGACGAGACAGACGAAAAGCTGGTTTTCAACTTGACGAAGCTCGCGACGGAGGGCTTTTTCGACGACAAAAATTCTCTTCCAGTAGAATTGTGACCGCCCCTTAACAGGACACGACTTTTGAAAAGTCATCCAACTTTACTTTTTACTTATCTGCAGTAACGAAACCTGAACAAAAGTTCGCTCGTTTTTTCAAAACTCTTAAATAGTTTCACTACTGACAAGATCATTGAATCCGATGAAAATTATATTTCCATGCACGTTTTTCCAAAAAAACCGTTTTTATTTTTTTTTTTCCGTCGATCATCCATTTCAAAGATTTTATCAACAGCGCACACCCATCTTTTTTTTGGACCTGTCTTCTCCCCCATTTTCCTGTACGAAAACTGAGTAAGATAGAAGAAAAAACAAAATATTTGTGTATTTTAAGAGTATTTATAATTTATACCGGTCCAAAAAATTCGTGAAAACAGTCTTCTTTTGTCCGTCTAATTAGGGTAGACTCCTTAAAAAAATAAACGTAAAAAGCAGGCACCGAGGTTGGTCACGGTTTGCGTTTTTTAAATTATTATTCGATAGAATGTGCGGACGTGCGAAAAGTTGGTTAATGAATAATTCAAATGTTTTTAGTAGTACTCACGTGTCATGTTAAGGGAGACCGAGCTCGATATTGGAGCAACCATATTGTTGTTAGAAGCTTGACAAGTGAAAACCGCGTGAAGATGTTTCCTCTCTAGTTTCTCAAGGCGAAGAACATTCCGAACACTTTTGACGCCGACGGTATCGTAGCTGTCGTCGAGAAGAGCGTTTTCCTGCCACCACGTGACACGAGGTTGAGGCCGACCTGCGATATGAACTCGCTCGTTATTATCTTGTCGTCGAGTTCACCACTGTCAGCAGTGTCTGACCGTAGCGAGACTCGTTCCACTTACCACCAGTTGCAACGCACGTTATGTTCAGACTGGAGCCTTCGCTGTAAGGACCGAGAATGTAGTTGCGGATGTGGGACCTTCCGTCTTCGTCCAGGATGCTCAACTGGTCCGGAGGGACTGCCGAACAAGGTTTTTCATTTATTTTATTTCTCTGGATTCAAACTAAACAATCGAATCGCGAGGTACAGCCAGTCGGAGTTGAAATTATTCCGAAAATTAATCGACTATCGTCTTTCAATTACATCCTTTTGTGTTGGACTATTTTCTTTGATTCAAGTCGGTGGATGTTTGATTGTACGAGAGGGTGCGAAATGCACGGCACTAATTTTATAGGAGCGTTTGGTAATTTTGTTTGTTTCCTAGAGAAAAGTTGTGAGTAAGGCAAGCGTTAAATGATCGAACACGGAGAAACAAAAGATTTTTATGCTCTACGATATTTGCCCCACGCATTTCATTCCATTTTCGACCGTTTCCAAAAGCTGCGAGCATCAAAAATGCGAGTCAATTTCAATATTTCATAATGCATTAAAAAGTGATGTAATCAACAAACAGAAGTCTGCATGAGTAAACATTTGATTTTGGAAATTTGTCAAAAGCGAATAGAAGCCCTCGAAGTCCGATTCCGGAATTGCACATGCAGTGCGACATTAAATTTCCTTCTCTCAGATATAATTTTTTTTCAGCGATGTTTCTGTACCGTTAAACATAAATAAAAAAACGTGTCAAAGCTTGAGACAAAAGTTTTTGAATAATTTGTCGTGTAATCTTGGTGGCACAGGTAGCAGCGCGGATACGAAGATCCTCACTTTTTTCTTGTATTTACTCGCACACCGTCCAAGTGGAGAGATTCTTCTATGACGAAAGATATAAAATAGAAGAATGGGCTTACTTATAACGGTCAGATTAACTTTGCTGTTTCGCGTTGGCGATTGTCGAAAATCGACTCGGCAACGGTAGAGACCCGCATCGCTTTCTCGCACCGATTCGAGCCGAAGGCTCGCTGGTTTGTCCGCGTGCGAAAAGGATCCACGTCCGTTAAGGTTCGGATCCTGCCAGTGCATTCCCTGCTCGAGACTTCCGGTTTCTCGGGAATCGAAGCTGCACAAGAAACCATCTTTCCAATTATTGTTCTTGAATCGGGAGAGCGTGACATGAATAACGTATGAATGAGATTTAAACCTGTATATAGGAGTATCAGTTCCTTCCTTGTACCAAATAACGAGCTGAAGTTTCTCCCCGGGTACGGGGGGCTCGACGTCACACGGTAATTGAGCGATTCCCCCGGCGACTGCGTCGGCATCCGTCATCCTCACTGCAATCACAAAATTCCTACAATCGTTTCGATGACTCTGGCGCGTATATATAATAGTACCGTAGGATGAATGCATATAAAGGAGACGCGCGTCCCCTTTATAACGAGAACGTTGCTTACGCGAGGGGAATTCCTTTCGCGTGCATACGCAAACTCGTGAATTATTTATCAACCATGTTAAATATTCAACTTTTAATAGCTCCTATATTTTTATACGTATTTACGTATCGCGACGTGAGTTTTGGTGTACGTCGAGAGAAGAAAGGCCTGAAGTGGGATGGAGGAGGATAGGGCGCCGTTGAGAAAACAAAATTGTATTTTTCAGTTGAGCGAATGCATGACTCCGACTCTACTGTAGCTGTTACAGCCCTTATGGAAAACGCCACGTCCCGAGCGGCATTTATTTATTTGTATTAAGCTCTTTATTTATTTTTCAAAGATGCTTTCGGTAGTGTCCTTTGTGTCGAGCTGCTTGCTCGGAGTTATTTAAAAATTGAAGCTCATATTTCGTGTCTCAACTTTGCATGCGCTTATTCATAAATTTTCAATACTTTGAAATATGCTGGTTTAATTTACCATGTAAAAATGATGAAAAAGAATTATGTCGCGGTTGTTCGAGAAGAATTTTCATCGTTTATTAGACAATATTTTTCGTCCGGATAAAACGAATTCTGTCGGGAGTTTCTTCCTCACTCTTTCTCTCTCGCTCGCACTTTCTCTTCCTTTGGCTCTTCAATGCTTGCAAAAGATTCTTTTAAAAAGCTTCGTGCATTCGGAGCGTCCTCGAGGGAACGAATCTTTCATTTTTCTTGAGCAATATCCATTCGAGCGACGCGACGAGATGATCATGTAAAAAAATTAACCGCCATGCATCAGTTTAAAGTACAACGCGCGATAAAACGTCAATTTATGGAGAAATTATACACTCGGCACTTTCGATTAAAATACCAGGCCACGCGATGAACAATATCACGATATTATGCATCGAAATTCTGCGAATCGTTGCAAACCTCATCTACGCACCAGTGACAAAAACGAGAATGTGCGCAAGCGGAATGCGCCTGCATATTTTCAATTTATAATTATTAATTCAAAGGCAATTGTATTCACTCTCAATTTCCCTCATTGCTTAATACAACGACGCAACATTTTACGCATACCTGGTGTACCGAAATGTATTCAACGGACTTTTGTATGCGACGTGCTCATTTGAGCGTATTTTCTTTAAATTCTACTAGTTTTCCATGACTTTATACGATTGCTCTACCTTGAAAGATTCGTCGAAAAAAAATTTCTGACAAATAACATGGAAAATATTGAGGTCGCGGTAGAATGAACCATGACCTTGTAGTTTTATTGAAATTCGTGCATTTTCCGAGAAAATTTCTCGACGAAGATCTCGAAAACTTATCGGTACTCAGTCATGGAACTACTGCACATAACTGCGATCCATTTTTCACTGTATACTGGTTCGCAGGAGCAATATATTTTCCCAGGTCGAAGTACTCGAAAAATCTGCAGTTCTCCTTCGAGAGGGAAGTACATTGAATAATCCAACACGATCAGTGAACTTGTCACACACTTTCATTGAAATAGCTTGAAAATAATGTAATTAGATATTTCTATTTGCAGGAAGATGTTTCAAGTGAGTCTATTTTTCATTTACAATGAAAGAGTGTAATGAGATTTCAGTTTTAGAAAAAAGTGACGTAGCTCAGAAAAGTTTTGTGTGCTTACAGCTTCCATAGATTGACTTCTGTATTATGAGTTCTCCATGAATTTATAACGCAACGGTGTAATTGCGCCGAAAGATTTGGCACGGAAAAAATCTCGAGTGCTTGCCTCTGGAGATTACGTTAAAAGTATCATTTCATTAAAGTGATTATTCTGAACTGTATTTCCAGTGATAATTGCCTCACCTTGTACGTAGAAGTAATCAGGCCAAAGCCCGATGAGACAAAGTGAAATCCCCTCAACCATATGTTGGAAGAGTTTCTACCTTCGATTCTATTCCGCTATAGCGAAATCACGTACCGTTATGTGGAATGAATATATTCCTGATTTTGGATATTATTCTGTTGTTAACCGGTTGACTGGTCAACCTGGTGTCATACATGTACGAAAAAAAGTCGGGCCCATTCTCTGATAATGTATCATTTCGACCTAAATACAACGGTTTTTGACTCTTTGAGTCGCCGATTCCATTTCCGAATTTAATTTTTACGTTGCTATTCTTAAAAGGGGGGAAAAAATCAAAGGTTGAGGGTGAAATTTGCAGATTTTCCAATCGAATGTTCTTATGCTATGTTACACAAAACATGTACTATCAAAACATGGTTTGAAACATGTTTCACACGATTATGAGTCAAATGAGATAAAGTTGTAATGACCGAAAAAAAAAATTTTTCGAAGGCAATAGACTTCGAAAAAATTCCAAAGTTCGAAAATTTTCGAAAATTTTAAAAATCGAAAAAATGACCTCCAAGGATGGGTTCGAAACATGTTTCACACGATTCTGAGTAGAATGAAACAAAGTTGTAATGACCGAAAAAAAAAAAAATTTTCGAAGGCAATAGACTTCGAAAAAATTCCAAAGTTCGAAAATTTTCGAAAATTTCAAAAATCGAAAAAATGACCTCCAACGATGGGTTCGATACAAGTTTCACACGATTCTGAGTCGAATGAGATAAAGTTTAATGACCGAAAAAAAAAATTTTCGAACTGACTGAAAAATTGCCGAGGTTCGAAAATTTCGAAAATTCATTATCCCCAAAAGGGTGAAAAATGAACGGAGCAGGCTAATTGACTGCATTTGAAGAGATGCCGTTGGGCCAACAACAACCGAAATTTTAAGTAAAATATCAATCAGACCTTGCTTGAATGAGTAGATTAAATGAATACTTGAAATAACATGATCGCATCCCTCGGGCAATGAGCCAAAGTATTTCAGTCAGTTTTGTTACAGTCGTGTTCGAGTTAAATAAATTGCCTCGTGTAATCAGAACGTACGATGTTCGATCGAACAATTGCGTGTTCGTAATTCGGAAAGAAATTTTCGGAACCGTATTTTTTATCCTTCCTTAAAAAAGCCATTTCGACACATTGAAATGTGAAGCCTCTATTCGTTGCCATGGTTTTGTTTATTCGTTGTTGCTAGTTTATACAAAAATTCCATTACTTTCCAAGTCACTCGACAGTTAATAAGTTTCATCGAAATTTAAGGCCTCTCCATTTTTAGTCAGAACGTCAATCTTGACATATATTTCGGTATAACTATTTTGCATTAATGCCCTTATTTCAATGTATTCAATGAGCCTTCCACTTTCGAGCACGGCGAAGATAAAAATACTGATTACCCAAGCGACTGCGCAGCCTCTGAGTGATCGTTATTTGACGACTCAACATCGGAGTCTCACACGCTCACGGTTCGTGTGGCGCACATACGCAAACGAGCTACCGTACATACATTTCGATTTAAATGTGATTATTTCAAACCCAATCGATCCTGTGGCTCGAGTTTTATTATTTTTCCAACGGAAGCATTTAGTGCGATCGCATAATACGAAATAAGCTCAATCAAATGAATGAAGATTCAGCGATTCGTAGCGTAGTTGTCTCACCGAGATGACTTTCAAGGATCGCAACAACTGAGCGATAAAATGAGCGCAATATGATTATTGACGCGGCGAGTGAATCGTTCTGCCTGATCGCGTAGTGCAACACACTTTTATTTGTGATGAGTGTAGTCATTGCGTAACATCGACGATCGCTCGTGGCTCCGAAATTCTCGTACTAGCAAATTTATCTCCGGGCGTTTTATCGCTCCGTTGCAAATTGGTGAATTTATGAAAATCACAGTGTGCTGTCCTCGCGAATTTGTTTCTTTGACCAAGCATTTCTGTCGCGGTTCATCAGTATCGATAGAGACAAATTGACGATTGCGAGCCAAAGTGTTCGTTACATTTTTCAGTTCCCAGCATCCAGCATGATGCAGCAAGGGGAAAAAAACAAAAATCTGCGTTCACGAAAATCAATAGGGAAGCAGAGCTCTTCGATAGCTGGCCGTTTCCATCCGCGGGCTCGCCTATGCGTACGAGGATTAACAATTACACAATATCAAGTTAAATTCGACTAAAAATGGCCGCGGTCGGTGACTTTTTATCATCGCTCGAGTACAATTCAGCGGGGGATTCGCTCCGGGATGTAGGTCCTTTGTCGAGAGATCAGCGCGTTCTGAATAGTTTAAATCCCACAGCAGGAGCGAAGGCCTCTGTGTAGGATGAAGGAGAGACGCCAAAATGCCTGCGAGGCGTTATCCTTAGTACGTAATGACGTATGCGCTCGCAGGGATGACGCGTGTACACTACAATTATTCTTATTATTTTCATTTTTAAACAAAATCATAATAATAACAATAATACAAGCGGTTTACATCGGTCCTGCATCTTTCGCACATTGTAATGCGCGTTATGAATTAACAAAAGAGTGAAAAGTACAAATGCGACATAATGGAAAATTATGCAGGCTTAGGAGAGTGCATATTTTCTTTTATTCCTCTACGTTTTTTGTTTGATCTTTTTCTCCTTGTTGTTGATTTTTTTTTTTTTTTTTTTTTTAAATTTATTTCTTTCTTTTTTTTCCTGTTTCGTCAGCACGCGCGTACGTAAAATTGACTCCGCCTCCGACATATGTGCACGTGTCTGGTACACGCGCAAGAAGAAAATAGGAGAACGCGCCAGAGAATTGTACACTGCTGGCGCGACAATGAATATCCAAGAGACAATGCTGCATGCGCATAGAGATATGTGAAGAAAGAGAGAAGGGCGGGGGAGGGGAGGGGAAAGCTTCGTACTGAATTTCCATCTCGATGCACCTTTGCCATCAGGTAGGAACCAGGGAATGGACGGACCGACAAACGCAGAGCCGGGGATAGCGAGTCCCGCGCCTCGACGACTCGCATATTTCTCGCGTTTTCATAAATGCCTAGGACGACATAAGCTGAAAATACGGAGCTCGCTAGTATTTTGAACATAGGCGGGAAGGAGGGGGGGAGGGAATTGGGGGTAGAAAGGTACAATAGAGACAAGGGGTGTCTCGTATACATACATATGCGCGCAATCACATTTTTAGCCTCGTTCAAGTACGAGATTCAAGCAAATGCATCGGGGTTTATATATACAGTCGGGGAGAGATTGCACCGTGGATCGCACAGTAGCAGTGCTAAATTATTTATCCTTGTTATTCTCTTTGTATACACACAGACGCGCACACACCTCGTACCCCCGACGCCTAAACCCCCAGGAAACACGCTATTCCTCGATCAATTATTTCCTTCTCCCTTTCTCGTCCGCCGGTCTGTCGCTTTTGCTTTACAGTTTCTCTACATATAGAGGAAATAAAAATATAGAATTCACCGTTTCGCGGAATTCTTATTAACTTTTTATTTTTCCTTCTGCATCCCTCATTTTTCATCGTGAATCGTGAGCGGAGTCTCCGCTCCTGGTTGGAGAGCCTCTCGTTTAGCAACGTCGGCTTTAAAATGTGTCTCGCCGCCGCCGTCGTCGCGCGCGCGAAGATATCGAAACGTACATCGAATAACGCTCAATTCCAGTTATCGAAGCGAAATAATTGCGGTCTCCTCGCGTTATCAACCGCACACATATATACGTGTGTTCTCTGGCGTGCTCTGCATCGGAACAATGGAAAGAGCCGATAAAATCACCGCGGGGGAGTAAACTCACCGAGTGGAAGCAAGAGGAAAATAAATAAAAGACGTTTCTTCGTCCTTTTTTCCTCGTTGCGTTGTCCACGGAATCGAGAAAAAATACGGTGAATTCGGACAGGGGGAGAAACCGGGAGAAACCCCTTGGATAGGGCGTTGTCGGCCGAGAAGCGATACAAAAGAAAAGTGATTTTTACGTCTCTCGTTTCCCAGCAGCGCTAAAGAGAAGTCCGATACAACGACTTCCGGAAGTTTGCACGTGCTCGTATGAAGAGCAATTGAGAAATCGGAGGTTAATTGAGTTAGCACTTCCGGTTGTAGGGGCTGCCTCTGATAATTGTAGCACAGCACTGGTCAAGGCACCAACAGCAGCCCTTATTTTTCACGTCCTTTTCTTCTCTCCCCTGCGCAGCCGAATTGTCAAACTCGTTTTCGCACGCGTACACGTGCACACACTTATGAGTGTAACCGGAGAATCGCTCCGTGTTTTTTCTCTCTCAGCGAGAAAAGTTGACCTCTTTTATTATCGAAAAACATCGCTATGCACAATGGAACGTCGAGATTCAGCCTGCGCTATACTTCGACGGAGTATACTCGCGGAGAACAGGAGAATGAGAGAGAGAGTCAAGAGCGTTTGGATAAACACCCTTAGAACGAGCTCATTGGACCGAGACCATTCACTAGTCGTCGTTATACACCCGTCAGAGAGTCTCGCCACCCTGAATTCTGGGGTAATAATGCACTGAGAGGTGCTGGTGGCTGCGCGTGTGGGTTTCGATAGGCGTTATAATACACACGTGGTTTAACCTCTGGTGAATGGGCCGTTTATCGAGGGCTAGAGGGATTATCGGGGAAGGGCTAATTTTTTTTTCTTTTTATTTTTATTTTTTTTTTCTTTATCACATCAGTCGAGTAGATTGATCTCGGTCTTTTGTCGTGACGGGAAAATAATTCAGGGGAGCACGTTATAGAAAATACGTAGAAAAGGGTGCGGATGAGGAAGAGAGAGTTTGTTAATTAAAAATGGAAATCAGTCTCGATCGGTGGGACGCTCGATCGAGACGGATAATCGATGGACGATCCTTTGATTCTGTTTCGGACGGAGCATTGAATATTGGATGGTCGCTTAACTCAACGACCTCGTTTTTTAAAAGTTCGCTAATTAATGACACTTCCTATATCAATAAGAGCATAATAAAACGCCAGTGCTTCAGTAATTTCGTCAAAGAGTCGTTGAAATAAAAAAAATTTTTAAAGTCGAATTTATTCCATGAATAAATGTGTTTCTTTTCGCAATAGAATTTTATATTTTAGTTGTACCGAAGGAAATTTTAGTTTTGCTTTTACGAATTTAAATAATGTGTCGACACAAGCAAAACGTATTTAAGGCCTTAACACCCTCGCAGCGGGCGGCTTTCTTGATTTTTTTCGACAAGAAAATAATTGTTTATTGAAAATTAGCTCCAGCTGTATTCCAGTATAGCACCTTTTTTTGAGCATCAGTTGCGGTGGACATGATGACTAAAAAAACTATTAATTCGATCCATACCAAATTTATACCACTTATTTATTATAATAATAGGCCCGGGCCTGGACGAAGGGTTTGTAAAAATTTTGATTTAAAAAAAATGGCGACAGTTTTAACAAAAAATCATTTTTTGAGGTGCTAAATTTTTAGTTTTTTGTTACAATTATTTTTTTTTCCAACAAATTACGAAATTCTTCCTCCAGGCCCTAGCTAATAAAAAAATGTTCGATTTATCCGCCCATCGCACAGGTGTATACAAGGCCTTAAAATTATGCTCGCGCTTCAATCCAGCAGTAAATTATTTCCACCAATTTTTTCGGTACATCAGTCGAGCTGCTAACCATCAATGTCCCATACAATTATGTACAGAAAATATAAAATCTGGGCCGGTTCTGCCAACTGAATTTGTCAGTATAAATGTAACGATTGTGCTCATAGAATGTTAGCAAGCCTCTTTCATGGCATAAAATTTGCTAGCACTTTTGTTAAGTGCAATGATTTTCATCTGTTATTGCAATAGTTGGTGGAGTTTCACTCCGTCGTCCCAAAGTATAAACGAGAGGGAACATAACGTAAACGAAATGTAATTTGTCCAAGTACGACTTTCGTTAACTTTCTTTTCCATGTGAACGAAACGCGGCATTCGGTATTCGCGGTGTCCTTTCCTTTTAAGAATATTCCCTTCATATTTGTGATGCATCCAAGTATATATAACTACTGAGACGGAGTTTAGTATCTTCGTATCACCTTACATCATGGAAGATGCAACAAGCTTGGAAATTCAACGGCAAGTAGCTACACCTAAACATCGGTATATGTATATGTGACATCTTGGTACACGTAACAGCCTCTTGCAATCTTCACTATACGTGCAATACACGCTGGAGTATGAGTTTATACGAAGAGGATCTTCGACCGAGTATCTTTGCTGAGTTTGTTCTCTCTCTCTCTCTCTCTCTCTCTCGCTCTCTCCTTCTCCTTCTCCATCTCTTCGCGGATTACACCACATACTTGGATGCTCTCGGCTCGATGTCGTCTGTAACATCACTACCCATTCCTCTGACACACAGAAACTCTCTCGCTCTTTTCCTCCCGTTGGCATATCTCTCCCCTTCCCTCTGTACTTTCTGGTGCAAAGTTCCGTCGTCGACGACGACGTTCATGTAAATACAGGCCGATTATACAAACAGCATATACAGTTACCCGGTATCTAACCGAGTTTCCTACGATATTTGAGATCCGAATCGACTTTTCCCGGACGAATAAGCAGGCAGAGGAAAGGGAGGAAGGAGCGCCGGTACACGGGAAGCCCCGTCTCGAGAATCAAATTTTTTATTTGATTTTGATCCGCGCCTATGTTTCCTTTTATTATTACAAGAACGTTATTATTTCGAAATAGGCAATAACATGTGAATAATTCATATACGATATTATACTCGTAAAATGGATATTTCGTGGAGGAGAATTTATATATAAAGGATAAAACGAGGGAAAATCGATGATATGCGTAGACGCGAAATAACGGGCATAAATCAGAAATGGTATTCATTATCCCGGTGTATATGTAAAAGTCGAAAAAGCCCGTCGGCTGAAATTGTGAAACGGGGGAAATCGGGGCGGTCCTGAAATCGATTAATCATCGTTTTGCTCCAATCGCGTAGTCGAGGGTCCGGAGCGATTCTTTCACAACGGCGATGACTAAAGAAAAAAAGCAACAAATACTAATTGGATCTTCGGAGTTAGCGGCGTCCGATTTCAAGATGTACGTAAGGTGCACCGAGCTTGATAAATACATATGAGAACGAGGCGTATGTTTGAGAAAGGGAAAAAATAAGACAGACGAGCGGTTGGTGCAATTTGTAGCGTCGAAAGGTCTAATGAATTACCAATTAGTTCGTCGGTAGGCGAGGGAGCTTTGTGTAGCCAAGTATAATAATAGACGCAGTCGGGGAGAACGGAGGCGAAAGGCCACGAAAAGCCGAGAGTTTCGTTAAAGACGCGAGGCTGTAGACGAAACGTAGCGAGGAGAGAGGAAACGAGAGAACGGTAGAAATGCGCGCGTATACGTCTTAACTTTCCGTCCACACGAGGATTTACCTCGAGGTGAATTCCGTAGAAATTCTCCGGTATGTTTCACGATATAAATATATGTCTATGGGAAAGGTCCGTGCAATATGGGACACTGGGGCAGAATGGTCCACGCAAGTTTCGCAGCTCCTTGCGGAGAGGGCAAAATGAAAGGGCGCAAGAAGATGAAAGATTTTTTTTATTGGATGGAAATACTAGAAAAAACTGGAGAAAGTTCAAGCCACATGGAAAATTCTTATGCAAATAAAGCTTAATGCGAATTCGCTCAGAGATAATGCGCGCACACTGCGCGTATATGTATGAAAAAAAAAAATGATGATTTTGGAGTTTATTTTGTACAGATTATGAGGCAGAAACTGTGAAATTCTATAAACGCGTTTGTTTGCGGAAAGATATTGTTTTTATTTCGAGGATGATGTCCCGTTTTGCCCCGGTTTATATGAGCGTAGCGAGAGAGAAAGCGGGAAGGAAAGGCAGGAAGAGAATACATCTCTTCTGTCTCGTTCCGACACTGGCGGATGCGGCAACGGCGGCGGTATATGGTGGCGGCCGTGGTACTCGTCCGAGCCAACATCTGGCTCTTCTCTCGCGGAGCCTCGTAAAATAACGAACGTTATTAAAGTTGGATTAAACCGAGCTCTTAACTCCCGCGCGTGGTGCTGACGACTTTTATTCCAATCTCTCGTTTTCTTTTCGTAAATTCGTCGAGTGCCTGCAACTGCACTTTCTACGACACTGCTTAATTCTTCATTTACAGAGGCGTGTGCTGCGAGCCCAGCAGCATCCATTTGTATGAGTTGCGCCTTGTTCCCGTGGCTCTCCAGACTCCGCGGGAACGAATCATCGATAAGCAAAAGAGGGCGCGGACAAAAAATGCTGCTGCGAGAGTGGTACCGTTAGAACTGCTATTCGACGAGCAGGACAAATACATTGCTGGCAGCTTCGACTCTCCCTCCCGCTCGGTATGTACACCCGTGAAGGAAATAACTCCAATATTCCCCTTTAACTTGCACCGAAAAAAGGAATCGAGGGATAAAAGAAAAGGGTAGAAAAGATAACAACGTTACGCAGGAGTAAAAGAGTGGATAAGGGTGAATTGGTTGCGCAATCAGCCGCGAGCGTTTTTCCTCCAAACGGAGAGTGCTCGAGTTACAGTTTCGATCTCAAAGAGCATCCTTTGATGAGGACCGAAGCTTGTCTCGGTACAGACAGCCATTTGAGATAACAAAAATCAACAGAATCAACAACGACAACGCAACAACAACTGAATCAATACTCGCCTGGTGAAAATGAAGATTAAAATATTTATACGGAAAAATTGGTTCATTCGTTGTATATCCGAGATAGCAAACATTTGCAATCAATCATGAATAATAAAATATCTGTCTCTCATCCGTAATTTCGTGCTCTCTTTCCGTATGTTTCAAGCCAGAACGAAGGCAGCGAGGAGAGAGCGCAACGGAGAAAGAGAGTAAGAGAGTAAAGGAGCGAAGAGCGGGAGAGCGAGAGAGAGAGGGTGGGACGTACGACTAGAATTCGCACAACTTTCGCGAACAAGATTAATCGAAGTAAATCCATTCAATTACGTTCTGGCGTGGCAATCCCCGCCTCCTGTACCGGAGGCTCTCGACGCGCTCAATTTGTATTATTTAATCAAAACTTTATCCGTAGTCGCTCAAAGCTCGTGATACGCGAGTTGAAAAGGTGGGAGCAGGACGGAGCGGAGGGGCGTGGGTTTGCTATCGTCGATCGAGCAAAGGAGAATAAGGTTTTGCACGGCGCGCGCCGCGGCGGCACTCTCATCGGTAAGGACCAAAGGATACGATACGTTTTGAATATTCGGGGGAAAAAAAGAGTACCTTCGGGAACCGAGCAGCCTTCTGGAGTGCTAATCCTTTTTTATTAAAAGGAAAAAGAGAAAAATGCAAGTGCTCTCCTCGAAAACCGCAGCTGCTGATGCTGCCACTTTTCGGCGCGCCCGCCCGATTCTCCCTCTTTTTTTGTCAACGTCAGCGCGGTGCACCCGAAGCCATTTTCTATTTCTACGTATAAACGGATTTCTCGGAGATGCTCCTTGGGCTCTGATGGCTAAAAAGAGGAAAAAACGAATGCACAATCCACAGGATCGCGTGGCAAAAAAGGTTGCGCGCACACACACACGGAGGAGCACACGGAAAAACGCTCAGTTATGCACATACACACGCACACACGCATTTACCCACAAATACTTGCCTCGGATCAATTTTTATTTCAGCGCTTGCTCTTCTGGAGGGAGAAGTTGACACACGCGACAAGTCCCGAACAGGAAAAAACCGTCGTCGAACCGCGTTCGAGCTGTTTTCTTCAACGCTCATTTCTTTTTTCCACTATATTTTCGAGGAGTTAAGAAATTCTAAGGCGAAGAAAAAATTCCGCTGATCCTCGCGATACGCGATTCGCCGTTTACTCACAGATCTCGTGATGGACGATTCAGCGTTGGTAAAAGAGTAAAATACAGATACGAGGAAAGAGCTCAGAGTCCTTTTCTGGAAGTCTTCCAACAATGATTTTTACCAAATGAAATCCATACCGTCGAGATGACGCGAGAATGTGTCTGCCAGTCGCCTCGCGCTCAATCCTTTTCCGCGATTTTCCATTCTCATACATGCCCAATTTTCAAGACGTTAGTAATCTTATCATCATTCCTCCACAAAAACGTATCCTGCTCGCGACGTTGATAAAAACACGAAATTTCTCAAAATAACAACAAACAAATGTAAACTCCATCAATAGTTCAGAAAATATTTCCTAATTATATACAAAAAAGAGACCTTGCCGCATTCAACGGCTCGAAAATTATTTCCGCTCTAATCGCAAGTCTCAAATAATTACATCACTAATTACCGGATGCGTCAAATAGCGCTCAGATTTAAGAAAATACAAAAATTTTACTTCGCGATTCTTCCGAAACGAAGTCAACGAAGCAATGTCTCAGCCTTTCGCATGCTTAATTATTCAATCCCAACATCTTGAAAAGTGTTAAGAGTTACGGTTTCCGAGATGGATCGCGACGGGCGGGTAGACACGACGAAATTATAAAGGATCCTGGTAGCTATAGACTATCGTCCGTATATATACGGAGCCCTAAATACACGGTGTCGGGGCTTCGGTCGTCGAAAGTGATTGACGCGTCTATAGCGCCATGCAACGCACATTCGTGTGAAACAAGATCCAGCAAAGGGGATATCCATTGTATGGAAAACTTTGGAGGCTCGCGAAGGTGTTCCGGGTGCGTTGGCTGCGCGAGTGAATCGGAAGGATGATATACGGGAGAGGCGTGGGAGAGAGAGAAAGAGAGAAAAGAGAGGGAGGAAAGCTCGGAATATGGGTCGTTGAAGTCATTCGTGAGGAGGGACACTCTCGAGTAGCTTTGCGAGCTTTTCCTCGAGTCTGCGTCTTGGTAACTATAAGCTGAAAGGCGAGAGAACCGGAACGCCCGAGTAGGAGAGAGGAAGAGAGAGAAAGAAAGAAAGAAAGATATGGAGGAAGATGGTCCCTGAAGGGGCTGCAGAGTCGTTGGACAAGTTTGTTTGCCACACGCTACGGGCCAAACTAGATATTCTCTGCGTCCTCTTGGACTACAACGCTCCTTCCGGGCTGCTATCTTCGATCATTTCCTCTCCCTACTCTGTATACATCGAGACTCTTTCTTCTTCAAAAGTTTCGAAAGCTCCTTCTCGTTTCGCGCAATGCTTTCTCGCCACCTCCCACACGCCTTTCCGCCTCTTCTCGTCGTTCCCTCTTTCTCTTTGTCACTTTGCTGTTAATCGTCTTCGCCGTGCACAAAATATTTATAATATACGATGCACACATCTACATATATATGGATGAATAAATATGGGGGAGGATATTATAAATGCTTTGACGATTTTCACCGAGCTTCAGAGAAAAGGACGAAAGAGAGAGAGAGAGAGAAAGAGGCGAGGACGCGACTACAGCCAAAAGTGAAAAGCTGCCGCTCGAGTTCTCCCCGCACAGCGTGTTATTCAACGATTCGAGCCCGAGCCGCTAACGCCGCGACTTGCACTTGATAGCATCGTTAGCGCCGAAAAAAGAAAGTAATAAAATATTAAAGCGTAAAAAAGCGGAGAGAGAAAAGAGGGATAAACCGCGGGATGTTAATTCGATAACGAGGATATACGTGGCGTATAACCAAATTCTCTCTGTCATTGAAAAAACGTTTGACATTCCGCGATATCGAGCGGCGTATTTAGCCCGGGAAATGATCAATTTCGAGGAATAACGGAGACGAAAAGAATATCCTCAATCGTTTCAGAGTCTTTTTATTCGATTTTTCGTTTTTTTTTCGCTCATCCTCGTACATCGAATTCAGTACCGACGGATTGAAGATGGGAAAAGGTGAGCAACCGCGCAGCGCACACGAGCAACCGAGCGGACGATTGAATAATTTATAGAGCTCGGATTTGGCCGCGATCGGTTGCAATATTAATGCGATCGGGGAGCTCGGGATTTTGGGCAAATTCCAAGTTTACTGATTTACCAAACCTTTTACATATACATACATTAGAGCATATACGTATATATCTGTATATTATTGTAGATACGCATACAAGCGAGAGACGCGACGTACTCGAATCGGGTGTATCAGCGCGAGTGGAGCAAGAAAGAGGCTCTGTGGAATGGTCCGCGCACGACTTTCCGTTCTTCGTGGGATGAATTACGAAATTGAATCTAATATACGCCTGGTACGTAATTTCGAGGAGATAAGGTTGCGCGTCGTTATATACTCTCTCCTGCGCGCACTCGAGTCCCCGGGCCAGCCAGGGCGAGCATTAATAGGAAATTGAACCGATAAATCAGCCACTGGCCCACCGCAGCCCACCGTGCGCTCCGGCGTCCCAGCTAAATTACGCTCAGCACACACGTTGCGGTCCGAATTGATATCAACCGGAGCCGTTAAGGAGCCACGCTGCATCTAATCTCACGCTTCGTTACTCGCCCGCCCCGTTTTCTTTCTCCGTCCACAATTCTCCGCTTCTATACATTTTCTTACCTCGCTTACCTTCGTACATTTAACAGCATCCGCAAATTCTCGTTCTCATTACATTACAAATTCCCTTTGGTAGGAAGAAACATCCGGAATGTTGCGCGGCGTTTTCGGAAAAACTTAAAATCACTTGCCAAACTCCCATCGTCGTCGGTGATTGAAATATACAATTCGTTAGTTTTCTTTTACTTCAATTATTATTTCGTTGACGTGCGCACACTAATTATTCACTGCCTGCAGTTAAAATACTCGAAAAATCTTTTCACTATATTCGTATACCGCTGTTTTATATGCTTCAAATCTTTGCATAATTTCTCCAGTGTACCTCGCGAAGCTCATCGAGTGCTTCTGGAGTTTCAAGAACGACTAATAACCGCGGGAATATTTTTAGTATGCGACGCTTAACTTTGCGATGTTGGAGTCCAACGAAATAAACACCCAACAAAATGGCCGGATGTTTAAAATAATAACAAGTTGCAATTAACATCAACTACAATAAAACAAAGACAAAAAGAGAAAAGCAATTTTTTATTTCATATCAATATCATAGCAATATTTTCGTTATATTTTCATTCGTTTAGTATAAGCTGTGCGTTGGAGGTAAACATAACAATAACATTGGACGGAAGGGGAAAAAAATCAAAAAGCGTATATACCGACGACACGAAAAAGTCGGCGTAATGGGATATTTGATAAGGGATAACGCGAATATGCAGTATCATAGGAGCTCGCGAAGGTACCGTGGGTAAATACGAATCGTATTATCGTTTTGTTGCATCCATTGTGAGTTTTATAATGTAAATAAGGTCATGGTGAACACAGAATACAAGCGGACGGAACATGCATTATTTTCCCCGTTACGTTTGTTTTCGTAAGCCCTAAATAAAGACGAAAAAGTACTCTGTTTGTACGCAGTTATATATTTTCTGGTGTTACGTTTGGAGATGAGTCGATAAATTTGCTGACGCGTTTTGTCATTCAACAATGCTTTAATGATTTGTTTTGCCTCGTCGAAATTTCTGCTACTGCAGCTATTATAAAGGGAGAGAAAAATATTCTACAGAAATTTCCTACTATTTTCGTAAGTACGTAGAATTTGATAAAAGCTGCGGTGTAATACTGTGAGAGTTTTCACGGCTTAGGCTATTATTCTCTGGCGAAAAGCGCGCTGCAAAAATGTGAGCGGGCCAAAATCCTTTGCGAGTCGGGACATCTTTTTACCTCGGTTAAAAAAATAAAAGAGAAAGAAAACAAAAATGAAGAGCGTACATACGGAGAGAACGCGAGAGAGAGAGAGAGAGAGAGAGAGAACGAGAAGGGAATTTTATTCTTTTCTTTCACCGCCCGTCATCACGGGCCAGAGAGCATGCATTTCCACAGAGAGAACTTTTCGCATTATGCGGAGCATCGGGTCTAGAGAGCTTATTTTTTATGATTATTTCGGTTTGGACTACAAAACCGGAGATGACGTTGGCGAGAGGGAGAAAGAGAAAAGGGCGAGAGAGCTCACACAGCGGCTGCATTTATCGTGACCAGAGAGCCGAATCAGCACACACACGCGCATACACACTCTGAAACTTTTTTTTTTTGCGTTTCGTAGATCCTGCGGATAGGTTTTTTCCGCAATACGACCGTTTGTTCACCTGTCCTCACTCCCCTAACTCACGATTGTTTCGACAAGCCACTTTGTTGTTTACCATTAACTATACATCAAGTTGGTGGGCACAATACAATAACGGTTAAAAGTTGCAGCACCGAGCGAGAAGCAGCGTGTATAGCTCGCGTATTTTTGTCGATGCCTGAAAATTCGAGCAGGAGTTTACGATTCCCCCCGTGTCACAATATATTTATAGGAAAAAAATTCTAGAGCCGTGGAAAATTCACCGGTGAAACCTTTTTGTTAACATTCTCCAACAAAATGCCACATAGATGAAGAAAAAAGTGGAGGGATTCTCTCAACGAAACACGGCTGCGAAATAACGAGATGGGAAGAAGAAAAATGCATTTTTTCCCTACGACGACGTGACGCCTGCGAATAAACGTATATGTAACCAACTACAAGGAAGAGATGCCACGATTTAACGTATATAGCTAGTCACACCGCAGGACGGAGATGAATCTCGCAACAGATGCGAAATTTATGTCGTCCTATATTACCGGGGTGTCCGGAAAGCTCTGCTCTCTCCCTCTCCCTTCTCGCTCCTCCCTCGTAAGAAACGCAACGATTCGAGCCAGCTTCCTCTCTTTTCTTATTACACTGTACCTAGGCGCATGGAGCCGCAGTTGAAGACGCGAAGAAAACCCACCGCATAACCACCAGCTCGACAGGAAAATTGTGCAACAACGTGCACAGGCTTTCGGCTCGACGTGCTATTTCCCGAGTGGACTATCCGAGCACACACTCTTCCTGTCAAGCGAGCCTTCCACAGGAGAGAATACGTTCACGGAACAGGTCGATACATCGACGATTATTTGACGAATGAGCTCCATCAGTCTCGCCGCGAAGATACGAAGCTCTGTCCAGCACGTTGGACTTATCATTTGCCTGATGCGATGCTCTATGCGCGTTGAATGTACTAATGATTTAAAACTTAATTTTTGCGAAGTATTTCTTGAGAGATGTGACGAAGGCACGAGAGCAAAAACATTGTGGCTATTTTATTAATCACCAATCGAATGTTTCCGAAATTTCGTGGCTTCGCTGACAGACAAAAAAGGCTAGAAAATGTTTGTGTTTGGCTTGGACTTGTCTCGGTTTCGTGAAAATTATTTCGTTTGGTTCGCCGCCGGTCGGGGAACAATTGGTAAGAAGTGGCACAGCTATTTGGAAAATTTTGAAATTGAATGCCCGCGCTCGTTTTTTAAAGCCTTCTGCGGCCATGATTCCGAAATAGCGAAGAATCGTAAAATCTGGAATGCGCTCACCGGAAAACTGGGCTGCTGTAGTCATTTGACGGGGTTGGTTTTCAACGGAATTTCATTATACTTGGAAAATAGCGATGAATTCATGCCGATATCTCGATCGGATTGACGCACCTGAAATACATTATTGAAAAAGAAGAAAAATCAAGGGAATGTGAAAGAGTATGGATGAATTTGAAAAGTTCGAACTTCGTCTTTCCAGCAGCCTCAACATTTGCGTACGTCAAACTCGGCCTGCGAGAGCGTCGTCTATTGCCTCGTTTGAGCAAAATGTCGAAATTCCAGTAGGACAGTTGGCCGGATCAGTTTTAAAACAATTCGAGAACTGGATCAAAGACCTGCGTAAGAAGAGCGGGGGGATATACAAAGGATGAGTAGCAAAAGATGGACGACGACGAGAAAAGGGGTTCGAAAAAGCGGAAAAAACGTGGGGTAGAACATTGGCTTGGCGCAGTGCTTTTATGAGTGGAGATTTTTTGAGGTAGTAAATTTTGTGTTGGTAGAGTTGTCGGAGGCCGAGGTGAAGCCTTCACGTTTTTTGAACAATAGGAAGAAGAGTAAGTCCCAAGTATTACAATGAAAGAGAGAGAGAGAGAGAGAAGGGGGTTGTTACCAACGTAAACGTAACACAAACGAGAGAAGAGGATGTGAACTAATCAAGACATTAATCTCCCTTGTACGCGGTGGTACGTATGTAAATTAATCTAATTTCTATTCTAGTCAGTGGCCTTTGGTATATATGTGGAAGGATGAGGATGCGAGAGAAGAACGAGTATAGTCTAGTCGCCTCTCGGGCGGTTACGTTCGTACTACACGTGTGTGCGTGTGTGTGTCTTCTTTCTCTTACCCTTTACCGTCGTACGTCTCCCGTCGTAAAAATGTAAATCTCGCTTTGAATAATATTCTACCCGGTTAGAAGGCAAACGTACGCCACGTCGTGGCTCGTTGCTGGCTCTTTCACTATTCTCTCTTGCTCCCTCCCTCTCTCTCTCTCTCTCTATCTTTCTTTCTCGCTCGCTATATCTTGTCCTCGTTCTCTCTCGCTCCCGTCTGCTGCTACAGTTTCGTAGTCCAGTGCGAGAGGAAGGGTTGCTCGTCTGGTTAGATAAAACGAGAGGCGCGATACGAAGAATAAAAGGCAAACTGCTCGCGGTGTATATACGTGTACGAGAGACGTTATAAGCGCGAAGAGGATAGTTGGGTATGTATAAAGTGCCATCTCCCCGGGGTGCCCGAGCCACACATTAAACACTATTCCACAATGGGGATCTCCGGTGCACACGGCCCCTTTCCTCCCTCTATTTTCCTGATCCCTCCGCGACCCCCTCCCCGCCCCGGGTGTCTGCACGTTGCTGTATGTAAAATTCGTCGAGCAAAGAGAGCGCGCGGGAGAGCCTGAGAGACTATTCCTCGCTCTTGGCGCTTCGGAGGATCGCCAACGAAAATGAAAAAACTAAAAGAAGAACTAATAAAAAACACGCGCACGCTCTCGCTTTAGCCTTTTCTCGCCGACGTCATCCCACCGTTTTTATCTCTGTCTCTCCTCTCCGGTCGCTTCTTCTTCTGCTTGCCGGGCGAAACCCCGGCAACTAAACGCATATACCCAGATCGGATTTTCGATATTCAAGCGGTTGTTCTACACGAGGATACAACCAGGATTGGGAGGAGGGTGTTGAACGTAGTCGCGATAAATATGGGGATATGTATACCCGCGCAGCAGGCTTCTCCGGTACATCATGCCGAGCGGCAACGATCGAATACGTGTTCGCGGACGCGGCGTTGTTTCAATTTTCACGGGTGCGTTAAAGCTCTCTACTATATGCCGGTGCGGCAACTACAGGACCAAGGGGAAAGCGCATGCATCACGGGGAGCTTCCAATAAGAACGCGACACTTTTGTCCTAGTGTGTTTGAGATCCGATACAGGGATGGGATTTATTAACCAGTTTTTTACTTTTTGATATTGTTTATTCTGTTGTAATTACCAGACGACACGATCCGTAACCGAATGCTTTTGAGCTACTCGACCGTTAGCGCATTCGCATGAGAACATTCGCACGTGTTATCTTCAATTACTCGTACGCTACACTATATGTGCCCCGCTCTAATTGTATGCGCGCAATCGCTTTCTTACAGGGTGTCCAATTTTCAATGGACGCTACTGGATTACGTGGTTCTAGAACGAATTCCTTCCCAAGTGGAGCGCGCGTCGTTGAGTACTGGAATCCAATACTGTTTTTCGAAGAAAAAAAACCCTTTGATGCGACTCGTTAACCTTTTAAGGACGAGGATTTTTACGTTGGAAGCGATCTTTTTTCTTGCACAAAATTAGAGCACAGTATCGATGAATTTTTCAAGCGGAGTGCCCGACCAAATTTTAGTGCTCGATATTTCCATCAGACCCGTCCTTTTAAGGTTAAAGTTATGATAAAAGTTAGTTTGTTCGAGCTCGGTGCCTGAATTGGCCATCGAGAAACATTGCACGGTATCAAGCTCGTGTTGCAATAGAATATTCTGGGCAAAATTCCTCTTTCGAGCCATTCTCAACTCTGAACTAATGGACACAAAAATTGTATTTTCCATTTTTTTTTCTTTCGGATCGAACCTTTAACGAATTTGTTTTCCTGAATTTTTGCTCAATTTTTCAACGCTTTGACCATGTGCACGATAAAAGTATGTCATATACACTCGCGGAATTGAGCAGTCAAGTTAAGCGGTCGTCAGATCGAGGACACCCTGTGTGATGCGTATTGCGAGATTGCCAGAGTTTATGTTGTTTCGTATACATTGTTCGCGGTATGTTTTGCGGGTCTGCCAGTCATGTAATTTACCGGCGTCTAGTTCTGCTTGCAATGACGATCATGAGCATCGTCATCATCATCATCATCATCATCATCATCATCATCATCATCATCATCATCATCATCATCATCACCACCATCATCATCATCATCACCATCATCATTATCATCATCAATAGCTCGCGCGAGAGTATCGTAGGGCATAGATCACCGAGGAAGAGTCAGGGTAACACCGGAGCAGGCTGTTGCTTCGCCGTTTCCGATTTCCGCTATGCCGAGTTTCTCCCCGGAGAGATCAGCAGCCCGGTTAACTCGAGGGTTAACGCGCTCGCGTCTGACGACGTCTCGAGGAATCTAATTTATCTCATTCGCACTATCTTTCGCGCGTCTTCCTCTTTGTAGAGTAAGAAAAATAATTAAAACTCGCTTTTTCGCGTCCTGTCCTTCCGTATCTCTTCTTGAACTTCTCTTCCCTCTTTACCATCTCCTGTCTTGCGTCCCTTGCCGGAACCCCGCTCCCGGTCCGCACAATTTTCGCAGGCACAAGTTGGCTAATCCCCCGAAAGTCACGAACTCGCGCGACACCATCTTTGTAATCTCATCTTTTTTCACCCATTCCTGCACGTACATATATAAAAAACTCGAGAGAGTTTCTCCAACACTCGAGTTTGCCTGGCGTTAATGAGACCTTACTTGCGTCCTCGTATATCGTTAACGCGATCGATCTTCCATTATTGAATTTACGAGGCAAAAATCGACAACGTAATATATCATTATGCTACCGAGTGTTGCACGATGATGGGGATGAAAAAAAAAGAAAAAAAAAACCCAAGAAAACGCTGCAAATGTATTATAAATATCATAAATCATCGCGTCGTGGACGCAGATGGGCTTGCGTCTCCCAGGACGAGAGATGGCCATCGATTTTGAAAATAAATAATCATATACCGATTACAACCCAGGGGATGAAGGATTCGTAGCATTCTCCAAATCTTTCAGAGCCACTCGAGCACGCACAAAAGGCTTTTCATAACACTAACTCTCAGCGGATTAGATGTTTGTTTTTTGTTTTTCCACAGCGAAGAGATGAATGTATGAGCTTTGGAGAGCGCCCAGGAAAATTCATTGCGAGTAAACGGTACAATAATTTTTAGGGTGGCTCCGAGTTCATACTTCAGACTTAATATCACATTCCACACACAAATTCTATGCATCTTCTTGACTGGGCAACCCCGATACTACGCTTTCTGTATAGCCCCCGCTCCTCTTTGATCCAAACCATAAAAGACGAGTTTCACCACCCACCGTGCCTGTACCTTTTCGTCGAGGGAATTATCACGGGTGGCGCGGGATAATCCACTTTGTCCGAGTTATCTACGCGGGTCCAGAGTGTCAGGCACTCTCGTCGAGTGTTCCGAAGATAATTTCTTTCACGGGTTATTTTTGTCCAGGACCCTCGGGACTGTGAATGCTTCTCAATCGATCAAAGACAATGTATTGTTGTGTCGAAGAGTCACAATTTGCGATGGGGCACATCAGAGCAAAAAGAAAAAGAGGCGCATTGGTGAGTGTGAAATAATGTTGACAATAAAGTTATCGCGTGGACAGGTGAGCTTGGGATTACATTTTGCGCTCATCCCTTCATATAAAAATTCCAAGACTCAACAGTAGTATATTTACCGAAATTCGATGCTATATCAAAGCGACTTTTCAAACAACGACTTTGAAATTGGCAGGACAATTTTGTTTTTTTTTGGTGGGGATACAATTTTAGAATGAATAAAATTTCGAATAGCTAAAATCTCGAGAGTTTATAAACTTCGAATAATAATATGGAGACAGACGAATTCGACTATAGAGCTTGAACGTGGAAAATAAATAAAGTAGACTTTTTTTGATTCGTAAATTACTACAGTCAGCATAATACTGTGAATATTCACAATTTCGAAAATATAATAACGAAAGACTAAATATTGTTGAAGTTGAAATACTGAAACACCGACCGATCAAGAAGAGATCTCCTAATTCAAACATCGCCATTTTGACTTTCGCCCTTTCGTGTCATCGCTATTCTGCATATCCAAGTTTTATAGGCTCGAAAAATTCACTTTTGATTTTTTGCTATTCTATTTTCTGATTTGTCTGTAAAACAACTACTCTCCATTTTCAATTCGAAAATATAAACTTTTCGTATGCATTCGTATGGTCTGTTAAAATTGCATGCGAAATGAAAACTGCCGAAATATATATTTCGAAATAGTCTATCGAAAATAAGAGTTTCGAATTGCTTATTTTTCTCCGATCTGATATGAAAACTTTAAAAATTTCGAAATATCAACCGTTCTACAATTTGGTTATTTGACATATCGAACCCCACTCTTTTTTTTACTCGCAAGCTCTTCGCATGATCTTCCAGTCGACATTTGTAGGTACGACACGTTAGTTTTTATACTGTGGGAAACGTCATCTGTTATCTCGTAGGAAAATACGTATATTTGATAGCTTCTAGCAACGTGTCTCGTAGTATATACTCAAAGCCACTTTCCACAGTATCAAAGTGGAACGATATAAAAAAAAATGTTATCGAAATCGAGAGCGGTGATGAGCACAAGATTCATGTTATTTCTGTTGATATAAATAGCTGTCCGCGTTATGAAAAGTCCCGGTGAGTGACATGCGAGTATAACATCGAAATGCACTCACCGTTTTCAAATATATTCACTTTTATAGGAGCAAAATACAGAATATTTAAGAGTTAAACTGTCATCGTCTGCTACTGATATTTCTTGGTATTGATAGCAGTTTGGATGAAACTACTGGAGCGCTGCCGTCTTGTAGAGCAACGTTCACACAAGCTGGAGCGAGAGTAAATGTTGTTTGGTGAGCGGGATTCTCGAACATCCAGTGCGAGAAATAACGATCCGATATTCGTTTACCTCTTCCCGTTCCAAAATGTTGAAATAATAGTAAACTCCAAGTTTAATCGCGAATCCAGCTAGACAATATTGTCCTTTAGATCCTCCACACGCGGAGTGTATATATAGACATATAATACATATCGGAATCCCTTGAGAGCCCGAGGCTGCGTCGACTTCCGGTATTAGGGGAGCTTTGAGAGAGTTTTCAGCGTTCACACTCAACGGTCTAGCCAATCTCATTGGTAACTTTGTCCCAAGTTTGGAATAATCTTCGCATGGCCGCGCTCTTTACTCGTTCCCCCATCTCCATCTGGATTCGCCGCCTTATATAGCGGTAATTGCTAATGAGCTTACCGGTTAATTCTTAATACAGAGCTTGTATAAACGGAGTAAAGTGGTTCGCGGAGGGTGGACATTAGCCTGGGCCGGACTACAATCTATGCGATCGACGGAAGGTACTTCTTGCCGCGCGGAATATCGCTTCGGGAGGCCACAAAGAAGACTCGATTAAAACTACAGAGGAACGTGTTTTTTTTTTTTCAAACTCATCGAATCCCCCTTTTCCTTTCGCTTCTTCTCTCCGTTTCTTAGCCAGGATCAATATTTGCTCGGGAAGGTTGTCATTCTTTATTGCACCCTCGGGGTGTTTATGCACGGAGGAGCGACCGGTCACTTTTCTCTCTTATTCGCTCTTATTGCATCGTGTCCTCGCCGTCACCGCACACACGTTTATTTTCGTCCGTTAATCCGTTCTAGAGGGAAGCCCAGTGGCAATGCGGAGCGTGGTGTATTTGTCTGCTTTTCATATCCGTCCCTTTCTCGCGTATATACTCATCCCTGTAAAACGCCCGGGCATCCGGCCGTCCTGGAACTTTGCATGCTTTCTTTACTTTATATTCGACTGATGAAAATCGCATCGCGTTCTTGTGCAAGTAACGCCCTTAATGGATAATTTTGAGTGAGCGGCTGGGAAGTTGTGAGATCGAGGGACGAGCTTCGATCCTCTTGTAGGAGGCGACTTCGAGCATGTTCGATTACCTATTTGTGGGAGTTATAATAACGAGCAGAAGCGCGCAGTTGTGAGAGGTTTCTGGCGCGTGGTTTTGACACGGGAGTGAAAGAACCATCTTCGGGGCAAATTCAAAATTCATTGTGGCGAGCGACGGAGACGGAGGATTCGTATCGACCTTGAAGGACCCGCGCCGATCGGAGGCGAAAATAATACTTTCCATGCCCCGGCAATAAAGCTGTTTTCACGAAGGAATAAATAGATGAAAAAAAGCGTCTAAACAAAAGCGGGTTGCGGATAAGCGATAAAAAGATAAATAGTGCGGGGGTGGTGATTGAAAATGAGTGAGTGACGGGGCCGGTCGATCCGAACGGTAATCCTTCCGGTCTAGTGGCTTGTCAATTCTGAACCAACGGCTCGTAGCGAACACTTGCATCGCCAATCCCTTTTTTTTTTTTATTCGACGAAAGAGCAGGAGAAAATGGAAGGCAAAAAATGAAGCAGACAAGAAGGACGAAGCAACTGAATAAATCGATGTAGCGTGTCACGCGGAAACTCTTGGGTCAGGATTACATCTCGGACTGTGAGATACTCTGATGGCAGCTCGGTCCGGGAGAGGTCGGGAACCGCGGAATATTCAATGACATCAAACGGCAAGGCTTTTTCTGGTAGATAACTCGACGGGCGGAGAGATAATGGCGAGCTTTAGAGTCAGAGGGATAAGAGCGTAGGCGCGCCAAGTACAGAGAGCGATGAGATCAGCGAGACACGGGGGAATCGTGTTTCCATTTCTCTTGTTCTAAATCAAGCTAGAAATACCCTCACTGGCGTGTTCCACGAGTCGATGAATTAATTAATGACATTTCGACGAATTTCAAAGCCGAAGGGAGAGCCGTACGAAAGAGACGGGGAATTCATCTCGATTGGTGAGAAGCAGCCTGGCGGAGCATCGTTAAATCGGACCGACAATCACAGACGCGCCGAGCTCCTGTGCTACTGGATTATTCTCGATAGCTATTTCCAGTTTGCTCTTTTGTTACCCCGCGTCTACCTACGTCTACGTATTAGTATGCAACATTCGAAATCTCCCTCTCTTTCCTCTTTATTATCGTTTCAACCGCGCTAATCAAAGACAAAGACAGAGCGCATGTACGGAGCGCCTGCGGCGGTGGGGAAGGAGGCGAGCAGGGCTGTAAGGGAGCGGCGAGGGAACGATCGAATAAGCGACTCGTTTAATGCTATTATTATCGATAATTCGTCGTCTCTGCTCGTACCGCGATTAGCTACGGATGTATCTCACACGTACGTGTAAACACATACGCACACACGGCTCGTCGTTAACTGATGTCAATCTCGCGAATCTACCCGAAGCCAATTAGATAAATCTTATTACATAATCGAGTGTATAATACAAAAGATTCTTTCTGCTCGTATTAAAACAAAACTTCTTCTCCGTCATCATTCCTGTCGAAATAATATGTCTTGAATTTTATTACGGCGAACGATCACAAGTAGTTTACTTTCGTTTCAGCTCAGTATCTTTAAATCGGATGGAGGTCTGAAGTTGTCGTGGAAACGAGTCGGGCGAAAGCCTGACGCCCTGATATACAGAGAGAAAAAGCGAGAAACATGAAAAAAGTAAAATACACTACGAGTGACAACATTTCGCGGTGATATATATTTCGAGAGAGCTATCCGATCTCACGCTATCGCAGCGCGAGAAGTATACTTGTGTACGTATGCATACCGGCTTATATATGGATATATCTATACATGGGCGAGTACGTGACGGATGCTGAAAGCTCAAGGTCCCTCGGTCGTTGCAAAACCCCGCACCCGCGTATACTATTATTCCCTGGGGTGCTCTATCGCCTCTCTCTCTCTCTCTCTCTTTCCCTCAATCTCTTTCTCTTTCGGTCGCTGCCATTGATCGTGTTTGACAGCCGAATACTCGACAGGGAGGACATCGAAGTGGCAGCTGACTGGCTCATCCGAGAAAGCTTTCGGCGTATATCGCCGTGTGGCCAACGGATTAACGTAGATCCTCATTCAACTCGAGGATGAGCAGGAGCGGGGCTCAGCCTCGCGTTATCTCGACGACATTCGATGTGTATTGCCTCCTGAAATGGTATTGCATGTCCTCTACGGCGGAAAGGTAAGAGGACAAGGACGAGGAGGAGAGAGCGAGGATTTTTTTCCTCATCGTTACACTTTCAATGTGTTTTTTTTTCTACGATATGTATGTGTGTATGTATCGGCGAGTTTAACGCGATACACACATGTAGGTATATACAGCAAATGCAGTCGAGGCTGGATCAAAGTTCAACGAGTCATTAAAACGCGAGCTCTCTCGAGAGGTCACCGAGACCACTTTACTCCACCGCTTATTTGCCAAGAAAACTTTTATATCGAGACTTTCTCAATTCCCATTCCTATATATAAACGTGTGTGTAAGTGTTGTACGTACGGGGATGCTCCAAAAAATATGAAGCTTTTCATCCCAGTTTTTCTCCTCTCGGACTTGAGAGTATACAGTTTTATTGACTCTTTTCTCATATCAGGCTTTTTCGTCCATTAAAAATAGTGAATTTCCGATGTTATCGCGCGTGAGGACTGTGCCCCGACTCAATTGGCAATGGATAAAGTGAAATAGCTGAGCAATGGCCGCGATCATCAAATCTCACGTTTTCATCGCTGGAACAATATTTCCATTATATTTTTACGTGATAAAACGAATGTCGCAAAGAAGTATAAAAGCAATAACGTTTGGGTTTGCAGAGGCTTGATGGACCCTTGTGGATCGAGAGTACATCGAAAAAAGGCTTGACGCAGCGTTTATCAATGTTTTTATTCGTACGAGGTTCGTCCACGTACGAACGTGACAAATTTGCATTTGGGGTATCTACCTTTGACCTCTGTACATGGAACGTTGCCGTTTCAGCATCGTACATTCGCGTCAAGCACTAAGCGCGACTGCATGTGTGTATATATATATGGACGCGGGAATCGGGACCTGGACATAAGTATGAGAGGAGGGAGAGGAGGGGGAAAAAATAAAAAAGCGCCGAAGAAACGGTAGCGGAGGGCTGCGATGGGGGACGAAAAAAAACGTCCACCGTCGCTAGTACTCGTGCGGTAGGGTTGGCGAGGATATTTGTGGAAGGTCGCGCGTATAGAGATGGAGAAAAAAGCCAGAGGAAATGAGACACCCCTGAAGAATAAACGAAAATATTTGTCGGCCACCCGGAAAAAACGTATTCATTCGTGTGTCATTAAAATTTTTATCAAGTACCACGATTGATGAGCCTCGAGTTCGGTGACGTTACTCGAGCTTCGGCGAGCTCAGAAGTCCAAAAAACAAAGCGTCGTGATTGGGGTATAGTTGGAGTTTTTTTCAGTGTTCCATCTTGCCCCGGAGTCTCGTATTGCCCCGGCCTCACCTACATAAATACCTAAATGTACGGAGCGAAGGAGAGCGTACACACTCCAGTGCAGCGGGTTTCGCCGCTGGACACGAAGAGAAGCAGCCAAGTTTATCGGTGATAAAGTAACGTTGAGACAACACACACACGCACACACACACACGCACACAGCCCCGAACACAAACACACGGAGAGTTGGACAAACACGAGGGGGCCAACAGATGCGACAAACGCCCGTTCTTTACGAATCGGTCCATTGACACTCGGCCCCATCAATTACGACGCCAAGCCGAACGGGCTTGCCGAATTCAGCCGCCCCCGCTCGCTCTTTCCCCCTCGCAATCTTTCTCATTCTCTCTTTCAGTTAGTCCCTCTCCGAACGTTGAAGGCTTGCATTTTTATGGCGGAAAAGGAATATATCATAAATAATGTAAATGTGGATCAAATAGCTTGAGCAGCAGCAGCAGCACTCGCGCTAGATTTTTCTCTCACACAAGAATAAGTGCATAAAGTTGCAGTCCCCTTGGGCCCGGAGGAAAAAATGCTCTTCGCTATCCCTCCCCGCCCCTCGAATATGAAAGGTAAAATCGAGGGCAATGTACTATTTTTGCATTTTAACCACAACCAGCAGAAGAGGCAGCTCGTCGAGTGGCGTTGCCGCTTTTTCAACGGTTATCGATTTGTACTGCAGTTTTCTCCAACATTCCTCCCAGCCTCGTTTTATCCAACCATCGATGTCTGTGTAGAAATGCGTATGCATATAACCGTTCCGTCTTTATCCTCTGGAAGAAGGAACGAGGGCGGTGCGGGGCGAGAAGGGGAACGAAAGAGAAATGACTATACAAGAGCTCCGGCCAATTACCTGCAGCTCGTGCTCTTTTACGCGCTCTCACCCTCTTCCTCTCTCTCTCTCTCTCTCTTGCTCTCTTCACTTTTTTCTATCAAAGTACTTTAGCAGCGCGGAGCTACGGTGTACCATACTTTTTCTTCTTTTCTCCGCCATAGCACGCGGATTCCCCAGCCGATAGCTCGAATAACTCGAAAGGACTTGTTCCTTTCTCATCGACGTAAGTTTTACAGTTCCCGTTTTTTTATCCCCCGCTTCTCGTTTTTCCCCGAGCACGTGTTTTATTTTTTACTATTATTATGCGAACATTCCCCGGGCACAATGAGCCAAATTCTTACAAACTTGTTTAGTAAAAAAGTTTGGGCAAGAAGAAAAGTAAATAACGAAGAGGAATTGAAACATCTCCACTTCCCGAGCGAGGTATCACGATCCCCGCTATACTCTGAATAATATTTTCAAACGTTTTTTATTCTTTTCCTCGTTTCGCTTTGTTTTTGTTTTCACATTTTTTCGCTATACCGCTCGCAATCATCGCGTATGAGTGAACACCAAATTCGCGGTGCACCAATTATCGTTTCCTATCTACTACTCCTGAGGCTAGCCAATTTCGCGCGCTACCTCCATGCAACTCGACTTCGCGGCGATTGATGGATATCGCGTCCAATTATAATTGCGTGGAAAATCTGGCTCCGCCATCCCGCGGGATAGTCCGAAAAGTTTTTCAGCAATGCACATGCATAATATCGTGCTTTGAATTATTAATATCTCTGTATGTGGTTATGTATAATTTCCGCTCGTTCTCAATTTCGTTTCTATTCAGATACGGGCATTGTTTTACTTTTAAGGGGGAATATCAGTGTGAAAAATAGTGCTTAGCTGCAAAAGAGCTTTTGTATGGTCCAGGGATAGCAGGACTAATCGGTGAGAACTTTTTTCATATTAATATTTAAGTTACATCACTGAATTTTAAACTCTCGAAACTTTGGACGCGTTTTTCTCGAAACCATGTTTTTTGACCTGGTTGACAGCATAACTCTGTCAAATTTTGTCCAATCGATTTCATTCGAAAAGTATTCTCTTCGGAATACTTATCGCTATAGTCGCATCGTAGACTTTTTCTTTAAAATTGTTTAATTTTCTTTATTAACGATTTACTGCAAAATTTTTGTGTAAAATTCGATTTTTTTTATGCCCACTATTTTTTTCTAATCAAAATTTTCAAATTTCCTAGAATGCTGCGATAGCTAGACTATTATAATTCGCGATAATCTTTTTGAATTTTTGATTTCAGATGCTTGCTGTGGCACTTGTGCTGTCGACCGTCGGGGAGTATTTTTTCGCAACGCCATTTTTTGCGACCGCTCCTCTGCTTAATAAAGCGCACCAACATTTTTTTTTAAATTCCCCTTTATACTTTATTACTTCAATAATTAATACACAAAATTCCAAATACTTTGATCGAGCCGTTAAAAAAAAATGCCAAAAAATACCACATTTTTCAGCCTGCCACACTGATGTTCCCCCTTAAATTGGTTTGAAACTTGTGTATTAAAAAGTGGCTGAAAGAATATGTTTCTTATAATTGAGATTATCGACGTGTCCTGCATTCGAATTCGAAATTATATTGTGAATGACTTTCTCTTCGAGTAAACTTTCTACGCTACGTTCATTAGAATTTTCATTCCAAAGTCCATAACTTAGAAGTTGGCGTCGCTCAATCATCGACTTTCGTGAAAAGTTGTTTGAAACATATTTCACGGTTGAGTTATTGAGCGTGAGAAAAAACTTGAATGGCATTTTTGTAGAAGCAGTTAGATGTTTAATATGAAGCGAAATCCGGTAGCTCACCTTTTGTAAAATATAACGGAGTGGTAGTCAAAGGGGGACGATAACACCCCCGCCCAAATAGATATGTTGTTAGTATGGAACTTGAGGCGGTGCGGCAGGCTAAAACGGCATTGCGCCCTCGTGAAAACTTTCACGGTAGCAAAGACGGAGCGTGGGCGGGGCCGAACCTTCGCATGGTCCAAGAACTGCACTTTTGCGTATCTAAGAAGCGTCTTTTTCGAAATAACATTTCGTAAAAACGCTAATGATTTCTCCCTTCGATGCGCATTAAGATTGAATCCGAAGCACTTTTTCCATCGTTTTACAAGGTCGTCCAATGATTCATTGAATTTTGTACACGAGACACGTGAGTAAAGTTCAAAAAGTATTTTCGTATGCCTATGTGCGTTGTCATATTTTTATTTGCTTTTTTATTTGCGATAACGCCCAGAGCGCTCACTTGCTCTCAATAAAACGGTGTCGTCCACTCGGAGGCGTGTGTTTTTAGAATTTATGCGAATTCCATCCCTCCTGGTTTATCGGAGCAAAGGAATTTGACTCTACCAGCATTTTTTTCGGATATTATTTTCGAATAATAATTGCTTGGTCTTTCTCCGCACGTTGAACTCTGATGACGTATCTATTGAGCCAGCATTCGTCGAGGTGCAAATAACCGTTTGTGGAGGAGAGACGATGTTTTAACGACCAACGCAGGTTCCTTTTTACACAAGACAAATTATTCGAAAGAACCAAATCAATAGAAAATTTCTCTTTTCTCATTCGATAAACCTAGCCCTTAAGATATACTTGAATTCACCAACAAAGTGTCACTATTTTTAAAGGTAACAAGAGCATCGCCGGATGTCGAAACGAGCACAGTCAAAATGCGCTTCTGAGCAGACGGATAAGTCTCAACTCACCTCAAAACGAACCGATTATTGGTAATTTCGTAGTGTAATTTAAATGCCTTTGAGTCATGAATAACAAAACCGAAAAGATTTGTATCATAGACGAGATTTGATGAGAATCAAATTTGAAAAATGACAGTTCGGTAACAATAGTACGGTGACGAGCTCCAATTCATTAAATAATATTCATTGTTCAAAGTAGGAACTTTTACCGGGTATGTCTAAAAGAAATATCCGGTTAAAGGTGCCGTACTTTTGAACATTATTTCAACATTTATTCTGAACATGAGCCTCTCACGGTGAATTTTACTGCGCTTAAACTGTAAAAATTTCCGTACCAATGTTTATGCCAGAATGCGGCGTTAATGGGGAACATGACAGGGGTGCGTTGTCGCTAAATCGGCCTATTTCCCCATCGTTTTTATATGCTCAGCCCTTTGTCCAAGTGTGTAAATCACCGATTTAGTGTGTTATGGGATTCGGAAGCGAGTGATCGATACCTGCATTGAGGCAAAGACATTACACCGCGATACACCGTAAATTTCACTAAACGTTTTGTGAATTTTACTACACGTACCTTAAATTTCACTATCTGCAATATTTACTAGTATAAAACTGAAAATTCCGCAAAATATTGAAAATTTTACAGTGCGTTACAGGAATTGATTTTTTTTCGTTAACTTGTCTCCGCAGTCAAACACATCTGGTAAATTTTACAGTGAATTCAACACTAAATATTACCGTTTAATTATCTCCGTGCAGTAATTCGCGCGTGATTAAGGAGCCGACGCAGTGTCCAACAAATATTAATTTGGATCGCGCGTTAAGTGTCCCCGAACAGGCCAAGTTCCAGACATCAAACAGGGCTCTGCGAGTGATTTAGTGACCTCGAAAGGAACAATTAATTATTGTGGGTCTTCGGCAGTTACGAGCTTGATGATCATGCCGGGGTCACATCTGGAGTTCAATTGAAAGGAGTTCAACCGAGGCTGGTAAAGACTCGTACAGCACCGTGAATAAGACTTTACGGCAAACGGGCGGCGGTTTTAATGAGTTTGCCATATCGCCGTGCGACGACTTGATAGAAAAACAAACAGCTGCGAGGGGAGCTCGTGGTTTGAGGATCATGATCAAAGAAGCTCAAATTTTGAAAGGCTCGCCCGGAGACGCTTTTGCGCTTATTTGGAACGGTTCGTACAGTGATCCTAGTTAGCAGAAAACTGGCGAAGACGTTACCTGAGAAATGGGCGCTTTCGACGTTTACGTAAAGAAAACTCGGGTGAAAAGCGATAAACACTTGGAAAACACAATAAAGTGTAGGGCGCGCGGCCGATCGCAAACATAATACGAAGCGTTTCGATATTGAATGATTACGAGAAGGAATCAGCGTTAGAGTTCTGTATCGCCCATTTTGGAAGTTTTTACCCGAAACATTGTAATTTCCAAGTAGATTCCGAATTAATTAAGGTTGTTGCGGGGTTAGGACAAAACGATGTAACTGAGACGAAATTTTTTGTGAACGTTCGTGATACCTTTACTAAAATCAACCTGTCAAATTTCAAAACGATCGACAGTACAGTTATTCAGAAAAAAAAATTGCAAAGTTAGACTATTTGGTGTGCTCATCACACACGTTATGTTTATGGGAATGTTCCGAACATATTTCAGTATATTATAAATATATCTGCCGAGAAAACGACGCGACGGAGTTGAAAAAACAGGTACGGTTGAATAGAATGTCGGACTAATTTTTGGTGCCTTGAAAATAATCCTTTACAGTATCGATTCAGAGTTAATAATGATTACAATCGCGAGTTTTTCCAAAAATTAAGCACACAAAATAATAAGGCTTCGGGAACATGGCAACAACCTAGACACGGCACAAGCGCTCGCCACCTTAACGACATTTTTTTCCAGCGGACCGATAACAACCACTTCGGTTTTGAGGTTAAGAACGGGGCGCGTATATGAAGCTGTGCGACGCTGCTGCCAACTCAAGCATATTATCATGGCTCATTATTTACATTGTTGCCAGTTCGTCTTGCAATAATTTATCTCTAACAAATTATTGAAAATAATGCCATAAACTAGTAGAAATAATTTCTGTAAGCATTACTTTGTCAAAAATGCATATTTTTTAAATTCATGGGAATTTTTTCTCGAAAAACTACATCAACAAATACGACGATAGTTTGACGACAACAGTTGGTAATAATTCATCGGCTCCGTGCATAAGCACGGGGCACACCCGACGGCTAAACCCCACAACAACCTTAAAACTTTTGAATTGAGTATTCCGCTTTGACGGAGGTTTAAGCTGTGCTATTTTTTCCTACATAGCTCACCGAGGAAACGTAAAATTTATGTTGACTCGACAACGAACTATGAAGTAGGATTATTAATGCCACCTTGCCATTTTGCTAAAAATCACAGTCGAGAACATATAGTAAAATTCGGGGAGAGGTCGAACACAATGATCAAAAGTGTTTGAAAATTAACTATGGTACAGAGCAAAATTTCATTCGCGCTTGTACGAATATCCATATTATACATTAGGCAGGCTCAAGGGCTTAGCTTTGCTTGTATTCGAAGTGGATCCTTTGCCTCGTACATAATAAAAATGTACTCATGATGAATATACAATAAATGGTTTTTGTGCCGAAAACATGGACATGAAGAACATTGTTACGAAACATCGTATTCCTATATCGCTTTAATAGAAACGAGTACAAAATGAAGTTTATTTATTGCTCAAAATATTCAAGTTCCTTGTAACTTTTGCTTTCGATCGACCATCCGAATCCCAATAAAAATCGAAAAATAAATTGTAGTGCGAAAATATGGTGCATACGTACGAATATGTACGACCGACAGTTCGACTGAACATTTTTCAGTTGTACCCAGAAAAAATCTTACGGTGACACGTACATTTTCGACGGTTGAAATTAAACACTTTCCAATGGGATATTACACAATCATACAGTAGCCA
Organism: Venturia canescens; assembly: GCF_019457755.1. NCBI lineage: Eukaryota > Metazoa > Arthropoda > Insecta > Hymenoptera > Ichneumonidae > Venturia > Venturia canescens. The sequence continues at coordinate 11,414,812 of NC_057426.1, forward strand.
ATCGGAAAAATTTCGGCAGGGCTAAATACAGTATTTTACTACACGTACCGATATATTCGTTTCACATTAATTTTCATCGAGTCCTCGCTTCACAAAAATTACTATGTTCGTAAGAATAAATAAATGTTTCGATGTAGAATTCTGTTCCTATGGCACCATAGTTAATATTTAATGGAATTTTCTTTCGGTCTGAACTGAAAGATTCAATTTTATCGTACATTCTCATAACTACTAGGTGCAAATGTACACAGAGAGAATTAAGGAGTTTCGGTACAGAAGTCTAAATATTAAGAAATTGATCAGATTTGGTGATAATGTTCTTCAACATCAAGTGCGAAAACACAAATTTTTTCAAAATGTTCTTCTACTTAGTTATCGAGTAATTACGCATTAAAGCAGATTTCTTATGCCCGGAATGTATACCTATATATATGGAAACGCTACGCTTATACGCGTGAACTTTAGTGATCAATTACTCGATAACCGTGTAGAAGGAAAATCTTAAAAAATTTGTATTGTCAAATTTGGCACTAAAGAATATGTTCACGAAATTTTATAAAATTCTGAACTTTTTGAAATTTTTTATGTTTTAGCATGGTTTAGCATGGCAACATTGTGTCGCCTGTACCGAAACTCCTTAAATTTGAAAGAAAAATTGCCGTTCAGTAACGATAGTGCGGTGACGAGCTGCGATTCATGATATTATTATGGGTAAAAAATTAAATTTTTCTACACATTAAATAATATTCATTGTTCAAAGTAGGAACTTTTACTTTTGAATATTATTTCGCAGTATTTATTTCGAAATATTACAAGAGCATCACGGTGAATTTTACCGTGCTGCACTGTAAATATTTCCGTACGAATGTTTATTACTTTGTCGAAGTGTGTAAATCACCGATTCGGTGTGCTACGGAATTCGGAAGCGAGTGATCGATACCTACCTACGTTGGGGCAAAGGCATTTAACCGTGATGCACTGTAAATTTTAGTAACCGTAAATTTCACTATCCCCAATATTTACTATTATAAAACAGAAAATTTCACAAAATATTTAAAATTCTACAGTGCGTTACAGGGATAAATATTTTTTATTTAACCCTCTCAGACCGAGACCTATTTCGCGTTGACGGAAAATGATTCCCTTCATAATTGTATCTCAAAATACTTTCTAGTTTCCGAATCCATTGTGACATTTCGGTTTTTTTGTTGGGAAATATGAATTTTTGAATGTTCGCTGCGTGGAGCACCAGGTCCTTGGGGAGCAAAATCAGGAAAATTTACGAATGAGTCTAGCACCGAATACCTTAAATACGTCATATTAGTTTCCCTTTAAAAGGAAATAACGATTGGAGTACGAAAAAAAAATTTATACCCACTTTTCTTTTGCGATAACTAAAGCACCTTTTCACACAACGCCAACTCAACATGAAACGCCGACTTCATATTGATATTTTGATGAGTTAAAGCAGTTTATCTCTTGGTTTAGGAGTATCTAAAGTGCAATCTAACGTTGCTTCATGGAAATATCCAGTTAGAACCCCGACCTTACTGACCGATGCAGTTTTATTGGGGCTGGAAACGCGTGTTGCGTAGAAGCAACATACGGTCCGAGAGGGTTAATCGCCCCCCCCCCGTAATAAAACACATCCGGTAAAATTTACAGTGAATTTCACGCTAAATATAACCGTTCAATTCTCTCCGTGGAAACACCCGATTTCGGGCTCCACTCAGGCGTTCGATCATCCAGCGGTGTTCAACCACAAGAAACCGGAGTTTCTTGAACTTTTCTCGCCCCCCAAAGTTGAAGATAATTGCGGAGTGATACTAGGGGACACCCTGTACATGGACATGGCGTCGGCTTAATTTACGCCAAAGAAGCTGAGAGAATAAGCACACAGAGGTAAATTAAAATTTTTGAGGAAGGAATAGTGCGCGGGAGTGCATATAAACAGGTACGAAAGAATAAAAAGGAATTTTCATAGCGTTCTAATTTTTCCTTCTTGTCCTTAAAAAAAAAAAAAAAAAAAACATTATGTAGGTTGAAAAACGTAAAAAAAGGGGCAAAGCTCGGAGCCGGGGAGATTCGTTGCAAAAGACAGGGGTGTAGTATTGCACGCTGCTCCTGGCGCATATACGCGAATGGACGCGACAGCGACGTGTGGCGTTACGTGATACTGCGACTGTAGCGAGATCGACCTCTCGGTGAAATAAGAGGACGAAAAAAAAAATAAAAAAAAAAAAGCAACACGACGGTACAGCGCGACGTTTTTTTGTACGGTTTTGTTTAAAATTTTTTCACTGAGTTCGTGTTCGTTTTCGTTCCTGACTCGGAGTGACAAGAACGCAGGGGACAACGGGAGAGCTCCGTTTACGATATTCCTATTGACAGAAACCGAAAGAACGTCGTCCGAAGATTCACATCCTATTTTCTATAATCCAGATTATCGAACGGACTTTCCCTCGCGTACGCATAAAGACCATACGCGAGCCTGCATCAAAGACCCTTGCAACGGATACTAGTTTTTCACTATCGGTACACATCTTTTCATACGCAGTCCGGGGGAAAATGGGACACGAGAAGGCAAAATGAGAACTTTCAGGAATAAAAAATCTTTTTCGTTTCGCATTTCACAGAATTCATTCTTTCAATTTTTTCACCTCGGTCTGCATCGGGTACGATTCGAATTCCATAGAATTTTTGAGCGTGTTCAGAAAAGCGAAATATCTGATTTTCCTTGTTATATTTCGCAGTCTCTGTTGGCAACGCAATGTCAAAAGTTCCATTGGAAAATGAAGGTACGCATGACCGAAGTCTTTTTTAATTGGGAGTAGTTTGAAAAAATTTTCGACTTCAGTCTGCTCCGCGGCGTCCTGCTGGTCTGTCGTTTTTCGAATGTTCCGTTTTGCCCTGATCGCTCTTGAATAAAATATATACGAGAGAGTATTTTCCCAATAGAGTAATTTCCCACCGGAGGTTATCGTGATTCGTTCGGATCGCGCGGTTTCGCCCGATGTGCCGAGAGCTCGTCAGGCTCTCTCGGGAGCTTTTGTTCGTGCTTTGAGTCGTGGGAGGAGAGATTCTCGCAAATTGACAGGGATTTTACGAAAAATTCTCGTCGGGTCTTCATTCGCCAAGACGGGATTAAAAATCGTCACTTTGAAAAGGAAAGAAAGAAAAAAATCGTGCCAACACACGTGACTTTTTTGCTCTTTATATATCTTGTCGCGCAAATCAGAATTCGTTCCATACATAAATGAATAAAATGAATAAATTCATGAATAGTGCGAGGGAAAATACGTGTCTTCGGGTTGTAAGCCGGCTTTCTCATTCGTTCACTCCAGCAGCGCGGAGCGAGGGGAATGTATCGTTCTCTTTATACACGGAAGAGGAAGGAACGAGTTATGCATCTCGAAGACTCGAGGATAACCTCCTCGTCTTGTTTCCTTTACGAATCGTGTTTGCTCTACCTGCCAATTTCCTACCTATGTATCAGAGAACCGACGATCCGCGTCGAGTCCCTTCCCGCCTGCGCTCCTGCTTCTCGCCCTCTTTAACGACGACACCTGTCACCGAATCATACACCCGATTCTGTCGCTTTGCTCGGCGTGGAGCAGCACGATATTCCTCGAAAATTCGTCGATCCTCTAAACTCGGCATCGCCGCAAAATTGGTGTGTACATTTCCGATATTCCGAATAAAATTAAAACTCGTTGTTATTCATCATTCCCACGTATATACAATCATCAATATCAGTGACCGGCATGCATGTGCTTGAAATATCGAACAGAAAAGCCAATACCTTTCTATGCGATGGCTTTGAAAGCAGAACGCGTTTGATGTATCGAATATATAAGAAGACAAGTTTGGGGAGGAGGAACACGCGTTCTTGGACGGACTCGGTCACATCTCTCATCCAACTAGCGAAGCAGCGATAAGTCAAGGAGAGATGAATTCGATAATAAAAGAAAAAAATAACAAAGTTTCGGGCAACAAAGTGGGCTAAAACCCAGCTGGGCCATGTCCCCATCAAATACGTTCGATAACAAGTGCCGCTGACTCCCAGTATCCGTGGCAGGACAGAGCTCTCCTTCTTCCTATATATTTCATACGTACCAGCGACGTATAAGGGTATACATGTATATACACATCTAGAGATTTTTTTTTATTCCCGGTCGCGAAACGACCATCCGATATACGTGTCCCGGGTGAGCTTAAATGTATAAAGTACATCGAGAATCTGCGATAAAATATACGAGGGCAATAAATATCGTTCGTAGATCCCATCCACGAGAGTTATATGTCTATATAGATTCTTCGCTCCACCATCGTGGCCCTTCCTCTTCCCCTCCGCCGCCGCCCTTCTTCCGCGTCCACTCGATGTTTAGAAATATTACTAGGAGGAAACAAATTGCGTTACGTGTACACACGAAACTCGGTCAATATATATTTTTTTCTACATGCCTCGAAAGAGCATTCGACCAGACTCCACAAACATCGGATATTTGTCTATATTTCGTGAATGAAATATAAAAATATATCTATAAACGACCTTTCGCTTCGAAGGACACTACCAGTTCGGTCGGAATCCAAGTGTTCGAGCTTCTTTAGAGTCGCGAGAAATATCTTACTCGCAATGGAGCTTGAGGGAGCTTGAAAAACACGCTATATCTGCGCGGAGAAAACGAGGCCGAAAATTCCAGAGGAAAGTACTCGGAATATAGTATCTCGGGGACAGTATTTGAGTACTGGATTGTGGCATTAATTCGAAGAGCAGTGATAAGAATTGTTCTATCCACCGAAGTGAAAAGAGCAATGCCCATAATTTTTAATAAAAAAACTCGAGAGTCTTTTTCTCTATAAGCATTGTAAAAAATGTTTTCAGTGGTTTATGGTAAAATGTCACACGTATTCGGTGACATTTTACCAAATTTGTGATTTACAATACATTTTCACTCGTCAGTGAGTGCTAGTCTGACACGATGAATAAAACTCGAAAACAAACACGAAATATATAGTTCTCACGTGTATCCATTTTTTGCTATATCCACATAAAGCTGTTTAGAATAAAAGGGACGAAAAATAGTAAAATTCAAAGAATACTGTGCTGTTTGTAATCGGTGGCTAAGTACTTTGAAAATTCTTGAAAAATAATACATTCCTCACTATGCAAAACGAATCCGTTTTCTCCGTGCGTCCGACCATACGTACTGCTACACCACTGCAGAATTATTGCTCTGGGAAAGAGGATCGGGAGAGGCGGATTCATTGTTAATTTCAATTATCAAATTCCAGTCGTTCTCGAAAATGTTTTAACCAACATTTATTTGGAGGTGTATTCTCGTAAAAATACCACGTTATTTATATTTATCCTGTAATCGTGGAAATATACATCACGTGCTGGTGTTGCGCGAGGAGCGCGATGTGCTCGTTGGGGGATGTGTGAAGGAGCAAAGACGCGAAAAGCTTAGCTCTGGGCCTGTATATTCGCACTAGTTTCCACCCGTATGAAGTTCCACTCTCTCTCTCTCTCACTTTCGTTCACGCTCTCGCAGGCCTGCACAGAAAAGGTGCGCTCGGCTAAATGGGCCTCGTAATTTACGAGGTGGTTGCTGGTGTTACCGCGTTGCATTTCTCTCTCTCACTTTCCTTATTTCACCAACTGTAGGTTGCGCACAGTATTCACGATCTGCATTGTTTTCCAAACCACTAGCCTCCTCCCGTAGCGTAATGCACTCTCTCTCTTTCTGGGTACACGGTGTAATGTATGTATTTATGTTCGAGCTTGTCAGGCGTGCTCTGGTACTCTCGCTCTCTTTCTCTGTCCTTTCCTCCTCTTTTGTTGTCACCGCAGTATGCGTGCTGGTACGCTCTCCTTTGAGTCGGCAAAGCGACAGCTAACGGGGTAGCATTTTTTTCAAATAAAAATCCTTTTCGCGATGGACATTTTAATGGTATGACTTTGAGTTTGTTGAGTTTCCGATTGATACGAGGAGTCTGACGAATAATGCGGGCCGATTGGGCGACTGCGTTCATAATTTCGCCCATCGAAAGCTCACTTTTTTCTTATTTTCTCGATTACTATTCTATAGCATTCGAAAATCTCGACGCGATGAATCTTTCAAGTTTTTTTTTTTTTTTTTTTTTTTTTCATTTCCGAGCTGAAGCAATATCGATTATACGCCCGGTTAATGGTCAAGCGTTTTCAAAAGCTTCGAATCCGATGAAGCCATTTAAGGTATTTAATGGGCGCGTGAACAAACTTGGCTTTTTTGGTAAACTGAAATTTTCGATTCATCATCGACCGAGCTCGTTGCGAGGCAATTTCCATATAGTTTTCGAGTTTAATTAACACGAGGAATTTCGCTATACTTTATACCAGGCGATGAGAAAAAGTTGATCAACGTTCGACTACTTTTTCGATGTTTCACACGAATAATAACGATAATGGGGAGGAGATCGATCCATTAAAATTTATTTTATGCGCCCCGGAAGTGCGTTCAAGAATTCCATGCTGGATTACCAGTCGCGTTTTCTCCGTGCAGCAAGTAATAAAGAAAAATAAAAAAAAACCTTGACGTCGCATACAACTGAGAACGAATGTATAGCGAGTACAGCGATAACCAGAAGATAGAAAATATGCAGTTAATACGAGCTGAAGAAAAGGATCCTCGGGCGGTTTATCGATGCCTCGGGAACTCGTAACGCATTTAACGTTCCGCAATGGTGAATAACCCGCGCGAGTTAAGGTACAGATATTATAGACATCATAACAAGTGCTTCAAGTATGTAGTAAAAAACGTTCCGTAACCTGAATAATATATATTGTTGAAAAAATTCATGGTGACGGTAATGTATGAATATTAGCTAATTCTCACGTACGATAATGTAATAAAAAATAAGCAGGGCTCGGATGGAGAGTGCGCGAGCGAGAGAGAGAGAGAGAGGAGGGGGAGGGAGCGGGAGATGAAGCGAAAAGGCGAAAAGGCGTCGTTGGAAACAAGGGGGTGGAAATATCAGCGCGCGGATATACGTGTACATGTACAAATACGATGGTACGTGACAGCATGATGTATCGTTGAATTTTTATGCTTGTCCGTGTTATTGCCGCATCATACCGAGACCTATCGCGGATACATCGCTACGAAACTGAGGAGCAACTCTCCCCCCGCGCGTCTATATGTACGCAACCAATATAAATGTATACAATAGTATATAGCTATGTATATATTTATATTGGCAACATCAGGAATCGATATAGATGGCGGCGCGTTGGCGTATGGGAGAGGCGCAAGAGAATAACGCGCGAAGGCATGATTTATTCGGGAAATGAGTTTTCTCGACAGCCCGGCTAACTCGCTCTCCAGTTGGCCTCGCATACGTGCCCCTCTCGCTCGTTTTCTCACTCAAACTTTCTGTCTTTCTTTCTATTTCTCTCTGGCTCTCTGTTACCCCGGACACGAACAGTGATTTTTCTCGCTACCGACAGTGTTTATCTCGTGCGCTCTCTACGGCACGGATGGATCTGCATTTGGCGGGTGGGAATAAAAATTGAAAATCATTTTCCAACATTTTAAAAAATTTTTCTATCTTCTTTTTGGCCCCTGCGCCTTTCCCGACTCGTTCAATCTGCAGCGATACGTTTCATTACTGTGCAGCAAGTGCGAATGGAAAAAAGCATTCGTGGCGATGGCATATATCTTTCGAGCGAAAACAAAAATGTTTTTCGACCCCCGAGTCCCCCGCACTCTCTTCTTGCTCCCCAACGCTTTCCTAGATATACCGACGACTCGGGTGAAAAGGTACGGTCCAGGCGATAACATCTCTGCCTTATTTTTTTTTCTCGTTACGTAAGCACGTATGCCGTGAGAACTTTGGTGCGACGTCGTTGCACACACCTCGAAGGAAAGGCGCATAAATCGCAGCTTCCTCGCGAGGCCCTCCGGCGACAATTCAAAAATACTTTTCCTTTTTCCATTGGTTGACCGTTTATACGAGAGCGAATATATATATGCACGTGTTGAATACGCGGCATTGTGAAGAAAGGTTCGGAGTGCAGCATTAATCGAGGTTGAAAAAAATAAGCTCGTTAAATTTTCTCTCAGGCTATCGGTGGCTCGATCGTCTTGAATTTAACCGGAGTTCAACCGAGTGCATTGCTCAGTCGATCTGTACGTACACAGGCGAAGCCCCGGAGTGCATATCAGAGAAATGAGAGTTTAGAGTCTCTCGTTTGAGTCATGAAATTCCACTATTCCGTCGGTCTCTTATCTCTCCTTCTCTCTCTCTCTCTTGTGTGGTCTCGCATGTGCAGAGACCTGTACGCGTACATATATAGACGCCTGTCATTAAAGTCAACGTTCTATATTTCGTAGTTCGCAGGATGGAATAAAGGATAATGGAATAATGGTGCCTAATTACCGGGGAGGCGGTACGGTAAATCAATGCTCGAATTGTAAGCATCACCGCGTTTTGCCTCGAGGGATCGCGTCGGATCGCGTCAAGCTTCTGCTCTTTCGCCTCCTCCTTTTCCCCTCTAGCACGTTTTCTCTCTCCCTCCTCTTTCCTGCACGTCCTTGTTCCATCTTCATACACCTGACAATTTGCGTAATTCGTACCGAGTCCCCTCCCTCCCCCGTGTCATAAGGCTCACGTAGAACCGAGGCACAGGGCGAAAGAGAGAAAGAGAGAGAAAGGGCGGATTAAGGAAAATTCTCGTCATTTAAGTTCTGTATTACTTTGGGATCGCACTCGCGCGTGGTTGCTGGCATTTCGATCGGTAAAAGCGCGATGACAAAAGCGTGCACCCTGGCACACGGGAATATCCCCGAGGAGTATATATAAACGTGTTTGCCATTCATAATCCAAGTGGCTGGCTGAAAATCATGCACCGCGTATCCCGCCCACTAACACCAGCAAACGGAGAGGGAGAGTAATTTGCTTCGGGTTAAAGAGTCGTTCGATCGATATAATACTCTCGTGGGATCGGCCAGATAGCGGGTCGGTGGAGAACCGGGTCGCTGCTGCCCGTGGACCACCGGAAGACCACGAAAACCGTACCTAGGGGCCTCTCGAGTAAGCCTTCATATACGCAGTGTTCTAGGTTTAACGGTTAATAATGCGAATTGTGTAGTTGCGCACTAAATAACCCGGGTGAAAATCTGCTCTTGTACTGTTTATCACATCGAATCCTCTTCGAACAAGTTATAAATTATTGAATTTGATATGAACTCGCATTTTTATGGCGCCTCGAAACGCTTGGAATTGTGGCAAAAATACGAGGCATCAATTTCAAGAGCCATCGAATTTCTTATGCAAGAGTCATGAATAGCAATTTCTTGTGTTTCCGGAGTACGAGGCTACGAGATCCAAGCCTGGGGAGTAAAGTATGCGGTAGCGTGATGTGAACGCATGCTTCTATGACCGCATTTCAGAAATTGTGGTAATTCTTCAGGCCCCCCAAGGAGATCGAATTATCACGGACGAAAAATTGCGGCTTTTGTTCAACGGCGGCGTTTCATCGTAAACTCATTATTACACTTGAATAGCCAGAATTTCTGGTTTTGGTAGTCTGCGCCCGATCGCGGTGCAAAGTATATATACGCCCATGAATGAAGCTGTAGAATGAAACTCCATTGAAAATATTGCTGCGTAAATAAAAAATAAAACAAGCTCGAATTAGTTTGAGAATAAGCAAAGCTTTCATTATATTAAGCAACGGAGGTGGAACAGCCGGTACGCCGATACTCAACTATACATTAAATTCTTATCTCTCTGGGGAGAGACGAAAGAGAACGCGGGGCGAACGCCCGCGACTATAATACCTCGAGACGATGAAAGAGGAAAGGGATCTCGTCGTGTGTTGGTACAGCCTCGATTATCTACGCGTTCGTTGTGCGAAATAACAATTATCTCATGAACCGCTTATCGGAAGTATCGATCGTGTACATAGTCACAAGGGAGAGAAGGGCTAATAAAGTCGGACGTGCCGGCGGGTGTACCGCTTTACCGCGGAGCAGAATGTCGGGAGAATTATGCACGAGCTGTACATTTTCACGGGAGTCAGGAGCAGGGGCTGAGATTAAGCTATAGCCACGCGGTAATAAACCAGACTCTGTAAGATTCTTCATTGTGGGACGATGCTTTGGAAGTTGGAGCGACTTTTATTACTTAAATTCCACATATATAAAAGAGGTTTGATGATGTGCTTCAATAAACTGCGTATACGCGCAGACTTGGAGTTATAAAATGCTCAATTTTATTGTATCATTTTTAGTTACCGATGGGGGGAAAGTTTGATTGAAACGTCACTGACCGAACCGTTGATTAACCGCGTAGCGAGCGGTCATTTGAATGCGGCGAGCGATACTTTTCATGCTTCTGAAAATGCTCATGCGAAAGAGGATTTGTGTAGTCAAAATGGATGGACGTGAGCGTTTCACATTTTGTTCGGTGGAGAGCATGGACGCGCGAGAGGAGATCGAGAAACTCCGAGGGAAGAGAAGAGCACGTTCGTGAACGGGGAGCACGTATACCTATTTCGGGGGAGCGAGATAAAATCGTGGGGTGGTTCGGAAAGGAAAGGTTGAGAGGAAGGAATATAACGGAGGTTTCATCGGATAGCTGGCGTCGGGGGACTTTCCCAACCTCATTTGAGACGTTCCAAACAATGGCGAGATCTCTCGCTCGCTCTCTCTCTCTCTCTCTCTCTCTCGAATACGTACGCGCGCATACACAGACACCTTGTTCTTCATCATTTACCTCGAAGCCTCGTTATCCAGCCATTCCCTGGGAAATGAACATCTCCGATATTGACTCCATTGAGAACGGGCCCCGGCTCGTTGCCGAGGTTATTTGAGAATATGTGTTTAACGATAAACGCGACGCTCGTACGGGCGGAACGTTAGCGCCGAGCCGCATTGAAAATCCTCTCGTTTCTCCATCGCCTCCTCTCTCTCTCTCTCTCTTTCTCTCTCTCCTATTTCCCGATATTAAGGACCGGTTTGTCACAGTATGCATTTAACGAGAAGATATTCTCAATTGAATGTTTTATTTTTTGCAAAAAACACAAACACGTTGACCGAAAGTCCCAAGCAAAGTGGCTGCTTGCGCGCTAATCCGTGAAACGGTGTTTCTGACACGCTGCAACGATCACACCGGAGTTTTAACCGCGAGTATCATGTTAAACTCTCTCTACGGAAGGAAATACGACGTACAAAGTGCTTTGAAAATTGCACTTCAGACCTGAGCAAGATTTATTACATGGATTACGAAGAACCTAAACGAAACATTTTTCTGGTTATTCTTCACAAATACCTTACGGATGAATACTAAAAACCTTCGTAATTCAGTTACAAGTATCCATGCTAAGGAATTCGTGCAGTCGGCATTAAGAATACTGTGGCGTGTCGCGCACAAACTGCTGTCCATCAGGCTATTAGATTCTCTAGAAACAGAGCGACCAATTCGTTTCATGCAAATACATTTTTTAAACGGATCACTCGTGTAACGAAGAATAAAATATTCCACGACAGGAAAGTTTTGAGGTGTAATTGAAAAAAAAAAAAAAAAAAAAAATGCTTCAATTGGACGACGCCGTCTCGGCTTCCTTTGAAAAAAAAACCGCTCGCACAACGCCCTGTCATTACGAGAGGAGAATGTTTGAAATATCTCGACCAAAATATCTGCGGTACTTAAAGTGAATATTGTAATAACGATCGAACACCAGATTGAATGGAAAATGTTCTGGTAGACGTGAAAATTAATTCGATAATGGTGATTATTGGGGCGAGCGAGGGGGATAATTTTCGGTATGCATTCAGCCGGCGTGAGCGTGGTGATGAGAAAAAAAAAAGAAAATCTTTTGGAGTAGAATACCCCTCGGGAAATTACCTAATGGATATTCCCAACGCAAGCCCCAAACGGAGAGATGCAGGCTTGATTCGGTGCAAAATGTGGATTGAAACAGCGGTGCAAAAGGGAAGAAAGAAGAGGGGAAAAATGCATGAACGCGCGCGGCCACGCAACAAAAACGAAAAAGCAGGGGAATGGAGTAACAAACGAGTGAGAATTTTCTGCTAATGGAGTGTTACACCGCGCCGCACGTACACGCAGAAACCATGGCCGACACACACGCGCGTCTTGGAGTTTCGGCTCGCAGCAGGGACCAGTGTTTTTTCGTCCTGCCTATATATCCATGACCTTTTGATTGGCAAATTTATGGATATGTATACGAGCGCGATATAAAGTTCTTTACCAAGTAATTCGAACGTTCGCGTTGAAGGAACGCAAAAAGAGGAAAGCTCGATTCGTAAAAATATCGTAATTGTGAAGATGGAACGCCGGTGAAAAAGTCTCGTAGGAAAAAGAGCAGGGCAGGGCAGAACAAAAGGAACGATGAAAAAAAAGAAAAGAAAAGAAAAAAAGTGAGAGAGAAACTGACGCAGGAAGCTGGCGCGTCACGGTGAATGGGAGAGATATCGAGGGGTTCGGATACGTAGAGAAAAATATAAGCTACGCTTCGGAAGAAAAAGGACGGTGGGGGCGGCTGGAGAGAAGGAATAAAAGTTTCGGAGCAGTGTTTTGACGCGTCTGTCCCGTCCGTAACGGCGTACCGATCGAAAGAAACGGTTCGCGCGCGATGTGCGAGTCAAACAGAAATTCGACGTCGGTGCGAGCTCGGATAGACAAGTTTTTGTTCGGCCGTAGTTTGGCGTCGAGAAGCTTTGTGTATCTATCTATATAAGTGGCGATGCGAAAAATTCGAAAAGCTATTCGTATCGACTGAAGCACGGTCATTTAATCGCTATCCTTATGAGGGAATCTTATCCTCGGCGAAAGATCGCCGGTCGGATTGATTTACGCCCGGGCTCGCACTATGCGTGGCATATATGAAAGCGTTATTTTTATAGTCCTGTGGTACGTGACGGCGATACCGCGCGTGAGAAAAACGGGAGATAACGACGGGAGGAAAGGAAGAAAGAAAAAATGTAGTTGCGTCGGTATAACTGCTGCAAAAGCGCGTCAGGCGATACAACAAAACAAAGAGATTTAAATAAAAGAAAAAACGCCGGAGCGGGGAGGGGGAGAGTATGCGGTTAATTGCATTTGACGCCAGACAACCGTCTCTTATTCGCTCGTTAAAAAAACCATCACGAGCAAGCCCGGCGAGACTCTTTCCCGAGACTTTGCGCGCGGCGTACTCCCCTCGCTGAATTATTTTACGAGGAAAAATATGAAGCAGCTCTTGGGCGCGGATAGAGCCGAGATCTGCCGAGCAGAAGAGTCTCGTTAAAGTTGGACCGTCTTGGATAATAATTTCTTGGCTAACGGGTAAGAGGATGAAGGGAGGGGGGATGATACGCGTGGCATTGAGAGAAGGAGGGAGGCGAGCGCGTCGACCGATGCACTTGCCGCCTGAGAGAAAAAATAATAAACGGACGGGAGAAACCGGCTTTATTTCCGCTCTTCTTCGCAGCCCGTTTCTCCAGGCGTTTACACGCAATTCGCGCGACGACTTTTGCCCGTTTACCTTGATACACACCGCGGCGAGATCACCTTCGAGAACCGATGAATTTTTGCCTTTTTTATATTTCTTCTTTTCTTTCCACGGTGCACTCGAGCGTTCTTCCAGATTCGCGATCCTCGCGCGAATGTGGAACACCTGCTCTAATTCCTCGCATCTAAAATACACGCCAACTCGTTTCGCGTCCCGCCTCTTCATACTTTTCTCGGTATATATCGACGAATCGCGCACCAATGCTCCCCGGATCTATACAAAAGCCATCGTTACGGATTCGGAAAGGCGCAAATTATGTGAACGGGCTTTCGGGAAAAGCCTGCGGCGTCTTTCAACTACCACGGGACTTGTTACCGAGTTCGTGACGCTGCGGCGTTATCGAGAGCCGCCCTACGAAACTTGGCAGAAGCGGACAAACCGCAGGTAACGCATATACGTGTATACACACGTGAAACCTCCGCGCAAATGTTAAGTAAACGGGGCTCCGCGAGAGCGAGAAGGAAGAGAGGAAACAGAGACGGAGGCGCAGGGACAGAGAGAGAACATTCGGGCAGAGACATCGAGTGGACGTGCCAAAAGCTCGGAGGAGGAGGTGCGAGAGAATAGTTGTTGTTCACCGCGCGGATATGCGGTAGTACAGCGTCGTGTCGTCGGTACCGCGGCATCGCCGCGTGTGCTTTTTGGCAAGGCGAAACTCCCTCCAAAGAGACAAACGTACAACTACGACAGCGAGCAAGAGATCGTGAGGAAGTGGCCGGGAAAGACTGAGAGATAACGCGGAAGTTGAGTTGCCGGCTCGCGCGAGAAAACGACCGACGCGTCTTTTCATCCGCCACTTTGACTTCCGCAATCTCCTCCGACTCTTGGACCCAATCTTTCGATGCGTACCGGAGATTAATCGTCATCGATATTTTTTTTTTTCTCATATCCTCCCAACCCTTTTTGGCACGTTATTCAAAACGATAATTTATTCTTATTCATATAAGAGAATATTCTGTATCGAAACTTTATCGTTATGCAGTTGAATAAGGGGGGGGGGGGGATAAAAGATACGACGAAACCAACTTTTTCGACACAGTCGTATATCTTTCCGTTTGTTTTTCATCGAAAACATGGAAAAATTGCTATTGACTTTCGCTCTAAAATTATCCTTCTATCCTTCTTCGTTTCAATATGAATTTTTGTTACGACGCTGAAGTTTCCAACGTTGGAGTCCAACGAAATGAATGAAAATAATATGATTTATCCATGAGTTTTTTATTTCAGGAATCATAATTGTGTAGATTGAAAAAATACAAAGTACAAATTCGACTGGAAATAAATTGGAGAATTACTGGAATTATTGGACAGTTTTTTAGATCATTTCGTTGGACTCCAACGTTGGAAACTTCAGCGTCATTTTTTGTTTGTAGTATTATCAATGTGCTGTGATGATTTATTTCGATTTCTACGTTCAATAATTACGATTTTTTGCTTCTCCTCTCATGGCGACATGAAACTTTGCTTCATCTGAACAATTACATTCGTCCATATGAATATTTTCACTACTCAACGTTCTATGACTACTTTATGATGATTAAATTGAAGTCTAAATTATTAATAAAATTAATAAAAACTTGCATTTTGAGGATATTTTTATCACAAGAATGTAATAAAATGCTTTAAAAATATCACAAAAGATCAAATTTATACTTCAACTCTGCTAGTCAATGATTGACTCCGACACTTTAAATACACATAACCTAGGCAACATTTTTCATGTGCGAAAGAAAGTTTATATCGGTGTAAAGGCACAGAGAAAAAAATGGTCAATTCGTAAAAAAAAAACGAAGCTGGTAGACGAATCAAAGCACGTGAGTCAGTCTCAAAAACAAATTTGCGATTCCCGACTTTGCCCAAAGTTCAATCGCAGCCGTTACCAGCAGTCCAACGTAATGATTGACATTCGTTCAAAAACTAAAGTTTTTTCATGTTTTCTTTCTTAAAAGCCCCGTAGTAAGCTAATGTTTTTTTTTAAACAAATGGAATCTGTGATAAATTTTGTTCGCGATATAGAAACTTTTCCGAAGCTACCGTAAAACTTTTTCACAATTAATATTATTGCGAGTTCTCCCACAAGATGCCGTGTTGAAGATTCAAAATAGTGAATGAAATAATAATTCCAAATTTTGCCCCGGAACTGTGCTTATCGTTATCAGGGGACCTCGAACTTTCATTTGCCGCAAAAAAAGTGAATCTTCACCGTACTTTACCGAGCGGCCGAACTACTTTAACGTTCTCGTGCGATTTTTTATTATAAAAAGTTTCAAAAAATTGAACGATAATGTCGGAAGCGCTCGCTGGAAGCGCTCGACAATAATGTCGAGCGCTTCCAGCGATCTGCTCATTCTTAAATATTATTCGTAATCGATAAGAATAATAAATTTACTTCGTATATGCATTCAAAGCGCAATTCGATAGAAGAAATCTCTGGAAGCCAGCATGCGTCTCTGCGTGACGTAGTGGTCGGTGAGAGATGCTTCAACGTAATAGCTCCGACAAACGAATCCAAATAGCAATAATTTCATTGAACGCAGCTTTATAGTTGGAGCGAATAAAAATTTTGTTCATTTTGTCCATGAGAAAATCGAATGGGCGCGATTCGATTTGAAAAGCCAAAAAAAAAAAAAACGAGCGATTCGAAAGCTTAATGGCGATTGGTTTTTTTTTTGTTTTTTTATTATACTTTCCTGAAACATCGTTTTTTATGTCGAGCTTGTTATCGAGTGCATCGGGTGCGTATATTTCCGAAGGAATTTCCATCATTCGATGCGTGTTGAAAACGGTGAAAATAACGATTTTATAAGAGACCGACGGGGACGAGTGAATATGAAATTATGAGAATCCCTTTGGTGTCTAAGCGGTAGCTTGAAAAAGAAAAAAAGCGAAAGAGATTGAGAGCGAATAGAGGGAAAGTAGAATGAGAAATGTGTGCGGTAGGAGGTAGAAGAGAGTGCGGCGTTAGTCCAAGTAGCTCTCGGCGCAAACAAGTCCGCTTCGAAAAATCCGAACCCCCCGTCAATCGTACAATCGCCCCTGTGGGGATTTGGCCCGCCTCCGCGCGGCTCGTATAAAATTGTGCCTCAGGATCGGAAGCCAGCCGGCACCTCGTCGCGGGGATGAGGTGCGGAGTAAACGCGGTGTTTTTTATCACGCATTCCCGAAACTTTCGACATTCGCCACCGACGGCGAGCACATTCTCCGCCCGGATCGGGACTCACCTCGCCTTTTAGCACTCTCGCGCCTTTCTACCGTTTTACACCCGCTCGTAGTGTGTTTCGAGCCTCGACATTTTTGTGGTACTTTGTTGCCGGTGAAGTCGCGATTTATCGCGATCCGGGGTAGTAAACGGGTCGAAAAAAATACTCAACCTATGAAAACAAGGGAGAGCGTGGGGCGGAGAAACACACAGCCGCGCGTGTACCGCAATCTTGTTCGTAGCGATACGCGAAAAATGTTTTCGCTAGATCGCGTATCTCAGATCATCCGTGTCGAATTCGCGGAGGACAAAAACGAGGGAAGATTTAACCGGAACGTGAGAACGCATAATTTCGCCTGCGATCCATGTCGATCGCGAAATTTGCGACAGTCTCAGTCCTCGTGCGGCGAGGGTGAAATAAGCCGCGGGGGTAAAATGAACTATCGAGAAGCAGCAGACTCGCAGGAAAAAAGTGGGCTGCGCTATTCCAAATGAAAATTACGTTTTCAACGAGTCGTCACAGCGGTTTCCGAGTACAGGACCGTCCCGAATTCTCTCAAAAAACAACGCGGCCGCAGGGGAAAAAGGAAGATCGTATTATTTTTCGATTTAACTTATTATGAAAATGATCGGACCCAGTTTTTTTTCGAGTAAAAATCGAAAGATCGGTATTTCAGCGAGAGGTGCGGCGGCTCTCGTTTTGCGTGTTCCTTCAATCTCGCCTCGGCTTGTCTCATACCAGACGCGTGGGATATGTGAAAAAGGAGGAGAAGGAGGAAAACGAGCGGTTGATCCTGTAGATCGCTTATCCTTAACTCCGGATATCGATGCACAAGCGGCGGGATGCAGAAGGGGATCTTGGAGATGGTTCGACGCGCTCATAATGCTCGTTCGATCCGCCGGTTGCTGCCGGGCTTTCTTTTTCTTCGGAGCAGATTCGCCATCCGCCCTCGTTTGCGAGCGGATAAATATGCTCGAGAGATAAGATCGGTTGCGCGGCTTTTCGTTCGTGGACGACGATCCACGCGAGATATACCGAGTCCGTCTCGAGGGATCCTCGCTCTATGCCCCCCTCCTCTTTTATCGTCCTTGTCCAGCGAAGAGGGAGGGAGAGAAATCGAGGAGTGTGTGTCCGGCTATTTCGTCGAATCCCGATAATCCTCGTGCATCGTAACACGTACGTATATAAAACGAATGCTGTCCTCTCCGAGTTGATCTTCGCCGTACGGTTGAAATATATTGTACGAGGTGTCGCTGGAGAAAAACGGCGTCGAGAGAGCTCCGTTTATATATTTATAACGTCAAAGACGCGCGAGGGAAGAAGAGAGATAAAAGTAAAACTGGAATGTCGAGACGCGAGACAACTGAACAGTCGAAATACAAATTGCTTACGGAAAATTCGGGGATATGAGGTAAACGAAGTTTGTGGGGGGACTGTCAGACCCGAAACGCCCCCCGTGTGTACAGATATATACGCCGCGGTGGAGCGCGCACGTTCGTCGTCGATGCGAGGAAGGCTTCGTCGAAGAAAAAGGGAGCGAGAGGCTGAGAATAAAAAAGTAAAAAGAAATGAAATCATGAGAAGAACCGACTGGCACTCCATTCAATGGATGAATGGGCGCATTGTTAGTGCACGCGGGAGAAGATACCGCAGAGAGGATCTCTGGTCTCGTGAGCGACCAACCAAATGGGCGGGTGCTTTCTAACGGGGGTATCGGACTTCTCTCTTCCTCCCTCTCACCGCTGGCGCAGCAGGAGCGTGTGTATTCCTGGCGTATACAGAGATCGAGCAGGGAGAGAAAAAGAGTGCGGTCTGGTTCCTGTTTCTTCGTCGCGCATGCATATATATACGTATAATTGTATATAAAACGAAAGGATACCGGCGGGGTGAAACGAGATCCCGGGGTAAAATGAATCGACCAAAAATCCAAATGGATTTGCTTCGATTACTCGGGTGTTTGCGCTGCTTCAAACCCAAGTGCGGCATCATATCGCCTTAGTTGAATACGAAGCTCAACAGAGATTCGTAAACTTGGCGCGAGTTGATCGAGTTTTTAAAATTACGGGCGAATATGATTGTTGCTTTTTCATTCGTCGTCATTTAGCTTCTCCGTTCCATTTGGCCCCAGCCTCTCCCGCCCGAGGAGGCTCTATATACGAGAGGCGAAACCGCTTCTCGAACCGTGGCATTTTACGAACTCGCGTTTCAAATGTCCGTCGGTGTGCGACGGTCGCGCGCGCACCGCAGCGTCGATCCGCCCTGCTGGCGTTGCCCGCAAAACGAATAGTGAAAAAACGAAGAAACAAAAAAAAGGAATCCGGAGAACGGAGACTCGCTAATGAAACTCGCTCGGTCTTTTTCTTGCTTGGTTGACCGCGCAAGTTGTACGCGGCACGACAGGTGAATTGTTATACATTACGAGTGAAGCCCGCGCGGTTTCTTGCCTCTGAACCCCAATTAAGACACCCATTGATTGAGGGAACTCGCCCTCCCCCCTCCTCGGCGCTACCCCTCTCTTTTCTTTCTATAAAATACGTGTCTGTAGTAAAACGAGTAATATACTATCTGTATAGGTACAATTGGGACGCGTATACGTATACTTGTGCAGACGCGGAGGTCTCGAATAAACGAACCACGCCCGGTTTTTCTTGGCTTCCCCAACGACGTCGAGAGCAGCAGCTCCGCGCGCGGCTAAGAGATCACGGTCCGAGTATATATAAGAGAAAAAGACGAAAAGCTTGTAGAGGCCACGAACAAGAACGTTGCCCGTCGCATTTTTATCCTATATAATACGAGGCGATATAATTTATCGTCCTTTTCTTCCTCAACTGACATTCTGATTGGACATTGCCATCGTTTATTTCTCACTCTTCCTCTTCCTCTCTCTCTTTCTCTCTCTCTCACTCTCCGAGCCTCCATTTCCTCTTTTATCTCGGGTTTAATTTCCCGAACGAGAGAGCGGTAGACTCTCGAGCTGCTCGTTCACCGTGATTTTGAGGAAGAAAAAATTTAAAACAAGAGCCAAACCTGAATGGGTGTACAAAACTAGGTGCTTAAAATTATTGTCGACAAGCTCAAACAACCGCGTGCTTCGTATACGCGTCTCCCTCCGTTTTCCAATTCGTTTCCTAACCAACCCGTATACTTAGCTTTACTCGTATATACGTTTATCCATGTTGTACGGTGGGTGCGAGTCTGTATACGCACGGAGAAAAGCAACTGAAACGGGACAACGATACATACCGCACTCACATAGTTTAAGCTCGGGCGTGTACGCGCGCCCAGCGCGCACGGTACAAAGTTTACTTTGATAAACTAATTCGCGTATACGCGAGTTACGAGCGAATAATTTTCGTCGAACTCGAGCGCCGGGGTATCCCATTTTTTTCTCCCATCCCAACTCGAGGTACGTACGAAACAGCGCGAATTTTCCAGGTAATACACACACGTTGTACATGTTTACGTGTATATATAGTTGAAGGAGAGCTGATTCGTTCGCGGTTGCTCGCCTGTAACCCCCTCATGGAAGCAAAGGAGTAGCTAATCGTGAGTTGGTTAAGTGAGCCCGGCCGCACAAAATTACCAACTTTTTCTTCCGTCGATCGCGCGTATGAGGAGAGACACGCGCGCGCGCACACGTTAGCACGGGACGCGGAAATGCGGATTCAAAAGTGGGTAATCCTATGCGCGGAGTAATCGAGTGCTGTTCGCACTCTTAATACCGAAATAGAGTGTTTCGATGAGCCCCCAATTCGAGTCACTTTTACTCTCGGAAATATGTTTCGTTTCGACAGAACAAAATGATAATAATAAAAAACAAAATAATCGAATAGCCTTTTAATATGACGCAACGAATGAAATCACTTGGTTCGAAATTGTGCTCGTTTCAATAGCGCATATTTTCTGCATTAAGCATACGCTTTCGAGACCGTGCACATATTGTTTTAAAGCTCATTACTCAATGGCCTCGATTGGCCTGTATTAATCAACGAACGAAATGTGCGACTGGATGACGATACATTTTCAACGTTTTTATTTGAAACAAGTACTCTGCGCTCGCATCTCGGTCCAAAATCCGATTTATTTGCGTCGAAAAAGTGATTGGGGGACGGGGGACGACGACGGAATATTTCCCAATCACAGTATTACAACTGGATCAATCATTTATTGTTATTCTCAAAGTAATTCAAACTCATTCTTTATTGTCAATTTGTTTTTCGAGATTACGTCTTTTTTACGGTTTGAACCCTTCAACGAGCAACACAAAACCAGAAGTGGAGTCATGAGCAGCGAGGATACTCTGATCCACGATGGCTTCTCTGTTTTATGACTCGGAGCCCCGGATGTATCGCACCATGTGTGTGTATGTGTGTGCGTACGTGTATGTGCCCGCGCGGTGGATGAGCAGCGGGACTGGAGATGAAACGGTGACCCAGCTCGACGCATAAACGGGGGTCCGGTGTGTGTTGAAATATTGCAAATTTTGTGCAGCGTTGTATATTCATTGAGTAAAGTATTTCAATGAGAATGAAAAAAAAAAAAAAAAAAAAAAAAAAGAAAACCCAGAAAAAAAAAATAAAAGTCTTTATTATTTTATCAAACTACTCTCTCGCATTCTGTGCAAGGTTTTACGAGAGAGCTCGTGCATGAGAATTTTAATCATTGGAGCTCGTATAACGGAAGTATGCGAGGCGACGAAGGTAAAAGTAGTGCGCGAAAAGATCGAGGTAGAAAGAGAGCAGGAGAGAAGCAAAGCGAGAGGATGAAAGATGCTTTTCTTTTTACGTAGTAAAAAAAAGTGTTCACTGGAGAGCGAGCGAAGAGCTATGACCGCGTGTGGAGGTTCGGAGGACAAGTACAATACGATGTAAAACAGGGAAATACAAATCGACCGTGGAGTTGTCGAGCGTATGCATAATTGCGCAAAAGTTGGCCCAAAAGTGGCAATCCTCGACAGTCGGAGGGGGGAATTCCTGAGGGCATTTTCCCCCACTTATGGAGGTTAGTTGAGAAAGAGCATACATAACGTTGAAACAATGGACAAGACACCTAAACCGAGAGTGTATGTGGGTGTATAAAAGGTGGCGAGGCTCTAAAGTGAGCGGTGGGAGGAGAGATAATAGGGGCGTATGGTGAAGACTGTCGTCGAGAGACACGGAGCAAGGGAGAGCGAGAGAGAGAGAGAACGAGAGACAGCGAATAAGCGGAGGTTGGGTAAGCAAAGCCGGCCGGCAAGCGCGAATTCGACAAAGTGGTAACACAACGAAAGTACAGCTTACGTACTGTTAATCGTGCTTAATTGCGTGCAATTACTCGAAATGGCAAAATAACAAGTCCTTCTCTCTCTCTCTCTCTCTCTCTCTCTCGGCCTCTTTCTCTTTTTCCCTTGTTCGCTGTGCAGCACGAGTACGCCTCGTTCTCAGCTCTTCTTCCTGCCTCTTTCTCTTCTTCCTTCACCGTGTCCTATGCTCCCTCGGCACGCTATTACACCTATGTGCTTCCTCCACGTGCACGTATGGACGCATAATCGCACGCGAGAGTAGCAGAACTGCATATTCGCATTTCAAAATGATTCACCCCATCCCCATTTCCTCGACGCGTTCCAGTTCTTTCATTTTATTTCACATTTTATGTCGTTTCAATGATAAAATTACTATTATTTTTCGAGTCCTTCAAGACGGGGTGAGAACTTGACTGAATCTAGTGTAATTAGACAAGCTCATTCGCCAGCACCAGTTAAGAGGCGAGTTGGTTTCGTTGAGAGAGCGAGAAAGAGCGAATGAACTTCGTTTCTGTTGAATGTGGCGGCTATTCACGCCAGAATTATCCTCTCTTCGCCTCTCTGCTCTACATTTAATTTGAAAAAAGTCAAGTATACGAGGAGCGCGATGTATATAAAACAGAACGTTTTTTTTCTTTTTTTTTTTTTTTCATCGTCGGCGGGATAATCCTACGCGAGTTCAAGTTTCCGTGAGGGATTTACTTCCGATGGACTTTCCATGCTGCGGCACAATGGTTCTACTATTCTTCTCTATATACGCCGCGGTATATCTCGGCACACCGCGGCGGAAGGTTCCTAAGGATAAATGAATCGGGGAAAAGAGACGTGGATATAGAGTCTCGTACTTTGCTCTCGAATGCCACGACGCAATAATCCAAGCACACTCTCTTGGCACACACGCGTGCATGCATGCACACGGACATGTGCACAAACGCGCGTATAGACACACATCGAAACGGCTTTTGCCCTTCGCGCTCGCGTCCGTGCCTTTCCTTGAATAACCGTAATTACCCGTGTCGGTAATTAAGGAGCACGTACACCCTCGGCGCGTCACTGTACGTGACCGTCTACCGACGAAATTCGCCTGAGGCTGAGTACGAGAAGCGTCGAGCAGTTTCCACACCGAATACATATTCCCTCGTGGGATGGTACAGCAGGAGAATCCCCGAAGAATGCACCGCGCGCGGCGTCTCGCCCGTCCACGAATGAGCTTTTGACGTGAAAGAGATCTTCTCGCCCAAGTCTCATTGACACTCTGTATGGATCCACACGATTGTTTCAATTCAATGTATACATAAGTGGACGCATCGCTCATTCCTTCTTGTGAATGCGACATTCGTGCTTTCCTTTTCGTTCTTGGCTGTGCCAGATCCGAAAAAGTCTCAAAAAGCAGCTTTCAATCCTTTCAGAATAATTACGTGAATATATGGCGAAAAATCTGTGAGAAATTAGTCTCCATGCGATTTTTCTAGAGTTTCGTTCATCCGTGTAACCAAGCGTAAATATCAAACAGAGCACGAAGTTATATATTCTGATAATTCCGATAATTTGAACGTTTATCAACGAAATAAATGGGAAAACTGCCCAGAAACAGTGCGACTGTTCCCGATGGGGCGTCTGCTCAAAATATATTTTTAATTTACCAGTTGTTTGACGTGTACAAACGGACATCGGGAGTCTCGAATCACCGGTAACGCCGCATGCTTTTTATATAAATTGAAAATAGGAGAGAAAAAAACAAGATGATCGTTTAAAAACGATCAAAAAAAATACCGGTTGATTTTTTTTTATATAAAAAGAAAAGATTTAAAAAATTTGTTAAAAAAACAAGATTCACTCGTTAAGCCAATAATTTCGCATTTGTAGCATTGGTGAATGTACAAAAACATTGTCAATATATTTGCTGTGCGCTACCAGAACTTTGAATGTGACAATCACTTTCTCGATGTGCTGTATATAAAGCTCGTCGGAAATTTCCGAAACGAACACCACGTTCGTTCGTATTCAAAGAGCCACAGGCTCGTTGTAATATACAGCGTAAATATATCGTCGATATTAACATGGATGAGTAAAATGAAGCAATCACGTTTAGAGGGTATAATTGACTCGGTGACAAACTCCGTGTTTTATATCAATTCGTCAGCATTACATGACTCGAAGGA
This sequence comes from Venturia canescens, assembly GCF_019457755.1. Lineage (NCBI taxonomy): Eukaryota > Metazoa > Arthropoda > Insecta > Hymenoptera > Ichneumonidae > Venturia > Venturia canescens. The sequence continues at coordinate 11,439,013 of NC_057426.1, forward strand.
ATCATACAGATATATACGGAGGTATATTCGGTGTCAACGGGATGGCGAGAAGTCGATGACAAAAGCATCGGCAAAGCTCATCCAATGCACAGGATGAAAATCAACACGAGTGAGGAATAGGTAGGTATGCGTATGACGCTTCGATGCTTCATTGTTCATTGAGAGCTCGGGATCCATTGGAACGCGGTTGACGAGACAATAACTCTGGCGAACAGCGTGCCTGCGGCTTCTCGATCATAATCCGGAACGAAGCCTGCAACAAGCTCGTTTGTCTTTTTTTTCCGTTTTTTCCGTTTTTTTTTTTTTTTTTTTTTTTTTAACGAGTACAGGCTTTTTCCCCTCGGCTTATTCCGACCGAATCAAATAACAAACCGAGTAAAACTCTTCCTGTAGGGAGGGTGAAACAAAAACGAAAGGAAGCAAAAAATAAACTGAAATGAACAGAGTGTTAATTTCGTAGGAAAATGGGGCAGTATAGTGGGGAAATAGGCCCAGGCAATACACCGAGTCGATAACTTTGGGTAGAGATCAGAGGAAGATTCTCCTCCTAATCACGCGTGTGTCTCGACTCAATTACTGAAACACGGCGTCATTAATGTGGGTAGTGCGATATCTCGCTGGTTATATCGAGCGAGGCGCGCTCGCGACCTGTCCTGAACCTGTGTAGCCTCCGATCCATGTATATATGTTGTACAACGACATCTATATGCTCTCGAGTACGAGAGTGTACCGTCGTATGGTATTGAACGAGATAGTCGAAGGGTGCTCCGTATATGCGCATCCACTCGTCCTCGCGCTTGTATATTATACAGATATAGGTTCGTACGGAGCGTGGGACATATACACGGTGTAGCGGCGGGGGCGGTCCAGAGGATAGCGGGCGACGGGCTAGTACTAATTTAATTAAGGATACCTACGTCTCTGATTCTGGACGTGGTATAGCTCCTCGGCGCTTGGCTGTACCAGCACCGCGTCAAAGAGAGAAGGAGGAACAAAGACGGAGGAAGAGAGAGAGAGAGAGAGAGAGAGAGAGAGAGAGAGAGATGGAGCGAGGAGCGAAGGGGAGAGAATCAGGAATTACCCCAGGAAGGGAGATAACTATCTGTCGCAGCTATATAGAATATTAGGGTACATACATGTGCGCGAGATAGAGCCAGCAGTGAACGTTATCTAGCCTTCGTAAATTTACCGCTCTCTCTCTCTCTCTCTCTCGCTCTCCCCTTCTCATACATTCGTGGCTGAATCTCTTGATACGCCGTATAGATATCTGTGAGTACGGATTATTCGCACGAAAATAATTCACATCTCGTCCTCTCTTGTCTCGCTCACAATCTTCGCTGGTCTCTCCTGCTCTCACTCTGTTGTTCCTCTATCTTTACGTCTTGCTCTTCGAGCTTTTAGTCCTCTCAATAATGCACTGACGGATAAGACTGAACGTGACTAATTGTCATAATTAAAACGAATTTTCGTGCACGCGACCTCTTAATGCGTGCAGCAATAGCAGGAATTATCCGAAGCAAAAGTAAGAGAGAGAGAGAGAGACTAAAGAGAGTTTGATCTCGAGTAGGAAGTACGAGGCTGCGACAAGATTAAAGATACAGAGGCAAAGAGTTGCGCTAATTGCAATTAATTAGCGCCCTTGGAGAAGGCCCGAGTCAATATTGAATGAAAAAATTAAGACGACTTTGATCTCGGCTCATTTTGTCATATAAAACATTCCTGAGGAAATTTCAATTTATCCGTACACACCGCACTAGAATGTCAATTACACGACAATCGTCTTTGCGCCTCCCTCCGGTAAACTTTCAACGCGAAAGCCAATACCTTCGATGTCTTTATACACACACGTATATAGATGCTCAAAGATATAGCGATGAGTTAAGCACGCGACACATCCTGTTAGCAGTTATGCTGCGAGCTCGAACGTCTGTAAAGATCGCCCCCAGCTATGTATTTATACTCTCTCTCTCTGAGATGGGCCTCGCGGATGTATACATAGGAGAATTGCGAAGGATTATTCGCTGTTGCTGCTTGGACTCTATATCCGCCTATCCTTCAAGAAGGATACATATTATATACATCCTACCTATTCATCCTATTACCCTTCATATATCCTTATACACGTGTATATTCATAGATGCATATATACATATAAATACATGTACGCGAGATCGAGGAGAGACCGTGCATCGTCTCTTGTCTATTGCTATTACGACATCCACACTGTTTGCCGAGGCCTGCAGGAGATCCCAACTAAATAATTACAAAGCTTGTGCGCGAGAGCTGTTGGAGAAACGGGTTTGGATTGCTTCTGACAGGAGACAGAGAGACCGAGGGAGAAAGAGAAAGAGAAAGAGGGACAGCGAGAGGGGCAGGGACGGGGGAGGAGGGAATAGTGCACAGTCTGCACACACTTTCGGAAATGTCTCGGTGGTTGAACAAATATAGCAAATGTATCTACATATATAATAAAATATACATTAGTTTCGCAACACACGCGAAATTGTGATTCAACCAAGCAAGATGTAATAGCACCATTTCGAATTTTCAACAGTGAGAGAAATGCTTTCAGAGTCTCGCTGCTTTTCGCGTGTATTATTATTGTGTACGAATGCCGTTGACGCGAATTCCAGATGGATTTTTCGTGCGGTATCATGTAGCGGCTATACACACGCTCCTGCGTCTATATAAATATGAGGAAAATGCTTCGACCAATTAAAATGATTTTGTTCAAATTATTATCGTTCGGCTCACAATCCGTGATAGAAAAGGCTCCTTGCTAATCGCGTATTTACGGATTTTTCCTCAACATGTTTTCCTCAGTGAGGCTTCGTACTATCTTGTGCAAGTCCCTTGACACACTTTCAGGAGACTGGGATTACGCTTTTTTCTTCCTCAAGCGTCTCTTTATAAGCGTTCGTAAGAACAAGGTAAAATATTGTCAGTAAAAATGTACGCGAGACCTTCCATGCCAAAGTTTCATTCCGAGTGCTTTTATTTCAAGATGATTCTGAAAATAATTGACAAATAAAAATGACTTTTGCCGAAAAATTTTAAATCTTAAGAATTTTATTTGACGCGTAAATCCACGGAGCTCATCGTTTCGATAACCAAGTCAAAATACTATCGATCTTTGTCGTATCAGTTTTCGAAGGAATATCAGCCGTACGAGCGAGGAATTATGTCTGAACGGAACATGCAAAAAGTGCGATTTAAATGATTTTAAAAAATGGCAGAAAGTAAAGAGAGTCGAAGTATCAATATGTAAATGTGGCATGGAACGCCTCATATATATTTGCGTCTATTTGGAGAAACGGAAGCCTGTGTAAAAAGTACGAGAGAGGGGGTAGGGGAAGACAGAGCAAAAGCAGAGAAGGTTGAAGTGTCGAGTAAGTAGTGAAGGAGCGTTACGGGTCAGCCACTCTCCATAGAGAGTTGCGCGGGATACGTAAGTACGTATAGCGGGTACAGTGGGTTTCTAAAGTCTTGGGTTTACGGAGTGTCTCTCGGAGACCGAAATCCGCGGGTATTTTCATCATAAAATTCCGTATCCTGCTCACGTCGTTTCCAGAGCTTGATGCACGGGAGTTTTGAGTTATCCTGTATGCTGTGCGAGCGTGGATCGTCGAGGCGAGACTTCTCGGGTTGGGGCAAAAGGGATGGGCCACTTTGAAGCTGCGAACGAGGATATAAAACAGAATAACGCTGAATCCTCGTGGGCACACAAAATGTTTTTCCTTTTCTTTTTGAATATAACATGAGAAGCGTTATAATACGTGAAACGGATAAGTTGAGATTGAGAATCAAAATGGGCATTTGGGAGAAAGGTTTGAGCGTTGAAGAACGAGCATCAGGCCGAGGGGGCACGAGTATAAAGAAAGAAAAGAGAAAGAAAAAAAAGCGTGCCAAATGGAGAAAAGTTGGATTGAAATATCGATTAGTTCATTATACGAAAGGCTGATAATCCACGGACGCCGCGGCCGGAGACACATCTCGAGGTTGGAACGCGCGCGGTGCGAATGTATTCGAAAGGGGAGAAGCGAGGTGTGCAAGATTCGATTAAGAAGTGCAAGGATAAAAGAGAAGGGCAGTGCGGAAGAGAAAAAAAAACGAGAACGAGAGGAAATCTCGATCTTTGGAAACGGATGAAAGGTGGGATTATAGAGGAACGAAAACGTTCAGTGAAATTAGAAATTTTACAGGTCGAGATCCGAGTAGGTACTGAACGAGATGAGAAAAGCGAGTTTGATGAGAGAGAAAGACGGAGAAAGGGCGAGAGGGCCAGGGGGCAGGCTGAAGAAAGAAATAGGAGAAGAAAGAAACGGAAACCGAAGAGGGATCTCGCGAGAGCCCCTACTTATTTCTTATGTCATCTCATTCGAGGCTTCGATACGTTATTTTTTCTTTTCTTTTTTTTCATCTTGATAGCACGGTACTTGGAGAATTGGAGGCGGGTGGAACGAAATTAAAAAAAATCTCGTAGAATTATCGGATAGACGGAGCCACATACGCACATCCCACGGAGGGACATACAAACACAGTGAGCGTGTATATATACATGTTCACGAAGAAAATTGGCTGAATCGCGGCGTGATAAAAGGCTCCAACTTTGTCCCGTACTCTTGCTCGCTCCCAATGTGCTTCGTTTCTACAAAGCGTGTGGGCCATCTCCGTATAAAGTAAACGAGATCACGAGAAGAACAAGTAGTCAGTCGAGGCAAAAAAATTGAGGGTATAAAGAAGCACGCAAAGTGTCTCTTTTCCGGAAGAGTTGCTCAAATTCGCGTAGTGCTTGTACGGCAGCTACAAGGTGGAAAAAAAAGGACAACAGAGTTGCAACATTAAACGTAGGAATCATGCGAATAACGAGTCGTACATAAAAGCGGTAAATACATGTATATAAATAATGATACATATTGAATGAGTCTTCTCGTAATTTTATCGTTTTTGGGCTCGACCACACGCGGAGGTAGCGACCGAGAACGTGTAAATTTCTGCGGCTGGAAAATTGTCCAACTCTCGAGAGTACAAACACACGTCGGGAGGAAGTGGAGATGGCGGCGGCGGCGGTGGCGGTAGAGAGAAATGGCATAGCTGGGCGACATCTCTCCCGGCAGGGAGTGCGCAGCTACTACGAGAGTCCGACACCCGCGCCGTACCCGTGTCCACGTACGTATGTATATCAAGACGTATATGTACGTTGGTGGGACAGGGAGACAGTGTCTACGTTAAAGGCGAGTCGCTCGACAAACCGTTCGACAGAGCGGAGTACCGTATATATGTGGGCGCATGTTTTTCTCTACTCGTACATATACGTACGTACGAGGGAGAACAAGAGGGAGAAAGATGGAGGAGGTTAAAACACGGGAATGCGAGAAATCCTCGAACATCGCTTCGCTCTAGCGTCGTTCAAGTGTGACCGCACACACGACCCTCGTTGCTCTTTTGGTACGAGCCCATCTCGGCAGGGAGTATCGAACGATGAGGAAGGGGTGGATTACGGGATGAAAGGTTAAAGCTCCGCGCGCGCAATGGAGCAAAGATGTTCGACAAAAAGGGGGAGCGAATGAGAGAGAATGAAGGAAAGAACGAGGGAGAGAGAAAGAGGAATATAGAAAAATGGAAAAACGAAGGAACATGGAAAAGTCTGTGGCAGGTTATACCGCTGAGAAGGGGAAAGAGAATGCAAGGAAATGGATAGAAAGAGAAAGAGGCAGGGAGGAGAGAGAATTTCGCTACGGCTGGATAACTGTGGTCAGTGTGAGAGCGTGTAAAATCGATATATACATATACGCGTATATATGAACATTATACATTATACTATACGTATATACATGTATAGTCGGTGGTCCATTGTCGAGGCCAATACTCCGGATACTGGATGAAATATTTCTCTCTGGCCGAAGTACCGAGATACTTTATGGGTTTCATGCGCACACGGGCGAAAGGAGAGAGCGAGTAAAAAAAGAGAGAAGGAGGGTCCGACACTTCTTTTCTTCGCTATACGACTGGCATTGGACTTTTGCACTTTTTCTCTTATTCCTCTTGCTTCATTTTTATGTGTTTTCTCCCTCTCTTTCTCTTTCTCTCTCATTGTCATGCTTTATTTTTTTTTCTCCCGCAGAGCCTTTTACCACTCTGTGCTGCTACTGTCGGCGTTATGAAGGAAGAAAGAATACAGGTGGTATGAAGTAGAGAGCGAAGAAAAAGAAGAATGAGAAGAATACGAGACTCGAACGTCGCGAGATCTCTCTTTGCACCGGGGATCAGGAACCATGCGCGCCTTGGGGTATTAACACGCCTGTCTCCGCGACGATTTAATTCCTCTCGTGATAAATTCCCTCCACTTCAAACTCCATTCTCTTTATCATTCCTTCATTCTTATTCGTCATCAACGAGATTTTTAAATTCTATGCTCGGCAAATATACACGAGACTCCCAAACAGTGATATTTCATTTTTACTTCTCGTTTTTTTTTCCCCCCTCCATACTTATGCACATATAAACACAAGTAGTAAAAGGGAACGGTAATGTCAACGAAAGTAATACATTTTTAGATTGATATACATTTCGCATTAAGCGATTCCGACTGGAAAATAAAGTCTTGCCCCTTTATCTTCCACTGTATAACAGGCTTTTATCCATCATTTCCACCTTCGCGATTCTCCGGACCATATTCTGCCGCCTCTGTTAATGCGTCGAGGGTTAGAGGCGGGCAGCAGCTCAGAGGCGGGGGATGAAAGATGGGGTTAACCCCCTTGGACGATAAATTTCTTTGCCAAGTGAGTCCGAGGCGGCAGGAGCCGCGGAGCTAAACGAGCCGTGTGACTCGTTTTATACATTCTCTTCTCCACCTCCTCTATACGCGCGGCTCCGGGGGTTGCGACTCATATTCGAACCCCTGATGGTTATCCCCTCATCCAAGAATTTTAAGTACGGGGTGAAGCGTGAAAACGCGTGCCAACGAGGTTTCCAAAGGTTCGTGTTTCACACTGAGCAGCCATATTATAAGCAGGGCATACACGTTCGGTGTGTCTCGGGGCAAAATGGAACAGGGGTGCAGAATCAGCTAGCAAAATATTTCGGAACTATTTTTATTATTTCTTCCTAGCGAAGCGGTTAGTTGTAACGACGAGTGTCTCATTTTGCCCCAGCGGTATCCTCGACACGATCCAGGCCGGCCAAGAGTCTCGCGTCTCTGGAAATTCGCCATCTTATTTAGCTTGTAAATCTCAGTATTTCGGATTCCAAAGTGAGCAAGGCTATTTATATTTATTAAGTAAGCCATTCCAAGGCCGTTCAATAGCCAGAAGCTCCTTTTACTTTTCCAACCGCTTTAATTTCGATGCTCGCTTTTCTCAACGCTCAACCGGGATTATATGCTGCTCCCTGTACGAGGCTAACACAAAAGGAAGGAAGGATAAAATAAAATAAAAAAAATAAAAAAATAAAATAAAAAACAGGAACAACAGAGGAACATGTATTTGTCGGAAATACTTGGAGAGATAAGGTAGATTTTACGGGAGAGGAAAGGGGAAAGGTGAGAATCGACGTACTTTGCGCAAAGACTCTAAGGGTTGAAGCCTGCAACTTGTCTCTTTCTTTCGTTTTCTCTCTCGCTAGCATAGACTCCCGCATACGCACACACCGACACACAAATATTCGAATGAACACAGTTATAGAGGAGAGAAACGGTTTCGGTGTTGCCGGTGCATGAGAAGCTTCGAGGGAGGATTTACGTGACTATACGCGAGGAGTTAGTACTTGCTCCGTGAGAACCCTCGCATATATATACAGGCATATACGGCACGTACTAAAACTTATATCCCTTCAGCGCGTTTGTATTCCCGTTCACTTTTGCACACCACATTCCGAAAGAGCTGGAGCTCTCCGCGCTTGTGTTCACTTGCTTTCCTCAGCCCGAAAGCGCGCTATTCTTCTCCCCTGCCGTTCGCGCGCGCGCTCTCTCTCTCTCGCTCTTCTCTATTTACGTTTTTTCGTTTTACTTCTTTTAGAATGTATATATGGACACGAAGAGTGCGCGAGAACCGCGACCAAAGTGGATGGAATCGCGATAAGCTCGTTCGGGTAAATCTTTGCGATATCACACCTTCAGCCTTTCACGTCTCATATATATATACACACAGCGCAGTTATACAGCCGTTCTTCGGGTTCTAAGCTCGTTACTTTAACCACACTTTTTCTTGTCTTTGACGCTTTCGAAGGCGCAACTCGCTAGAATAAAAACAAGCCGGTCGAATCGAGAGGCGACGACTAATTTATTGTTTTAATTTGCTTCTTCGCGAGAAATACTCCATTCTTAAACGAGTGAAAAATACTTTTTGTTTATTTATTTTATTTTTATTTTCCATTAGTGCGCACAATTGAGAACGGCACGGTGGCGCTGTGCTTGATCGAACGTTAATTCAAAGATATATGTTAGTCGTTATTGCTGTGGGACGCGTTGCTCATGCCGAGAGTCTTGTCAAATACACGCGGCCAAGGTAGAACGGCAGCAGGGAGCACACATGTACCTAATTGACAGAGAGAATGAGAAGGAGAAAGCTGGAGTGAGCGAGAGAGAGAAAGAGGGAGTGCGAAGGATCGAAAAGGCAAGGTCCATTTACGGATGAAACGTGTGTGTCTGCACAGCGCAGAAGGGCTGGGGCAAAAGGATTGGGAGAGGAAGGAGCGAGAATTAACAGCTCTCTCAAACTGCCTTTATCGGTTGAGTTCTGAATCGACGTTGCAGAGGGTTGTTCATCACTTGGATATATCGTACACACATGTTGCACTGTAATCTACGAATATTGCAATAATTAGAAACTTTGAAAATCGAGACACAGCTATTAATGTGGTGTTATTATTCAGGATTAATGGCTGGGTATCTGTTTCATCACATTTCGTACTCGATGCAACGTATTTAACGATCTCATTTTCAATGCGTATTTCAAGGAAGTTGACGCGAATCTAATGAAAATTGAAAATTCCAACTTCAAGAGCTGAACTTTGGGAAATATGCTAGAGATGTGCACATCGTCTAGTTGTCTAGAAAACTATTAACGAAAATCACATTTTTTAAGGGGTTTTCGAGTGTTCCTCTTATGGCAGGCACTGTGCAACGATTTGGATTTAATGAAATAGGATCCTCTCAAATTTAGAGAGTCAAAGACGAGCATAAGAAAACAGAATGTTTTTGGATGTCAATGATGTCTCGAGAAAGCCTTGCTATCTAAAGCCTTGCCTTGCTAAGTTAACGAGTAATGACGACACAAACGGCAAACTGCTGGTTTAAAATATATATAGCGATATGCATGCGCATATAAATAGAAAATGGCTGTTGTCACATTTTGCTTAACGATTTAACTACGAAAGTATTTAAGCTGCTGTCACAAAATTAAAAATTTGTTAAACTCGACAAATAAGTTATACGTTACTTTAATAATTGCGAGAATAAATTTTAATCGTTTCTTTGATCATGAAAAGAGTAAAAAAGTTGAGTTGCTTTTTTGAGTGACAAGCAACGCATGATCTTTCTGAAGTAGTGAGGCTCGCAGCAATATTTCATCTTTTAACGTCTTCGTGATATTCACTCTGTTCAAACTAAAGACATATTTAGTTCGCGGAGTTGTAGAACTGTTTCCACTAGTATAGTTCTGATTTTGACAAAATGAAAGATATGTATGCACACAAGGGGAGAAACAGAGAAGGGAAGAGGATTCGTTGCATGCTCGTTGCGTGCATGTCGACCACAGTTGCTCTTTCGCATATAAGCATCGAAACGGAGAAACTTGATCGTGGCTGCTCGAATTTCCAGTAATCTTTGGATCCCTCGAGGCGGGCCAGTTCATTTAAATTATGAGTTATTACAATGGAACATACAATACAGCTACATTGGCCATGTTGTCTTCATGAGACTGTAAAAAAAATGTTCTCTTTTGAAAAAATCGATGAAAATCCATCGCGTATAAACTCGATAAATAATTTTCGTAATTTCCTCGCATCGCTTTTCTTTTGTGCAAGCAAAATTAGTAAATTCGAGCTCCGACAGAATTTCTCGAAAAATTCGTTAATGCGAGCAACCCATGAAGTATCGGTACGCTACGACACGCCGCACATCTCGCGGCAAAATTCAAGTGAAATTTGAGACTAGCTCTCAAGTTATCAGCACGTCAAGGCAGCTGCCGTTCCTTCCATATATTTCTCAGTAATGAAATTTGTTTCCGACGAGTCGCAAATGTCAATCAACAAAATACAAAGGATGATTATTCTCAATAGATTAGGAAAAGAGGCAGTAAATTTCATCATAATTTTGGATTAAGTAAATGATGAATGATAAATAATCATTCATTTTTCGAGGCATCCACTCGAAAACCCTATTCAATATTCAATAAAACGTTAGCTAAGAAGCTTCGACCTTCTCGCAAAAACTAAAAACAATTTGGACTAAGAAATGAATGTCGCGTTATATTTATTCATTTCTTTTATCAAAAAAATTTTTTTCCACTATATTTTATCCCGCCGCGTCCGTTCAGCTCTGCTCGCCTCGACTGAATTTTGTGATTTTTCAGGCTTTTTAGTGTAGAAAATTTATTTAGTTTACTTTCTCTCTTACCGATATTTACTGGCCTACTTGACTGCTCTTTTAATGCGGGAGTTAACTAAACTCTGATAAACGGGTAATCTTGATATATAATCGTGTCTTCTAACAGAGCAAAGTCTCCAAAGAGGGGTGGATTACGTGTGATGGACGAGACAAGGCTCGTCATCTATAATTGTTCGTGAGGATTGGGTGAAGCACGTTCGTCCAAGCGTACGACATGGGAGCATTTGAGATTCCCTGTGTCAAATACACACACGCACTCACCCAACAACGCGCGTTGCTCCCGCCCCCTCTTAGCCCTACGATTACGATCTGCAGCTTTGGGAGTATTGCAGAATTCACGCGTCACTCTGGCTTAATTGCACAATTGCGGAGGTGTATTGCGAGAGCATAATATCACGCATGGAACAATCAAGGAATCGATTATGCGAATCGATAAATCGACTATTTTCCGGAACCATCCCCGAGACGATCTGTCGGAATTTTCGTTTATTTCTTTTGACAACGATTCCCCGTTGGAAACGACGCCGAAGTTTGCAACGTTGGAGTTGCAACGTAATGATGTAAAAAAGCCTCCATTAATTCCAGTAATTTTTCAATTTCGCTTCCTGCCGAGTTTGCAATTCGTAGCTTTTCAAGCTGCACCGATACTTCGTGAAATACAAAATTGGTGAATTACGAGAGTGTTTTTTTTTCGCTCATTTCGTTGGACTCGAACGTTGCAAACTTCAGCGTCGTCCGCTGAAACGCAGCGCTGAACGATCATTTTTTGCCTCATTCCAACTCGTCCGAGAGCGCAGCCATTAGTTTCAATAATGAAGAGAACATTTTTGAAAATTTCCATTCGAATCCATTTGAGCTAGTCCCAAAAAATGGGGCAGATTCTCTCCCAATGCGCATTGCGCCAAATCGATTATTCGAATAATGCATGAAGGAAGATGTTTTTTTCCTCTCGTTCGAATCCAGTCTCGCGAATGGTAAAAGGATAATTTCTGGAAAGGTCAGTTACATCTTGATGAAGAGTGATGTTACCAGGCACTCAAATATACTCGCGGTAATATAGGATGGGCTGGATGATATTTTTTCTTTTTTCCATGAAACGTCGATAGTCGAGTGAAAATTTGTTTTTTTTTCTTCCTTTAGCTAGCGCAGGGAGCCGCGAATGCGAAATGCGAATGTATAATGAAGCGAATAAAGAGGTGAAACGTGTAGCGAGCTAATGAGATTCGCCGCGGGCATCTTTTCATTCCGCGAATAGATGCGCAAGTACGTAGTACAGTAGCGGGGGCGTGAATTTCGGTCGTCTCGCTCTTGTAAAATCGGGAATTTAGTTTGCCAGCGTTGGAGGCGCGATGGCGTAGACGATGGAAAATTGTTTAGCATCGCACAGCCGAGTTACTACGCGCGCGACTATCAAAAAGAATCTCGTGTACCTCGAGCTCCGCCATATAAATATGTAGTCAAAGCTTTTTTCTTGAGAGCTGAATCGCAATTTTGTATAGAGAGTAGAAAAAATCTTGTCATTTTCCAGTTCCGTAGCCTGTTGGAATGGCCTACTTATTGTTGCTGGTAAATAAAGTACGAGGAAGAGCGATAAGACAAAAGACGGTAATTAAAAAGTACCTGAAGGAGCGCGCTCACTTATTGTCTCGAGCATGAGGCTGTTTAGCCCGAAGGTAGGACTGCTCAGCGCCTCGTTTCGCTCTTCGTCCTGAGCTGAAACAGCAGCTGTTATGCTGCTGTATCCCAATCGGTTTTTTTTTTTTTTTCAATTATTCATCGGAAGATCGAGTGCCGAGAGTTTGGGAGGTGAAACTACCGATGGCGAGCAGGAGAGAAGTGTGCGTGTCGTTCCGCGGATCGTTGACTTAGCCGTGCTGTGGAATCTCACGACGTTGGTGGCTAATAAAATAATGAGATACGTAACGAGTGACGAAAATTACAGTATTTTCTATAATAATCGACGGCAAATGAAAGGATATGGTTGCCTCCGCTAATTTTTCTTCCCTCGCAAACACGCGAGTTGCCTCCTCGTTTCATTTAATCCGGTATAATAAGTGAAAAATTCTTTCGCGTCACGCGCTCTCGTACATGCCACAGCGTGAGAAGAATATTCGCGTCGGGGATAAATTCTTTCTCGCTCTTTAGTCTCCTTTCGGCATGGGACAAACGGTTACGCGTTCGTTCCGCCAAGCTTTACACGCTTGGCGTCAAAAATATGTGATGCATATATCACGCGGAGAGGATGGAGAGAGAGGGGGGGGGTGGGGGTGGGAGGAGCAGGGAGGTGTACGGTGTTAAACGTGATAATTAAGCGAGGAAGAAAACTCTGTCGAGTTCTTGTTCGTTGGCACGTTACTGAGCCGCGTTTATATCCGTGAAGCAACAGTACGGCGTTTGACAAACGCTTTTCCTGATAAAAATTCTATATTTTTACACATATATCGTATCCTCGTTCCACCGCGTGACACCGTTTGCTTTTTATCTCCGTCCAAACGACTAAATAAACGCATAATCCAGCTTCAGCCAGGTTTGTAAATAATTATAACAGACCAGAACGAAAGAGGAAACTGTGCGGTGAGAAATACAACTGTTTTTCCATTTTTGCTTCGAATTTAAGTGTATAACAACGGTGTAATATATACCGACGTTTTTACAAGTGTGTTTAAATCTCTGTATGTTTCTGCGGAAATTCAATATTTTTCCTCTGTGCGTCCGCTGCTTTAATCGGAATGTTAACGAACCTGATATATTATACATTGAGAATATATTTACGGATGCTTAATGAACCAGTCATTTTGAGTATAACGAAATGATCCCGATTTTTTCTTCAAACTTATTATACATCGTGCATTCGTGTAATTAATATTACGGTTCGCCTCTGTTTTTTCGTCCGTCAATGTGATGAACCACATAACGATACTTCCAAAAATGATTCGCCATTATTTGAATGATAATCCATCGAGTAATTATACGAATGAAATTATTCCACATTTCTCGTTCGGAGTACCGTAATATTCGATTATTTAATAAACCGTGCAATATTATTCGCAGTATACACATACGTGTAAATCTCCGACAAACGTCATCGGCTTCTCGTACGTGTGTTTCGTTACATCAATGACCGCGCACACGCATACGTACCAATCATCGGAGATTGTCTCTTGAGGGAGCAATTAAATTCTGCAAAAGCGGCTTTGCTCTCTCGACGTTTAACTCTCACGCTCATACAATCAAAGAATATACGCACGCGTAATAGATCGAAGCGCGCGACTCGTGCTGACAGGTCAATTGGTTATGGAATCACAATCGGGAGCGACTGGAATGCAGGCATGAAAAAAAAGGGGAAAAAACACGCTTGGTCCGAAGTCACCAATATTCATTCACTCTCGTGTGTATCTCGGCATGCGAAATTACGGTTCGTACGATATACGTAAATTGTGGGGATTTGCAAGTCGCTTTCTCTCTTCCTCTCCGCGTCTCTTATCCGCTGTTCCTCGGGCTCTACCGAGCTAGTTTATTCAATGCTTCATGTATGATTTTAATCCTGTCTCATTTTACTTTACACTATTATTTTGGCACTGTTTGCTCCCTATTATTACATTCTATATTTATTATAATATTTCGTTTTCTTTTTCCTTTTATTATGACTGTCCCGAAGCTGTGTTTATGCGTAGGGGAGGAGCGCAGGGGACACCGCAATATCATTACATTTCGAAACACCCACTTTCATGCACTTGAACTCGTGCGATAGTCCTATCGATGCTTAAGTGTACTCACATTGTTCGAGGCGTAAAGTGATGTACTTTCTTTGAGGTAAGACCGATCATAAAATTTCGTACATTTTCATCTAATTTTTGCCTAAAAATCGAAGGGATGAAACTATGGGATAAACGGTTTCAATTTTATTAAAAAAAAATATTAATATCCTTATTCCGTATAAGAATCGTTAACGTAGTTCAAACTTGGGCTTACCCTACTGTTTTTTAATTATTAATTAATTTGTGAAGTTTCGGAGTTTGGGGGAATTCCGGACGTTCTGCTCTTGCCCCAGCATCTCGATTGATTTTTTCAAGTTTCAGTAACGTCGTAAATACATATGAAAGAAAATGCCAACGTATGATATTGAGTGCATAAATGTAGCAGTAAAAAACGATGTGAAAACAAAAAAGTTATTTTTGTCTTGAAAAATATGAGAATTCACCATCCGCGAAGACTGGATTATGCGTGAATCGAGTGTGAAATAGTAAACAAGATATCAAAGAGTAAAATAGTTCGAAAATTTGTTTTATAACTTTATCATGTGATTGGTTTATTAATATCAATTTCCCTAAGGCGATCGGAATTACTCCAATTTCCCTCAACTCATAAAAAATCGAATCAATGTGAATATTTCTCTGACTGTCTTTCTTCTCCTTTCTCCATACAATTGCATGCCTCTTTGAACTACGCACTGTACCCCGTTTGTGACCTACTCATTGCTAGCTTACATAATCATGCATTATTGCTCCGCATATGGTCTTTGATGCTGATTGAGATCATTCGATTGAACACAAATTACGTACCTTCGCTCTGTACAGCTCACGAAAAAAGCAATAAACATTGTGTAATCTGAACTTGCCGATTATGTCCATTCGTTTTTACCCCGGATTAATTGAGCTCATACTTTCTCAATTTTCATTGTTCCTGTTTGGGCCCTTGTGAACTTTTCCCAAATACTCAACTAGGAAAACTCTAAAAAATACGGCTATAAGCATAGATTCATCGGGATCGTTACGCCGTCACCCAACCAAGTATTGATTTCGTTCACGACTGCTTCCCTTGGTCGGAACGAAGATCACTCTCTTCATTATATTATCGCTGCAGTGCATCTTTGCACTGCCGTTCGATGCTTATTATTTCTACGCTGGTCGGGCGATCGTGCCATAAATTTTGGATTCACATGATTTTCGCGGTGCATTTTTTCATGCACGAATTATTGACGTGTTGGCCTAGTAAGGAACTGTAGTTTATTGGATTCTACTCGTCTCGCAATATCTTCGAATACTTTCAACCCTTTATTTTTCAAATCAGCAATGATTATGTTTATGACAATTATGATTAATAATCAGATAATAATGAAATAAATCAACGAGCCTGATGTGAAATTAGTTTTCGAATAATATTGGTGCAGGGGAGACAGAGAAAGCAAGATTCGAAGGGAGAAGTAGAGCTTTAAATCTCTCTGGCACTGACAAGGTGGCGACACCGCGAAAAAGCAGATAAAACGACAGAGTTCGATGGATAGCGAGGCATGCAAGCAGGAGGGGGAGTGGGTAACCGCGACGGCCACGAGGAGAGTTTCGAGGATCTCTTATTCTTCTTCGTCTCTCTCTTTCCCTCTTTCTTTCGTTATTCCTTTATTTCTTTTTCTTGTATTCTCCCGTGGGTTTCGAAAGAAATTCCAACAGGGAGAAAACGAGCAAGAGAGAGAGAGAGAGAGAGAGAGAGAAATACAGAGAAGGAGAGAGAGATAAAGTCTCGATGAAAGATAAGTGATCCCATCTTTTCTCAATACCTCGTTCTCCCGCGAGTTCCTCATTCCATCCGCCTTCGCTTCACCACCCTTTTCTATCCTTAATACGGATTCTTTGTAACCCCCTCCCCTTTGCCCTTTATAACTTTTTTCTTTTAATTTTTTTTTTCACCTTTCCAAGGAGGAGAACGCGCGCGCGCGTCCGAGAGAGAGGGAGAATCGGTAAAAAGATTCTCTCGATTGTTGGGCACCGAATCTCATGCTGAATCGACGACGACATCGACGTCGTACAAAAGCAATCCCAAAGTTCCCTAAGGTGAACGCACGCGCGCGCACACACACACACACACGAACACGCAGCCCAAGAGTAGAAAGCGAGTAACCAAGAATGGGTATTAAAAGTGAAGAGTTAAAAGAAAAAGGAAAGAAAAAAAACATGGAGACAAGAGTTATCGAGGATATATTTGACGGTAACGGGGCCCATTATATAGCAAGAAAGTGGAGTTTTCGAGCAGCCTTTTTATATATTGTATTTGAGGAAAAATACGCTGTTGAAATACCCGATTGGATATTGATTTCTGCATTTACATGCTCGCGCGCGTATACGCGATAAGATGAGATTTGTTTGTACCGTTTGATAATTGGGTGTCGAATGTGTGTTGTTTTGAATGTGGAAAAAAGTAATAAAGTATATTTGTCGAAATCGATTTACGTGCAGCGACTCTCATGATTCAAATGATCGGAATATTTGTACAGGTAAATGTAGATAAAGAAAAAACGATATTAGATGTCGCGTGGGGAGCGGAGCGTACATATCGAGTTTCCGAGGCGGGGAACGCGATGCGATTCATCGGTAACGAAAAGAATACACACGCCGTGATGATCGGGGTCCATAGATACTTGCCCGCATACAAAATCTGTATACAGCATTCTATAGGCTACAGGCCGATCAATCGAGCATTAGACGGGCCTGAATTAAGCGTATAACATAGCATTAAGCTCTCGTACTTGCGGTGTGTCTATGTGAAAAAGGGGGAATTATGAAGGATGAAAATACAGACGCGCGCGCAGCTCTGCATTTCGACTGATCGTGAGAGGAGAAATTTGATTGAGTTTGCTGTGATTGAGTGACGCATTGTCTGAAAGAACGAGATGAATATATGCGATTGAAAAACCGTATATTCTTGGCTTCCCTTGTCATAATAAGACGTTCAACATTGAGCTGAGCAACGACGTTTTTTATCGCGTGTTCTCATAAATACGCGAGAGATTTTCCTCTCATTCGTTATCCTCGGAGTTCGAGTGAGAACGTCACTCGGAATAATGTGGTGGCTCATTGAAATCTAACGACAATTTAATCGCGTATATTCCAACGCTAACGTCTCTTTATTCTGTAGAGATTTAATCTTTACTTTGAAATCTTCATTATTTCGATGATAATTCCAGTGTGACAGAGGTAACCAAAAATAGAATGACGTCAGTCAAGGAAGACAAAATAGTGAAGCTAAGTGAAAATGAAGGAAAAATTTCGGCCAACGAACCTCGGGAAATGAAATATATTTCGTTCGTTCATTTATTATTTAATCCACTCGTCAGGCATATTCGGCGTGGCTGCGGAACACAATGCCGTTGAGTAAATTGAATATCAAGTTTCAAATAATGTATCTGGTTTCGAATGAGCAGGATACACGCGGTGCGGAGCAATGCGTTATTGAAATAACAGAGAGCAAAACGCGAAGAAGTTATGATTATTCGAAGAAAAAGTGTTGTCGAATGGAATAATGTACGTTTCGACGAATGTTATGGCGTTGCAATGCTCGTACTTTTCGGCGGTATCCCATAATTACAGATTCCATTGAATCACACCTTTTCGTTTTATTTAACTTCCATTTTTCCCCACATCGGAGCAGAAAAAGATAAAAACAATGAGCGAGAAGGCTTGACAAAATGCCGGGGTGTTGGATAATAATGTATATATAAACGAGCGTATTGCTCATGTTGAAATAGCCGGTTCGTTACTTTCGTGTCCGCGGGACCGTCGGAAAAGTTTAATTTTCAATTTACATACAGCTCTCTCGAAGCCTTCCAAGAAAGAAAGAGAAAGAGGGAGGTTGAGCGGGGGTGAGGAAGGGAGAAGACAGAGAAGTGTCTGTGCTCGCACTTTGCACGCACGCAAAGGCCATGCAAATCGGGTTATTAATTAAGAAGTATGCACCACTCGGCGCAACTCTAGGCCGGGAGAGATGGAAGGGTACGCGAAGCGGGAGGAATATACACGGTGAAATAAGTGAAGACTGCAGTGTAAGGGAACGAGCTGGTGGGAGAAAGGAAGGGAGCAAGTTTCCTTCATTCGGCATCTAATTTTCTTCTCTCTTTCTCTCTTCTTCTTTCTGCTGTTGAATGACACGAGAAGAAGCGGAAGAAGAAGAAGAAGAAGAAGAAGAGGGAGAGGAAGAAGAGCAGAAAGGAGAGGGGTTGGGCTGTGCCGAATCAAATTTATGCTCATGAAGATTGAACCACCAACTTCCCTAAGAGTTACTCCGCAAAGTACGAACTCACTCTTTCTCCTTCTCTTTTTCTCTTTCGTTAGTTCCGTACTGTTGAAATGAGGAGGAAGAGAGAGAGAGAGAGAGAGGCGCAGGTAGGGGGGAACATAGTGTCGTTACTGACAAGTAGCAAGGTGTCCAACGGTGCATAAAAAATTTACAATTCCAGGTAGTTTGCGGAGCGCGGAGGTCTCGAAATTTCGTTGCGGCGTAGATAAAACATTACACATACGAGAGAAAACGACGTTCGCGTGTATATTTGCTCGCGGTGAAACTCAAAATGTTCGTCAATCCCTCGGAAGTATCTCTGTGCACGCATGCGCGTAAAAAAGAAGGACAAACTTTTTGTCAATGAAATTAAGGTGGGCAAAGTCTTTCACTGCTTTACTACCCGCGGCTCTCGGTGTGTGCTAAAGTTTTTCTAGCTACGCAGTGGCCTGAGTAAGAAACGAACGTGGAATCAAGCGAATTTTATTTCTCATTCTACTCTCCGAGTTTAATTATGGCCTATGAAAAAAAATTCTGGAATAAAGCACTCCGGTTCGCACAACTTTGAAAATCCACATTTTTACAAGCTCTCTATTGCTAATCTACTCGAATCTTACCCGCTAAATAAATCCTGAAAATCCACTCGATTTGTTGTTTTTATCGACTGATAAATGCCTCGAAATAATAAGCGCATGGAGCGGATAAAATTGTAGCACACGAAAGAAGCTCGCTCGAAAGAAAAAACGCGCGTCGGACTCGTGTTCTACAAATGCCAAATGGAAAATGAGAAGGGGCAGGACGCATAGAACGATCGTATACGCGAGGGAGAACAAGGTTTATACGGCATGTTCGGTGTACACACTAAACACCGTACATTCAGCGTAAAACACGTGAACCGATGCGGATTGCGGGACAAGCCCAGTTCTTGTCCTTGTTCCCAAATGGCTAGTTCGGACAATCTCGCTCTATCGTTCTCTCCACATCTCCCTCGCTCGTGCACGCATTCTCGTTAATCTCCATTAACAAAAGATCATTGGGTGCGCACAGGAGAGCACGCGCTCCGAATGATTTTCACCATTTTTACTCATTTCAATTTCTTCCCTTTTTTTTCTTCACAAAATATACACATTTTTCAACTTTATTGGTACAAGCCATGCAAAACGTAACTATATTTCTTGCCCGAGATTAAATCTTGTTTGGCCAATATCGATTTCTCGTCATATTGCTTCGCACTGTTCGCACAATCATATATATATATATATGTACGTGTATATACACGTGATATCTTGGGATTTGCTATCGGAGAAAAATTATTACAGCCCCGTGAGACGAGTAAACGATGCGATAACCATCGTAGAAATGAAACAAATTGCCGCAATAAAATATCCACATCATATCGTTCATCTCTTCTGCTCGCCCCCCTTACTCTTTCTCCCTCCTTCTTTCTTCCTCTTCACGTGATGTAATAGAAAACCTGCTTGCCTCCTGGTGTTTCTCGCGATTTACCGAATCGCTTGTCTCGTCAAGATTAATTGAATATCGGGCTATCGCCGAGTGTATTGTTTCAGTGGGTTCGAGAGAGATAATCTATCCGTCGTACGTCGTGAGAGTTTTTTCCAAAATGTAAATGAGGCAAGTGAGTCGAGAATTAAAGAAAGAGGAAAGGTGATCATTGAATCGGTATTTTGGTAGTTTCGTTGAAAATTTGGATCGAATTAATGTTGGACGTTTCAGTCTAGGAAACAGGAGTCGTTGCTGCACGCTTTTTTTTCGAAAATTGTGCTAGTTACGGAAGCCGGATAGTAAACAAGCGAGGGAAATGGAAGGAAAGGAGACCAGTGAGGCAAAAAATTTCAATGCACTCGTTGTAAAGGAAAATGATAATAATAAAATAAATGTCTCATTGGCACGGGCTCAACGAATAAATTTTGTTGATTTTCACGCCGTTCTCGTTCGTTGTTTCTATAACTTCTTTTTTGCCCTTTTGTTCGGGTTTGGGTATAGACTGAGAGATGGGTAAAAAAAGCCTCGAGTGGTGTTGGCTCAGGATTGCACTTCCGGTCGCGTTGTATTCAAATCGAGCTAATTAACACGAGTTTTATAATAAGTGTAATAATATAGTAATAGTAAAAATAGTGAAATTACAACTTTCTTTTTGTTCGATCCCGTTCGGCAACAATGGTACACAACGAAAATTCAGCAACGCGTAATTATAAATTTATGATAATAGAACATTTCGTCAAAAGAAAAATAAAAGGTTCGGACAAATGTAACCTACTTTAAACGAAATTATAGAAGACGCTCGTGCTGGAATAACAATCAGGCAGCAATGCAATTTATCACGCATGAAGAAATTCTATCTCGGAGGGGGGGGATTGGTATTGATCGTGCCAAAAGTGTAGCGAACAGTGATTTCTTGCAAGCGCGTGTGGCGAGTTTAGCGCGTGTAATACCCAACGTAGCAAGTGTAAACACCGTAATACGATGTGGATTGGATTGAAAATTGTAAAATAGGGGCGAGGCAGTGGCGGCGATTGAGGGCTGGCGGCGCGGGGGGCGCTCCGAGTCGAAGCTTTGATTAACTTCAATACCATTGTTGTAAAAGAGAGAGAGAGAGGAGAGAACGGGGCTTGTAAATCCTGAAACTTTTTAACCGTGACCCCCGCCTCCTCTATTTGATTGCCAGTTTTGCCCGTGACTTTTGCTTCTTTGACTGGACCACGAGGGGCGGGGGGGAAAGACTTTTCAATAAAAGTTCCGAAGCGTTGCGGGTTTTCCACGTAAAAGAGAAAGAGCGAGAGAAAGAAAAAGTGAGCAGTCGACCCGTGCAGCTAGATTTTGTTTGGGTAGGTGAATTCTCGAAAAAAAAAAAGAAGCGCGGCTAGAGCGGTTGCGAAGTAGCGATTAGAACGCTCCCGCGTTTAAACGAAGACTTCTCCGCGTTGGAGTAAGGCAAAGAGGAAAGAGAAGCAGGTGAGGGGTTGCGGTGAACCGACAACTAGAGGCTCGGAGTTCTGCTCGCGCGATGCTCTTATATAAAGCCAACATTAATTGTTGTGCCAACACCTCATTATAATCTTATTTGTATCGCGCCAAGTGGGCCGCAAATAAAAACAAC
Organism: Venturia canescens; assembly: GCF_019457755.1. NCBI lineage: Eukaryota > Metazoa > Arthropoda > Insecta > Hymenoptera > Ichneumonidae > Venturia > Venturia canescens. The sequence continues at coordinate 11,460,783 of NC_057426.1, forward strand.
TCGACATCAGGTGGTGAGCGGGTAGATTATAGTTGAGCTTTGTTTTCACTGTTTGTCCGGAAGGAAAACAAATTAATTAGCCGCCTCGGTATATCGAGTATATTCTCACTAATATTCATTGTTTGCAAATCCCCCCCCGCTTTTCTATCTCGCGCAAGGTAATTACGCGATCGGGCAAGAATCAAATCGACGTTGTAATTGGATGGAATCTGTTATTAGGTGCGGCTCGAAGACCCTCGCTGTGCCCCCAAACGGAGAAAACGTACTCGAAGGGCGCCTAGCAAAGGCAAGTTTGATCTTACAAGTTTGCGGCGGAGGTCGGGACGGGAGGCGAAGGGATGTACTTTTGAATAGAGCCAAGTTTCTTCTATACATATGTATATGCCAATATGGATATATAGGTGGACCGAAATGGACGCAGCGACATGGAAAAGACATACCTTTTTATCTCCCTCGCCCCCTGGCCTCTTTCCCGGTCTCTCTTACAAGCAGAAACTCTCTTAGCGTATCTCCTCCTCCCTCCCCCACTTTCATCCACTCCCTCAACCTCCAATTTCCTAGTCTCTGCAAAATTAGCTTCGTTCCAAAAGACTCACACTCGATTTACCACGTTATGGTGGATGTACGCTCCGCGGATCTCTTGCTCTCTTTCTCTCTCTCTCTCTCTCTCTCTCTCTCTCTCTCTCTCTCTCTCTCGCTGTCGATTCTCTGGCTTCGTCCTTTGGAATTCCGTCCCGTATGCATATAGACGATTGGAACGACTTAATTCTCATATATATTTGCTCAAATAAGGGGAAAGACAATTTTACAAGTGGCACGTACTATCGTGCGATATATGCTGCTGGGTAAAGTTCAAAGGACGCACCGCCGTTTGGCAGCGAAGGTGGGAGCTTGGGGGGTGAATTTAATTCCAGTCTCTCTTTTCGGTGATTCTCCTGCTCGCTTTCAATCTCTGCGGATACACTTATATTATCCGCATCGATTGCAAATTCCTTTCGCAATCGCGTGGCTCAAGGTATATGCGAGTTAATCTTAAGAAGAACTGCAAGTTTTCAGAAAATATATTTTTAACATGAAAAATCAGTGATTCGCCATTTCGAATGACGTCATTGGTATGTATTCTGTCTGGGGCGTTGCGAACCGAGGTTATATTAGGGATGTTTGACAGAGTGGCGCTTCAAGATTAATTACATCGAACGAGGCCCAGGGAGGAAGCTACACGAGAAAGAGAAGACGTAACACGGGTGAATTCATCGTCAAATATAGTCTGTTGGATGGTTGTATGCAACATATCCAAATATGCAATTGAACTGGTGTATTCATTAAGCTTCGTAGATAGCCTTTACCCCACGCTCGCACGGTTATTTGCGCTTTGAGCCCGAAGGAAGCTGTGTAAATGCAGGGGTATAGATGAATACAGGCACAGAATTTTTGGAGCATGATTTATGAATGAGAAACAATGCAAACGGAAGTGTCGTACAAACGGTAGAATCCGAGAGAGTCAGAGAGAAAGGATGAGCGAAATGACGGTAAAAAGTGTGCTGCAGTAACGAAGAAAATGGAGTAAAAAAGTGGGAATATTTCTTAACGAGCGACGAGAGTAAAAAAAGCCACAAGAAGTGTGTAACAGTTTGGCCTGGAAGAGCGTTTGGCTCTGACGTAAAAAGAGGAGGAGGAGGAGGAGGGGGAAGGACAGAAAATCATAGTGAGTCGAACGGAGTGACTAGAATTTGTGAAAATCATCAGCTCGTTCGAATTCGAGGCGAAATAATGAAAGAACGTCATTGATCCCACAAAGTCAATAAATATCGTGATGAAACTTCGTCAGCAGCATATATTGCGCGCGATGCATTACGTAGGAAAATGTTGGGACGTATGTGAGGCACGAATGAGCGAACCTTTGGAACGGTATTAGCTGTGACCGCTAATTAGTACATCGGCTGCGCGCGGATGAGTCGATGAGAAGAGGCTGAGAGGAAGGAGGTTCGGTGCTCCAAAATTTTCACCAAACTAATGGCATGGCTCGATGTCGATGTGCGCCCACGTTCGATAAGAGGTCTCTCACACTCATTAATTGTTATCCTCATTAATCCTGAAGGTTCAAGCCCCTTCCCGCTGCAGTCCCGTGTGTCGTATAGCACTGTGGCCACTATCCGGGCTTCGCGAGAGAGTTATACGACGCAATAATGCGCTGAATTATCGTCCTTGATGCTTTTTCACCACAGATTGCCAAAATTATTGAATGATAAACAAGGAAAATTGGGGTGAATTGGGAGCAGGAAACTATTGAAAAAACGCGCGAAAGAGGCGATGAGTAGCGTTGCACATTCCCTAATCACCGTCCAACGCGTCCATTGTTCCTCTTCATTGTGTGCGTTCCCATCTTCTTTTCCACTATTTCTTTCCTCTTTTAATCGCAACGGCGCTCTATATACAATAATATATAAATCGAAGGCACACGCGAATAGCACGATGAAAGTGGAAGCGTCGGGAAAATCTCTCGTAAATTCATCGGGGTCGTTTCTGGCATTGCGCGGACCACTTTCAGTCCGATCCACCAGCCGTTGTTCGGGCGCATTGTTCGATTCCGCATATCCGATTCGCGGCCATCTATCACACAAAAGCGAGAGAGATCCCTTCCATTTTCTATTGCCCACGCGCTCCGCACTCCCGTGCATTGCTTTGCTTCGATCCCTTCTCCTCCGGTACTGTGGCCTTCCTCCGGTGCACCTCCATCGATAGCACCGTCACCGGCAGCATCACCGCATCATGCAGTCAACTGCGCCTCCCCTCCGAATCGGTGTGCATACGCGTGTTCTCCTCTTATCCGAGACAATGCTCCCCAACAAAACTCTTTCGCCGTTGGGCCAACGTTTTTCGAATGTTTTTCCTTCTGCCCAACACGAAATGCACCCGCGGCGGCGGTATTTACGCGCGGCTCAGCCTCTATTTCATCCAGGATCACGCTGTCAAAGAGCATGCTGGTCTGTTTTACGGAAAACAACAAAACAAAAACCACGGCTGGGGAGGGACGCTTATGGGAAAGAAAAAAAACGCACACAAAAAAAAGATAACACGCAACAATACTGCATTGTAGAGCCGGTGCGGAACACGTGCGTGTTTGTGCCAACAGCGAATACGCTCCGCTCTCGCCTCGAGCTTTCATTCCGTTTGACGCGCGAGTTGGGCGTCGAGCCGGTCGCGCGTCATCGTAACAGCGACAGATGACAACCTCACTGATGTCCGCATTCGAATTGAATCGCTCAATCGAATTGAAGCGACTATGAAACGAGGCCTGTCGAGTTCTCTTTCTCTCTCTCTCTCTTTAAGGAATCGGGAGCAGTCAAATTAATCAAAGTTTCGGCTGCTTTCACATTTTCCTGAACAACTCCGATGTCTTTGGATCGTCTACAGCGTCAGTGACTTTCTTTATTCGCACCCATCACTTGATAATTCATGCACACAAATACCCCAATTATTGAAATTCGTGACAGGAAAATCAGGAAATCGCGGCGCGCTACGCGACGACGATACCCGCGAACTTTTCGTCGTAGCGAACAAAGAGCTCACGCGACGAAGCTTATATTTTGTATAAAATTCGAAAAACGAAAAGGTTATCCAAACATGACATTGTAGTTAAGCAATCAGGAATAGAGTAGTGGTGTTAAGGGTCAAGAATGCATAAATTTGGAGTTTGATTTACGCGGAATCGTAGTAGAGACTGCACTATTCAAACCGGAGACGGTTGAGCCTGAAGCCTGCGATTCGGAGAGTTCGTCTTTTTGTGCAGATCGTGTAGCAAAAAAATTAAAAGTTATACTTTGAAAAAAAGAAAACAAAAGTGACGCTTTCTTGACACTTCATTCACCCGCTATAGATTGGCTAAATTTCTTTAGGAATCAAGGAGATATAATAAAAATGTGGAGGGTGACTGCTCGGCAGATTTGCGTTATGATTTGCTGTGCATGAAGCTTATTGAAAAAGTTTAATGAAAGCTGTCGCGGCGGCGATACGGGCCGCTCTCACATGCCTCTTATTTATTATTCATGGGCGACCTGCAGGTTTCCCTTAATATCAATATAAAATTATCTCGTGTAGGATGATGATGGAAAGAAAAAACCGTACGAAATAATGTTTCTCGAAAGAATTAGTAAACGCAGCAATAATGTTGCACTTGCCGAATTATTTTCATTTGTGCATTCTCGGTGGACTCGAACCGATATTTGTTCGCAGATGCGGGGGCACAGCAACATCGAGTGACATTTACTTGAAAAAGCAACAGAACGGCGACAAGGTTGCCTCAGGGGAAATTCAGCTTTCGGAGTTTATCGGTCGAGTACCCCGCGAACGAGAGCTTAACAATCTCGCCATCACCACGCAATTTCATATCATTCGGTAGAGAGACTTGCCCGACGACGTGTCACTGATATTCCAATTTTATTCACGTACGTATCAACGGACTTTCCTGTCAACTAAACGCGCTCGCATCCTTTGCCGTAACCTTCCGATCCCGTCGACGAGGCGACGTGACACGGAAGAGAATTAAAGGACGAGGACGAGAACGACGACGTGAAACTAAACGAATCAAGGATATAGTCGGCTTTCCGACGGACATGTATATTTTTTCACCTCATTTACTATTCGTTATACGCATCGATGGGTCCCCGAGGTAGCTGCAGAGAGAATCATCAGTCGGTAAAACGTAGCTGGCGAGTAATTTTTTTTATAAGCATCGCAGCCTGGTGCAGAACGGGAGCAGAAATAAGCTTTTGAGCATGTCTCGAGAAAACCATTTCCGCATAAATTCCGGAGCGAATTACACATTTCCCTTATTCAGGGTAACCTGCGTGATAATCGCTCTCTGTCTTCGACGCACTGCTTTTATTAACGTTTTTTTCTCTCCCTTGTCCCCTCTCTCTTTGACCCTTTTCCTGAATCATATTTCCGAGGCTTTGTGTTATACGTGATGGAGCATTTTTCAAGCTCGATCGAGCATCGCGACGAGATTGTCTCTTCTTTGGCTCAACGAGTTCCGCTGGGATCGCACAGCATTCCTAGATTCCGCAGCACCGGCGCGGTCTCTCCTCCCGAGCCAACGAGATCGACGCTGATATAGAAGAAATCAGAGCCGCGCGATTTCGTCCGCATGGATGAAAACCATAAGCGCAAATTTAATTCAATTATCAACGGTAAGCAATTTTTCGCATCTTCTCGCCCCGGAGGTTTTTCTTCATCGCAAGGGGATGAATGTGCACGTGTCATATTCGGAGATTTGAAAAAAGTTTGTTAATGCCTCCGCAGCTGATGGTCCGGCGGTGCGGGGGTGCAAGCGAGAAGCGCTATCAAAGCTGGTGCGCGCGCGCGGTCGTCTAATTGGACGACAAATTAGTGAGGGTCGAGTGGCTGTGCAAACGACATCCTCGTGAAGACTGATGTTGTGAGGATGCTTCATAGAAGGCGTAAAACCATGTGATTTGTGGGGGCGAAAGGGAAAAACACGAAACCTTGAACCGTCGCTGGTATCGCTTTTACCGTTAAATCCTCATCCAACATGTATCTCAGAGTTTGAGTTATCAAGACTGCGCGCACTTTCTTTCGTCAGATTTAGCGAGTACACATCTTTAATGAGTGTATATATGAAAAGGCCAAAGTCAACGGGAGTAGCAGAAGGAGAAAAAGTAGGAGCTGCTCGCGCCGAGGCGACTTGAATCAGCCGAGACGCCAGGGGAGCCTTCAAAATTCTTCTAAATGCGCAGAAGAATTACAAGCGCGTGCACGCCAAGGTGAAAGTATCATTTGCTAAATATAAACAAGTTTACGAGCCTGGAACATGGTCTACAGACAGACGCAACCGCGCGGAGTAAAAGAGAAGCTATTAAATCAGATAAAAAATGCGACTCTTTCACAGACTCCCGCTACGAGGAAAAACCTTTCAACGCGGGCAGTCATCCTAAAAACGCAGTTTGCCGTTTCGCACAAAAATGTCCTCAGCTCGTGTGTATGTGCCGCGTGTCTAGAGAGGCATGAAAAGAGAGAAAGAGACGGAGAGGCAACGGAGACAGAGAAACAGCATCCTGGTCCCATAGGAGCAGTACGTACTTCTTTCAATCTTGTAACGTGTGCGTATAGCCAGCAACAGACGTTGCTAAACGCACGGAAAAGCTGTTGAATTCGTAAGAGTATTGCTGTATAAAGGTTGCGAGGCTATGGCGAATGAAAGAGAAGAGAAGAGGGCGATACGACATGTATACCAATTATTAATAATAGGTATATCGCGCATCTGCCTCCATTTTCCTCTTGGCCAGAACTTGGGCCTCCGCCTAGTTTGCAATAATGCCATTTTCCGTGACTACTTGACTTTTCGCTAGGACACGTGTGTGTGTGTGTGTGTGTGTGTGTCCGTATATAACGTAACGTGGAGAGTAGATAGACAATATATACAACAAGTTTCTGCATTTGGAGATAGTTCCCGTTCTTGATTCCGGTTCTGTTAATCGTCTCAAGAGAATAAGAGAGAGAGAGAGAGAGAGCTAGCAAAGAGGTATTCGGGTTCTAGAGCTGCTGATGATGGTGATTCAACATATATAGGTGCGCGCAATCTAGGGAATATTCAGGGAGGGTAGAAGCAGCTCCCGAAGTCGGCAAGAGGGCGCCCCCCCAAGGGTAAAGTCACGCGCGCTCTCGGTGTAACACAGCGACTAAGATGACGACTCTGCAACTCTGTGAGGGCGAGAATGAGGCTCTGCGAGCGAACCCAGGCTGCGTCGCATCCGAGCCGAATGTGCTCCACTTAATATGTATACACAGGCACATGTATATGCCCTGTATGTGTATAAATTTAGAGGGAGAGAGAGGGATGAAGGGAGGAGGCAACAGATACGAATGTTTCTCTCACCTTTGGTACGGTTGCAGCGCCATGATCGTGCTCTGCCCGTTATAGCGGTACTTGTAATGGCGTCCAACAGCGACGAATAGAGAAAGCAATGGAGAGCAAGACAGAGCTGGATAGACGCGGCCCGGAAGCTCCTTCGCCGTACTGTAGTTAAGGAGCGGAAGGCGAGGGTGATTCGAGGGCGGGGAATAGAGAGTGTGTGTATTGACCAGTGAGAGCAGCTAGCAAAGTTCGCGAGCGATGTCCAAGCGTACTCGGTCATCGTGCTGGCCAACGTCCAACCCATGCAACCCGATGAAATCCTCCAGAATCATTTCCACCCGCCGCGGGGAATATCATAATAAAAGAAAGTGCAGAGGGATTAACGTGTTTTTGAAAAAGCAAATAGGACGGCGGATATAAGAGACTCGTGACAAATGGCTTTTGTGCAGCGAATGGAGGAGAAAATTTCCGAGGCTCTTCATAAATGTTTGTTGAAAGTAGTTTGACAATTTAGAGACTCCGACGAGAGCGAATTTGTGTGATTTATCAAATTTTTCAATGCACGACGGTCCCTCAACGATAGCTTATTGCCCATCTCGCATTGCTCTCCTCACAGATATTATTCGGAGCGAAAAATACACATGTTACGCGCAAACTTGGCGCTCTCACCCGGTGCAGCAGATATATACGCGGCATAGTAGATTTTTGCTCGAGCAGCTAACAAAAGAACGCGAATCGAATTGCACGGAGTGGAAAAAGTGATGAGGTGTGGAGTGAACAAACTGCATAGAGATTTTGATACACCCTCTCACGCGAAGCATGCTTTCGTTCGATATGGACGCAGAAACACACGAGTATACGAAGACGGATATATTCGTGTACATTTATGTATTGTACCCACACGAATACGTGTGCTGCATGGTTCGCGCACCCAACAGTTATCGAGGCCAATCGCTTCCTGATCGTTTTCTATACCGACAACAACGACGACGATGTAGACGACAAGTTCTCTTCGCACCCCAGTGAATGTCACCGACCTATCACCAAATATCTACCGAGCGACACACACACACACACACACACATACAAACGCAAGCTGTCTCTTGACTGGTATCGCTGCGTCAATTCTCTCGAATACGGTGAACACGTTCGCGTACACCGTTGTTCACAACTTGCATTCAAGGGCTAAAGGGCTACCGCAGAGTTCCTCGAGAACAAATTTACCGGACGATTGTGGGGTGAAGATATCTGCACTCGGCACGACCAAATCAATGACGAGCCCTTGCTACGAGTATTGGAAATATCTGGAATTTCAATTCGAATTGAAATTTACGCGACTGAGGATTGTTAAAGTTGTATTTAACAGAATACACGAGAGGATAATGCAACTTAAAATAAATCAATCAACGATCCGATGGCATTTTTTGAAGTTAGAATTTTCCAGTTTGAGTAGGTTCCACTAAATAATTGGAAATATTTGTTTCAATCTCTTCGTTTCGTGCATATCCAATCATTCGAGACCGCTCCAAGATTTATTTTCCAATAATTGTCTATCGGGTAGTTTCTAAGATTTCGACGAATTTTCATCACTTATTTACGCGAGGAAACATTGAAAGTCGCCGAATTGCTATTATCCGTTTCGAAGAACTCTTCATTCGAGTTAAACAACAGGCCGCGCTACCAACAGTTGAAAGGAGACTTTGCAAAGTGGCCCTCATCGACTTGAGCAAAGTTCGACAAAACCGTAGAGTGATTCGGTGTATTCGATTGCTGTATTTCGCGCTCTTCGATTCTCCTTCGCAAGATCCCGTAAAGGAACGCTAAGTTGCACTGAAATCATTTCAACGATGGGCCGCTTCAAATGATCTTTTTCCAGTGTGAGAGAGAGAGAGAGACCGTAAGAAAAGAGAAACAGTTTGTTCCTCAAATGAATTGAATAATGCCAAGAAATAGCTTCGAGGACAATCAAATTCATTTGAGCTCAACTTTTGAAAAATCCAGTATTTCCGTAGGATGCAAAAGCGTGCACCGTGGATGCTGAGTACGCAGCGTTGACACGTACTCAACTGTGCCTAGCGAACAGGAGCTTTTGCAATGTCACGGTTCCCTTGATGTGTAACGTTTCAACGATACCGCGCGCCACAGGCGCTAACGCACGCGAAAACATTGGTTTCTCCTGAGTACATTCAGACGACTCGCACTCCGTGTCTGTCTTTTTCATTTCGTGTCGTAGCATGCTATACGAAATCGAGTGTGGCAGTTATAAAAGCGCAGCAACGAAAAAGTGACAGGAAACAAAAAAATTTTAAAGAAACTCCGACTCGTCGCGGTTTTCGTCGCGTTTTTACCCAAGTATGCGCATGCAGCAAAAGCTCTCTTCGCCTGTTTCAACAATATTGATATCCAGTTTTCCAATTCCATCCTCTCAATTCGGTGATGCGACTGGCGCGCGGTACCACTCGACGTAACGATAGAGCTGCAAACCACACATTTCGGCGGTCATCTGACCATGAAATTCCATTTCTCAAATCACTATTCAAGTGCACAGTTGGTCAGAGCTAAAAATCCGGATGAACGTAAATGTACGAACATGTTTTTTTTTTCTTCTTTTTTCGTTTTGTTTTTTGTTTTTTGTTTTTTTTTTCTTTATTTTTACACGCAACAACGTGGGTTATCTTGTTCATTCGATTATTATTCACGAGCCCGATATTGAATTATTCACAGGTATATATCTCTCAACGGCATCAACAAGATACGCGAGGGGATCTGGAAAGAGATATGCAGAGGGTGCAACAGCACGCACACGTACATGCGTATAAACGCGTATGTACAAATCAACGCCATCGGCATTCGTGATGTCAAGTGTTGGCCGACGAATTATCTGCATATCACGAGTATTTGCACAACTCCGAATCAATTCGATAAGCTAATAATCGATGAAATATTTTCAAATAAAAAAGCGAGGGCGTATGCAGCAAGTTTTTGTTTCGGTCCGTAAAAGAAAATATTTTGAAAAAAAAAAAACGTGATGAAAAAATGCCTTGGCCGCAAGAAACGCAGTGCAGGGAAGATGACTTAATGAAATTTTAAACATCGAAAAACTCCGGTAAAGCCGGCTACATTTTTATATGGAAAATTATGCAGGCTTTCGATTCGTAAATTTCGTGCAAACGCAACGCTCTGAAAGTTGCTTTTTTTCGCTTCGCGATACGCGCATGAGAGTCAATCAAGCTACACGAGGTGTGCGACAAAAACTAGGAATTGCCTACCGCCGGGATAACGGGGCCGGGAGGATAACGCTGTTGAGTAGTTGTCGCGCGTCGGAGCGACATTTTGATAGGTGAGCTTCGCTATGTGGGTTACGTATAGTGTCCGCGGCAACGGAGAGGGCGGAGGGGGCGCGCGGAGTCGATCAAATCATCGACGCGATATTGATTCGAGCGCTTTCTATTGATATTTTCATGTATATGAACGCGGACGCGGAAAAAGACGCAGCGAGAGCGTAGAAAAATATGTGGACTGAAAAAGCACCGGCGAGCGCAACCGGAGAATGAAAGATCCTGCGAAGGGGGGAAGGGCGAGAGATTATGGCGAAAGAAAAATGTTGCGTCGATCTCTCGCAGTAACCAGTATGTGCATCGACGTTTTAGCACCCCCCCGCGCCCCTATCCAGCCCTCCAGCGGATATGACATCTGTAGTTGGCTTTTTTCAATTTTCTTGTTCTTTTTTTTCACGTGCGTCCGTTAGAGAATGGGACAGGGAAAAGCAAAGGCACAGCACGGAGCGACACGCGATAAAGGAGAGGCTGGCATATTTTATTTGTACGGTGGGACGCGATGTAGAGACGTTTGAACAAAGAAAAAACGACATCGATATATTGTCTAAAGCCAATTTCGTTCAATTCAAAATGGACGCAAGCGTTTTTTCTATGTTCGATAAATATTTACATAGAGAAAGCCGCGCGGCGGGGCGCGAACACAGGCGCATCGGGGGGTAGGTGGTGTGGACGGAAGAGGGAAAAGCGCGCGTTTATCAATATTTGTACATTCTTGAAACTGCTGTTGCCCGATTTTAGTGGATAAAGCAAACATCGCGATGTGTCGCATAACATGAGCCGTGCGGAGAATTCACCGAGGCAAGAGCACAGCATGTGAAACGAGTGCACACTTCGTGTGCACTCGCATCGTAACAAAGGGACACACGCGCCAAAAACTATCAAACTTTCACAATCCCTCTCACTCGCTCTCTTTTCTCTCGTCTCTCTGCTCGTGCTATTCTTTTTTTCAAATCCATTTTCACTCCGAATATATGTGCCCAAGTTATTTTTTGTCTCGGCCTCAAGGCGATGTCAAGCGAATCGAATGGCCTTATGCACTCCGAATCGTTCCATTCGCGATAGATTCGGACCGCCTGCTGCATTAACTATTCAAAATGAAGAGAATACGTTTTCGAGAAATATGATGAATTGGAGAACGTTTGAATATTGTCTACCGGATGAAAGTACGCCAAGATCATTTGTCGAAAAAAAAAAAGCATAACACGAATGTAGTAAGATGAGTTATGCGACTATATGATGGATGACGAGGCTTTCTCCGAAGTAACGATACATTTTCGAGGATGAATATATCAGAGAAACGAAAATAAGAGAAACACACGTAGTAAAAGACATCGCGAAAGGGAAATGCGGAGGCACATTTTATACATTTTTTTTTCTTATTCTTCTTCTTCATTCCTGCGAGAGTTTTCTTAGCAGCAGAAGATGTGCGAGTTTGCCCTCTTTGAGGAAGAGAGGTGGCGACAGAACAGAAGCTATTTCTTCCGTCTAGCGACTCTATACGCAGTATACGCTTTCATAGTTTTTGCAATTTTCAAAAAGCTCAGACGTGAAATACGCTGCTCGGTGAAGCCGAGCTCCGAAAAGTAACGAGATTGCGAAATTTTTGTGGTTTTCAACCTCATCTTTGGAGTTTATGCGTTGTTTTTTTGTTTTTTTTCCCCACTCTTTTTATGCGTGACAAACAAATTCAACTCACGAGGATGACGAAAAATTTACGACCTCCAAATGGTGGATTTATGTTGATTTTTTTGTCTCGGGCCGCCGCGAGAGCGTGTGCAAATTTTTCAACAACCACGTGTAGGTGGTGTGCAGTTTAAAAAAATACGGAGGAAAGAGGCAAACAAAAAGGAGGGCGTAAAATATTTCCATAAATTTATTTGTATACGAGGCTACTTATCACAATATTTAAATATTTCCGTCGTCGGGGGCGTCCGGGCGATGAAATTTCCAAGGCGAGATGCTGGATCAGGGTGAAAAAAGCGCGTCGCACGTGACGTCACAATATTCAAGATGAAAATTGAATATCGGAACGTTTTTTCCTCAGCCTCTCTTTGGGCCGGGATAAAGCAAAAAATAAGACATTAAAGTGGAAGAGAAAGAAAAAGGAGAATGAGAAAAAGAATGGAAAATAGTACGGGAAGAAAAAAACGAGGCGCGGCGAGGAAAAATCTCGGGCAAGAATAGCGAGAGGACAGAATCCACTTGAGCTAATAGAGTAAGAGCGAGCAAGGAGGGAACACTTTTTAACGCTAAAATAAAATCCAATTGAATATCAGACATGTTGCGAACGAGAACGAAAACGAGAGGGCGAGGAAGAACGATCGAGACAGGTATAGAAAAGAAAAGTCGACGAGGAAGCTTCCTCTTTAGCAATTGCAATAAAACAATCCGGGCAAAGAAGCTTCGAGATTGCATATATGTATATATTTTAATCTACAAGACCTTCCAAAACTCGTAAATATACTCTAAAAAAGACAAAAAAGACAAAATAGCCAAGAGAAATTTCTCCAATGGTGTGTACCTTTGCGACCTAACTTTCGTAAAATATCATTCAAAACCGAGATTGTTTTCGATAGGGAGAAGAGTAAACGGAGGAAAATGGAGAAGGTTGATAGTGCAAATTTTCCTAAATCGACGGAGCGCGTGGGGGTTTGTAGATTTCCGATTGATCACAGCGATGTTATCTCAAATCAGGAAAATTCTCGGTAGCTACTTGAGCAGTAATCAGTTCGAAAATTCACGATTCCTGCTTACATTAGTATTGACTTTTGAAAAGGTGTGTATATAAAAGTCCCCGATTCGTGAGAGGTAAAGAGATTGTAAAAAGACGAAAAGATAGAAAACACCAGAAGCAACGTTTTAGCAATGATGGGGGGGGGGGGGGGGGGATAAAATTAACAAACCAAGAGATAAAGCAAACGAGGTGAAAAGATAGGTAAAGAGGAAACTGTGGGGTGGAAGGGAAAGACTGTAAAAGCTTTCGAGGAATCTGAGAGCGCGTCGCTCTCTTGAAAATTCATGACGCAACGACGCACGCGGTGCGGTACACGCGATGAACGAAGAAGAAGAAAAAAAACCGTAGGAGAGATGTAAATGCGTGAGACGTTTGACAAAAAATATATAACTTCAGAGTACTTTCGAGCTCACCATTTTCTCCGTATCCGCAGACCAAACAAAGGGGATCAATTTTTATTTCTCTCCCACCAGTCCAACCTCACACCGGAGCTCTTTTATTCTCATTTTCGTCGCGGGCTCGCGAGCCACATACCACCTCTGATTTACCGTACCACAACTTTATAGGCTCTATCAATAGTACCGCGGTTGACACGAAAAACACCCCAAGGCTAAAAAAAAGGAAAGGTAGCAATGGGGCAAGAGGAGGAGGAGCAGGTGAAGAAGAAGGAGGAGGGAAGAGTCGGTTCCGCTGGAATGAAAGCGCTCACGGTTGGCCACGGGAAAATTCAGTAACCTGAAACTCGGGCTATACCGTATACGTACAGCCAACGAGAGAGAATGAGGAGAGACGCGGAGAGAGAGAGAGAGAGAGAGAGAGAGTGTGTGTACCCAAACACACAGTCCTCTCATCACTCTTGGTCCTGGGTCATTTCTCTTTTTCCCCTTCCTCTCTCCCTTCCTTCTCGCTGCCTGGGCTCTCGTTTCCTGTCTCTCCTTTATAACCTACGTATATCTATATACGTATACGGATAACCTAGAAATGGTACAGAGAGAGAGTTGTATGCGGTACGTAGTTATAATAGCGAGGGAACAGTTGGCCAAAAGGTCCTTCTCTCTACCAACCTACGTTAGTACAGTTTCAGCATATTATACGCTCGACTGATCCCATTGCTCCGGGCTCCGCGTCGTCGCTTTTAGCCTCCTAGCCCCTGGACCTCTTTCCTTTTCCACTTCTCTCCTCTGCCTCCTCCTTCTTCGCTCTGTCTCTCTCTCTTCCTCTCTCTAGACGCATCCACTTGCTCCGAAGCGGCCCTTGTGCCTACCCTTTCGAGAACGGATAAGAAGCTTCACAAAGGAGCTTCTCGCCCTCTCGTATCCGGCTCGGCAGACATATATTCCACGCAAATCCAGCGTATATACATATATTTCATTTGTCATAGACTCGTATTACCAGATGTAATGTTGTACCGAACTCTCCGGGCGCGGAGTACTGCGGACATGCACGAGCTCGGAACAAGCGTATTCATTCGACATTTAGATGAAAACTTTGAGGTTAAGTGTTGTCCCTTTTTTCTGGTGCAGTTAGTATATATAGTTTGAGGAATTGAATTTGCATTGTTTATTCGATTATGACAACGGGAATGACGGAGATGGGTTAAGAGAGGCATTTGCAGTGAGCAAGTGTCGGGATAAAGTAGTACCACCTTAACAGGGTCAATATTAAGAAAACTTTCTAGGGAGATGAGAAAAAGTTGTAAGCCCGGGTTATTGAGGAAAGTACTCGTGAAAAGGTAGCGTTTTCGTTAGGTGTGAAGCGCACCGCCGGGCGAGATTCGAGGTCGTTGAGCTCGTAAAATAATTATTTTTTTCGCACGCCGAGCACAAGTGGCTGGTTACGAAAGGGCCTTCGCTCCTTCTCTCCATCCTCCTTTGCAGCTCTCCGCTCGCTCTTTCTCGCTGCTCGAGTGAAACCCCAGGGATCTCTAAAAGTCAGGGTTAAGGTGCTAAACCGCAAGCAGAACACGCGAAGAGGGGGTGAATTAGTTTGAAAGGGCTAACGAATGATTTGGCTCGAGTTGTGTAAACGCAGGAACAGCCTTCAATTTTTTTCAAAGTTACCGGCTCATGACGAAGGCTCGTGGCACGGGAATAGACAGAAAAAATCACAGTCACGTGTCAACTGTAGTAGCGAGGAAAAAAAAAATAGTGAGTTACGTGCAAGAAAATTAGGAAATTGCTGGTAATAAGATCGCGCAATCCGACACGACTAGTACGGAACCCTCGGAAAAACGAAAGTTTCGAGTAAAACGAGACATCTGAAGAACGTCAGGCAGCAGAAGAGCTGACTGTGGAAAACTCAAATTGTTTCTCACTCGAAATAACTTGGGAATGTCAGACACACGGCTGTGCACCTCCAATATAACCGTGAAATACTGTCAATAACGCGGTTGCACAGCTGAATATATATACACATAGCAGGTGAATGATCAATTATTTTCAGCTTAATGTCTGTCTTATAGTGAAGTATAAATCGTTTTAGCGCATATAAATCGATTAGATATTCGAATACAAGATGAAGAAGGGAGCTTGACTGAGCCATTTTTTGAGTGACAAAAATAGTGCTCAAATGTTTCGTTGCCATGTAATTTGTCACTTGATATCCGACGTGTCCGAGCTCCCCCTGCTCCGAGCATCGCACATGGGTATACAATAAGCAGGGGTGAAAATAGAGTAGAGAATTGTCACTGGTGAGAGGCGGTTAGTCGACATTTGTAAAATGTAATTTGCGGTAATTTTGGGATAAATTATAGAGGCAGCGAGGAGCAGCGAGGCTATGGTAAAAGGGGTGAACTAGATAATCGCACAATGCCCGATCGCGTGGCAGGAGAACTCGATACCCTCGACGCTAATCATAAAATCCGATTGGAATGCTAAATAGCGAAGGAGATATTGTGGCTCGGCAAATTCACAAACTAATCGGCCAAAATCGATTTTACGAGATACACATATGCGTGTAGACGGTCACATGTACAATATGCATATGTCGCGAGCCCACTATCGCGCTCATAGCAAGAGATAATATCGTAAAACTACTCGGCGATGGGTAGGGACTTTACCGAATTTCCAATATCGCCTTTCCAATGGCCCCGAAAAAAATGTCTTCGTCGAGAGCCGCGAGTGGAGAAATGAGAGAGACAGAGAGAGAGAGAGAGAGAGAGAGAAAAGAGAGAAAGGAGGAAAGAAAGAAAGAAAGAGGGAAGGCTTCTGGGACTTTGAAACTCGGGGAATTCGGTAAAATGCTGCTTCCCTGGATTTTCTTAGCGAGATGAGCTTTGGAAGGTAGTATCAGCGGCACCTGTATATACGTATACGCGTTTGCGGAGAAAATGCCCGAGTGGATAATTAAATTGCAAAAGCCTGCTGCAGCGGTAGGAAGATGCTCGTAATAATACACAATTTTGTATTCCCGGTCTTTTTCTTTCCCTCCATGTGTCTCACCAGGCATTTCCTCGCACACTCTTCGTCTTCATTTTTACGAACGGCGGAAATGCCGTATTAGAAGCGTCAACACAAAAGCCCCAAAGGAACAACGCGCGAGTGTATAGAGAAAAGGAGAAGAAAAGTGGACGAATTTTCAGCAGTGTTGGACCGCGGGCGTCGACGACGTCGAGCGAGGATTAACGAATTTCAAACACGGAAAGTCTGGCCAATGGCGGTCTATAACACTTCACCATCTACCCTATACGAAGTACATGTATAAACCAATTTTATCTGTGCAAGCAGAATACTCCTATCGTCTCGGTTGAGAAAATCATGTTTTTTTGTGCTAATGCAGCTTCGTACGTTTCAACTTTTCGCGTTCGAGAACCCATTCGATTTTCTATTCTCCTGTTAAAATAAAAAATTTACATAATCATTACTTAATAAATAAAATAATACCTTCGACAGCTCGTGATATTTTTTCTTCCAGATTTCAGATTGAACAATTCGTTTTTAAAGCAGAAAAAAAAACAAGTTTTCCCCCTCATATTTGACTCTTTTCGTTACTTTTTGTCTCCGTGTCTTGTCGATTTCAGATAAATTCATGTCCTTTAAAAATCTCGGTAGTATAGGAATAAATGACCGAAAACAGAAAGATAAATTGAAAAATGGAGGAAGAAGAGAGGAAGAGAGGGCTAAGCATATCCATTTTCTTCAAACGATCAATATCGAGTCTTGCAGACAGAGGACGCGGGGGATTTCTATATGTACTCTCTGGAAGAGGATGAAACAGAGGGAAAACCGTATCAGAAATCCTGATTTCGATATTTGCATGAATAAATAGAATTTATTCATAGAAACGTTTCAATATACGTCATTTTCTGTGCCTCTCTCGAGCCCCGCGTTTTCCCAATCTCTCTGCTCATTCCTGTGTATATATCATAAGCATAGTTGGAAACGAAGGATCTCCCTGGCGGACTTGGCCATCCGCGGGGTTCTGACCTCAAAAGTTTGAATGACCAGGAATATTCCGCCAACTGTAATATCCTGAAACACCGACAGAGAGAAAAACCGAGAGAGCGAGGGAGGGAGGGAGCGAGAGCGAGAGCGAGAGACTGATGAATGGAAACTTGTCCAAGTTTTGCAGCTAAACCATGCGAGAGAAATCCTCTCCGTACGGATGCGAGCGAAGAGAAAAGCGGGAGAGGAAAAAAGGAAACGGAGATGAGACGCTTCGCTTATTTTCTTCTATTTACAGTTGATCGTAATTAAAACCCGGAGCTGGGCCGGGAGAGATATTAGAAAAAAGAAATAAAAAAAAAAAAAAAAAAAAAACGAGAGAGAGAGAGCGAGAGCAAAAGTTACAACGTAACTCCAGAAAAAGTGAGGAATGAGGGTGTTAAAATTTGGCAAATTCATTGGTACGATGGTGCTCTTAGGCGCTTACGTAAGATCGAGGGTGAAGAGGAAGAGAGAGAGAGAGAGAGAGACCCGGAGGAAGGGAGCGCGTTGTTTCACTTACACAAATCTCGTCGCCAACTGTAACTGGATTTGGGACTGCGCGAAAACATGTATCTTGTAGCACTAGCGGCGGTGTGTAGACTCAGCCAGTGAACAATCCTCTCCTCATTCTCTTTCCCGCTCTTTCTTACACAAAGATCTTGTATCCGTACGTGTGTGTGAGCGAGAAAGGAGGAGGGAAAGAGAGAGAGAGAGAGAGAGAGAGAGAGAGAGTTTCAGGATGCTGCTACATTGTGTTTTACTATTGCTGCTGAGCAGCCGCACCTTACTTTCAAAACTCCAACCCCTCTCGTCGAGAGTAGCCGTACATTTCTCTATCACCCTGCTTGCCCTCTCCCTCTCTCGCGCTCTTCTCTCTCACTTTTCACCTAAGTGCAGCGCCCCTAACGGTTAACGATAAATCACCGTTGCAGTACCCGAGAGCCTCCTTAACCCCTCGTCCTTTCTCGGCCCCCTCCCCTTCTCCTTTTCGTGGGCTCTTTGAGGCAGAAGTTCGCGCACGCTCGCGCGCGCACGGCACAATACACATACGCAGTCAGATATATAGAGCGTCGATACACATCTCGCGGGGATAACTCGTGCTCGTGAGCGCAGTTAAATAAATAGGACTGTTAAAATCATAATGGACTCTTGGCGTGGGAAGAGCGCGCGCGCGCGCGCGGGGTGATTGATTCGCTTGAAATTTTGCCAACTAACGTGCACTTTAGCGCGATCCCGCGTACCTTGCTCGTGCCTGTATATACAAGGTGAGGTAATAACTATTAGCACCGGGAATATCATTGCAACGAGTGTACTGCTTGGGAATAAACACGCGCACGTTCACTTTTCACAAAAATTGGAGATATATATTTCCAAGTGTGCGAGCATCGCGAAATGACGCCCGCGTGATGTTGAACCATTTGATTAGAAAATGCGTTGCTGCTCAAAGACATTTTCAGAGTCGAGTAATCTGACCGAAGCAGCACACTCTGCGAACGATAAAAAGTGGATTTTGAAGGTCGTTCAAAATCGAAGCGTGTATACAAAAATTGGGGTAATTATTGTAGACGGAATATGCATTTAATCGAGTAGTATCGCGTGATTCGTGTGCATTTTAAATTAATCAACAAATTTTTGTTCGATAAATCGGACAGGAGAAGCTGGTCTACCGTCTGTTCGTTAGTGTCAATTGATTGCTCTCTTAAATTCTATTTCAACCATGTTTTCTACGGTATGCATTTGAAATGAATTTCTCGGATGTGCCAATTAATCGGAGTAGAGAGCGCGCTCTTTGTTACCTCTTCTTTGTTTCGTCCAACACACCCCCACACACACAAGCACACGCGTATATACGAGGGCGTGCGGGAGCAGCACGACCGGAAATAAAATTGATTGAAAGCGTCGAATCATGAAATGAAATTGCGCCATGGAATCCTTAGCCACGAGAGAATTGTTTGATGCGAGAGGACCTCTTTGCTTTCAGATACAAATCAAGTTCACGGCTATTTTTTTTATTTTTTCTGTTCCGGACGTATACAAAATCTGGAGCTTATCGAGGCCGGGGGGGGGGGGGGAGGGGTAAAGAGAGAGAGAAAAAAAGAAAAGTAGGCAGGAAATAACGTTCGCATTCGCAAATGCACGTTGATACAGCTGAAAATTAAACTGGAACAAAACACACGCTCCTCTACATTCGATTATTTATTGTTCGTTTATTTATTTGCTGACAGCGTCAATTGGGCGGGAGGAAGAGGAAAGGCTGAAAATTAGGGAGGGGGAGCCGAAGGGAAAAGCGGCCCGGGGCAGATACGCATCGGGTAATGATCCCGAGAGGTTTTCGTCGCATCTCCTCGCCAACGTGAGCTACCGCCAAAGCTACCAGATGGAGAGTAAACGAGATAGAATATGAGAGGGGACCATATTGTTGTTGCGCTTTCAGCGTTTATCGCCAACTAAATTAGCGACGACATATTTTATGGGCACGTCGATGACAGGGGCCGGGGGAGGAGAAAGGGGGCTCGAGGGTTGGGGTAGTTTATAGCTAGCAATGTTGTATAACGCTGGTGAACGTTGAAACGGTGCGAGGCAGTATGCTACGCGGTAAATATCGCCGTGCTGTAGCCTGGCGGAGTCACCAAATACACTAAATATACATATATAGGAAAATTTACTGTAGGGCTTATATACGCGTGTACAGGGTGTCCGAGCTTCTCGATAATGCGAAATTCAATCCTGTGCAAAGTATTCTATCGTTTTCCCGATCGGATCTCAGCCCGAGCAAGTATAAATTCTTTGAGCTGGCTCATCCTTTTATGCGCTATCCCGGTACGGTTAAGGAGGGAGCTCAACAGTGCGAGACCGATCCCGTGGAACTCGCGGTGGTTTGTACGGAAAGCGAATTGACGCTCGGTTGTAAGGGGTGCAAAAAACAATGGGGTTTACAGAAGTTTGTTGTCTTTTATAGGAGCGATTTTTTTTATCTGCTTTCAAAGTTATGTCGTAGACGATTGAAAATTCGCAGTGACTTCTCTTCCTTGGTCGTTTGAGGCTTAGGAAATCTGGTTCCTAATTACACCGAGTCCGAGATGTGTTCCAAGCGGCAAGGTGTCAACGTTTTTAATTAATGAAAATTCATAATGAAGCCGCGGCGATGATTTCACCGCCGTCGAGTTTGAAATTCAAGGAAAAATGAAGATCCGCGCGGCGAAGGGTCGACTCGGGACACCCTGTAAATATATATATTTGAATATGTACACCGAGGGAGACTATCGGAGACCGAGGTAACTGCCATGACGCTTAATAACGAGTGTATGCAGCGGGGAGGATGCGCGAGGGAGCAAGAGAGAGCGAGAAAGGGTGCCCATGGAGCTTTACAAGCTGCGACTAACAAGCTCATTTGCGTTATGGGCGCTCTCCGAAATCGCCTCGAAAAATCAACGAGAGGGAACAAAACGGTGGCGTGTTCGAGTCTCCCGGAAAGCGATCACAAACCAAACAATCGTCGACGCAAAACGCTTCATATCCTTCGAAACGAGAGATACGCAGCCGGGCTCTCTGCTGCGCAAACGGAGTATTTGCTACGGTTTCGCCTGCGCGAGTATAAACCTCTCCAGAGGGGGTAAATTTGTTCGTGCTCTGCGCCCAGGTGTTTCCAAGATGCGCTCCTCTTAATTGGGATCATACCCCGGACACTTATGACGGAGTATACAAAGATATGCGGCGCAACCACTTTTCAATGCTTCGGTAAACGGATGAAAAAATAAATATGCTCGCAACTTTCAATTACAATACAGTTGCACATTATGCTTTCATACGGAAAACCATCCAAAAACCGCGTGTATAATAGGAAAAAATAGACTCAACGTTTATGAGAGATACCGAAAGGAATACGACTGGCATTTTTTTTTTTTTTTTTTCCCAGAGATTCAGAGGGGAAATATCATTGTTCGAGGTACTAATAATCACCAAAATATCGCGATATCGAGAAAACCTCTGGATATATTGTTTTCCACTCGAGGATGAGTTCTTTTGAGAATCGAATGAAAAATTTGAATTTCCAACTGGAGAATAATAGACGTCCAATACCGAATAGAAGCGGTACATATGAGAATAGTGCATATGCAAACGCGGACGACTGATATCTGAATAAACTCGTACAGTTTAGAGTTTTTTCGGTTTCATAAACATGAAAATGGAATACTGTAAAAATAGTGGTAATCGATCATTTTTCGATAACATATATTTCGTAAAATCTACTCTCATCAAATTTCGAGTTTCATAACAGTCAAGAGCGATACCTGTATCATTTTGGAACAGGTTTACGTAAAAATCAATCCTTCGCGTAAAAAAAACATTCTGTACTAGTTGATATTAAAAAGTAGTTTAAAAAACAAATTTATAACGAAACGTTGTTGAGCGAATACGAAAAATCGTGGAAAAAATGCTGTAAAGTAAACGTACATTTATTCCCCTCAAACAATGGCTTCGAATGATCTAAATTTTTATACAAACAGTCTTGGGATAAGCGAAACTTGGAAAAGCATGAATGGTTGAATACCCATAAAAACACATTTTCGAATCACTTTTCAACGGATTCACAGTAAAAACTAGTTTTGCACAGAAAAGATCAGAATTGAAAGAGCAATGGAAAGCAAAACTCGCGTACGAGAAAAATTGGTTGAAAACAAAAATTTGTATCAAGTCCTCGGCGAGCCTCTCGGTCGCCATCGTGCCAAGTGACTCGTCCGAATTTCATCGTCACCCGCATTTTTGCCTCCCGGAATTTTGGTGGCATTTCCGGGGGGTGGGGGGTTGAACAAACTCGATATTTGTAAAATACAAGATTAGCAGCAGTAGAAAAAGTATAAAAGATTTGAGTTCGACTTACCGATCTCCTGGTTGGTGATTATCGCATGATTTCGTTGTACGAAAGTTCCGAAGCAGAGAGCAAGTGTGAGAATGATGCGGCGAGGTAGCAGGGGTCCGTCGAGGAGGGCGAGTTTCGCGGTCTTGCTGAAGGAGGCGCCGATCCCGGCGTTCTTCCGGTTCGTACACATTGCACCGTACAAGTTTTCGTTTGTTTGTTTCTACACGTTCGACAGAGGCGCGGGGGGTCTGTATAACACGAGAAAACGAAGATGAGGCGTTGACAATGGGGCTTAACGACGATACGAGGATGTGGAGAAAAGTACTTGGAACGAGGGCGCCGGGCCTCTTGACTCGACGAAGCTTTCCACTGGCCTGACTAGAAAGGGGTGGCGAGCGTGGTGAAAGGGCGAGAGAGGAAACTCTCGCAGTTCCTCAGTGAATTAGTAGCTCGTGTCTCAGTCTCTCCGTCGTGGAATACGCTGGTAAAAAACAAAGGGGTCTTCGCCCCCCTTTTCGCACTTTTCTCGGCCACGGTGTAACGCCCACTCGAGGTCAGACTCTCATCTCCCAATTTGAGCGGCAGAGCGAAGCTAGCCAGGAGGGAGAAGAGTGGCTCTTGTTCTTGCTCGGCGTGTGCGGGGGCTCGCGAGCCTTCGTGTGTACGAGAAGCGGAGTTCTCTAGAGAGAAAAAAAGTGTTACATGCTTGAGGTCCGTCGCACTCCCCGTTACTCTCGTAGTTCCGCGTTGTTTCAGACGAGGATCTCAGTGTGACCGGGGTATACACTAAAAAGACGATGAGAAAAACACTGACACAGGGAATAGGGATACGCGGAGGTAGAGGGAGGCACGCACGAACGAGCCGATGCGGCAGCTCGCCCGCTTTCTTCTTTTACCGCGGTCGACTCTCTTAGCCACGTGCTTCAACTCGACGAGGCTCCCGGCGGCAGCCGTCAGCACTCTCGGGCCCTCACGGGCTTCCTTTGCGTTGGGCTTAATTGCGGAGGAGTTTTCCGCGAGCCCTCCTCCCTCCGGCAGCCCCTTTCCCGGAGGTGGAACTCTCAGCTTCAAAACCAGCAGTCTCCGGACTGCCTGCGCCGGTGGATGAGATCTTCCGAATTATTTTCGCGGCCCTCGTCGTTGCTCCGGCGCCCCCTCGCGCACAGAGTTGCTCTCCCCCTCCCCACGAGCCTCCGGATCAGCCCGCAATCCCCGGAGAAAGGAGCCCAACCCCAAAAACTTGTGTCACTCACTCGGCAAGTTCCACTTGTTTGCACCACTCTGTTGCGGGGAAGAGAGACAAAAAAAATGGAAAAAACGAGAGCCCGGACAAGGGTCTATCCGTCTGTCTGTCTCGTGGCTCTTGGCGTCGGGGACTCTTGGGGGCGCGTCGCAGCACAGCCGTGGGTGATTGGCCACGACAACAGTGATGACGACGACGACGGCGACAGCGACGGCGACGGCGACGGCGACGCTGCTCTCTCGCCGATCTGAAGACGAATGTTGCTTTAAGTGCGTGACTCACACGCTCTTAGTATACGTTTATACATCTCGAATACACAAAACCACCACTTTTATTATACATCATGCTGTCGGGCGATATGTGGCCATCTATTTTACTAAGAGAACACTAGCAGAGAAAAAAAGCAAACGACAAAGTGTACACGCATGCACAAGAAAACGCTCCCTCCGGCACTGATGATGAATCGTTGCCGAATGATTTTTTTTCATCGATAAAAGCCTCCGAAATTAATAACTTTTTCTCAATTTATCAGCATGCAAAAGAATACTCGATATATCAAACAAAGCTGCACACAATATATATTTGAGCAAACGTTCGCGGTAGGGCTCGTTACGCCGTGTATTACGTTCTAAATAAACATTTGAGTGTATATGCGATCAATTTCACGCGCGTATCGAATCCAACATAAATAAGAATGTTTATGAAGACGTTAAAACGACTGTGATCGTCGTCGTACTTTGGATGCTGAGTAAAAAGAAAAAGGTTGTTATTTGTTCGTGTTTGTACGCGCGTCGTGAAATTTGTGCCAATATAGTGAATAAACGCGAGTTTGTATTTGCGCTCGCCCCTCGCGCCTGGCCCGTTTCGAAGCTCGGGGGCACGATTAAAGGGATCAGAAGGCCGATATCGCTCAAGAATTATCCGATAAAAATAGGATTTATCCCATCTCGCGCGGAGCTACCTAAGGGGTTATACGTATATTGAAAGAGGAGGAAAAGAGGATGAGCGAGGGGTGGGGGGAGGGGGGGGGGGGGGGAGCACCACAAGCCAAGAAAGTTTCGAGGAGGATGGTTGCGCGCATCTTCTAGCACACGCCTCGAGGATCCTGAGAATGTATAACGGATGGATAGATAGATGCGGAGAAAGAGAAAGAGGAAGATGGTGAAGCGTATTCGAAAGATCTTTGCGTTTCGGTACGGGGATGCACAGTCGTAGACGACAGAGTCGGAGAAGTCGGCCGGGAGAGAGTGAGGAAAAAAAGGAAAAAACAAGAACGGGCCGCGAGAGGTGGGAGTTGGGAGAGCGTGCAACTACAGGTATATATTAGTGGCTCGCGACTATATTGTAGCGTATTGAGGCAAAGATCGAGATAAAGAGAGGAGAGAGAAAAAGAGAGGGAAAAGGGACGCCCCAGGGATAAGGATATGAGACTCGAGAGCACACACAGTGCGGAAGAAAGAGCCGAGAGAAACTCTTATATACTCCTCACCAACTAGAAGGAAGTGGATCTTTTCTTCGGGACTTTAGCCACTTTTGCAACTCTACGATTCTTCATCTTCTTCCCTGCTATGACCCCACCTCCCTTGCGCTCTCTCTCTCTCTCTCTCTCCTTATTTTTATTTCTCTTTCTCACGTTTGGTACTTTCGTGAACAGGAGGCGCCCTCTCGTTTTCCACACTTATTCGCTTTCGCTCGTATGATCAATCGCGAGACCAAAAGGCCAATGCTGGGGGATACGGAAGAGTGCGAAAATGGGTGGAGGAAGAAAACGATCGAAGCAGTGCGAGGGTGGCCGTTGCGAGGGCTTTCCGAGGCCTTCGTACACAAACACGAAGCAAATGATAGTCAAAGCGTAAGCGACGAGATATATTTCAGGGACAGTCATTTTTCACACTCTTAGCTCCCCTTAATGGACAAAACGTTGTTCATCGCGGATGAGCCTGGGAGAGAGAGAGAGAGAGAGAGAGACGCGTGCGTCAGCTGAAATAAAACTCGAACGCGACCAGAAACGAGGAACAATTTCTTTTGCAAAAGGAATCAGCGAGCTCCGTGACTTTGAGCATTATCCAAAGATGAGAAAAATAAACAACGAAAAAGAGAGAAAAGGCCGAGAGAGAGAGAGAGAGAGAGAGGGAGGAAAATGAAGGAAAAAAATAAATAAAGTGCATGAACGAAAAAAAACAACGAGAGGGAGTGGAAGAGAGATGAAGAGAAATGGAGTCTGTGCTGGGGCTCAACTTTTTCTACCCCTCGGAGCAATCGGCATGATGAAAAGACGAAATATTACCGCAGATCGCATTCGTCCAAGATTGTGGATAATACCGAGTGTATACGCGCGTGGCTACGTACTTCTATATACATATAATTTCCTTCCAGTGAAATATCCGATTCCCGCGCGGATCTCAGACATTCCCTCGATTGTCGCAAGCTCGTTTTTATATATATTCTGCCTCGCGTTTTTTGCTTCCTCGACTTTTTGCTCCTTTACAACGAAATTCGCTTCTCTGTTCTGATTCCAATCGTAGAAACTTCGCTCCACGCGCGCCCGTACTTGCAGTTGTGAGAAAAGCTGCGATTTTGCTCAATTTTTGTACTATTTTAATGTGTTTTTTTTTTGGAATGACATTACACAAAATCGTTGAAAGAAAAATTTCAAGCTATCGATATTTACGTGTATGCGATGCCGTGTACAGTGCGTTAGGAAAAACGTCCAACTGTGAGCTACTCTTCGGAGCAGAAGTCTCACAGCAACGAAGAAATTAGTAAAGCGAAGCAAAAGTGGAGTTGAAGTTATCGGGAGTGCCCGTAAAAGCCCGCGAGGGTGTGTACGTAGAAACTATGAGAGAAAAATATTAGCTTCGGGGACTCAATGAGGCCGAGTGATTTGCTTGTAGCTAAATCGAAAAGCAGCAGCATAGCCAATTAGATCGACGAGTGGCGACACGCACGTTTCTCGTGTAGTTCAAAGTGCCTTTGGTAGATTTGAAAACGAAATAAAATTAAATAAACGTAAGTCGAATTTGATCGAAGTAAGATTTGCCTCTTGTGCTTACAGAAAAATAATTTTATCGCAATGAAAAACTCGCACCGTTTTTGACTGCATTTTCAATAAAACGATTTTTTGTCAACGACGATCATTCGAGTTTGACAAACACAGAGGTTTGTGCCGAATGGCTTTCGATTTGTTCAAACAAATAACTACGGAATTTGAGGTTCTTTTGAATGCTTGTCTCTTCAGATACGAGTGCTCTTGAAACGACATTAATTCATATGAACGTGTCAACATTTTTTGACACCAACTTTCAACTGATTTTCAATTACGTCGCGGCGCGTTCCAAAAGTCGAGAAGTTGAGTCTGCAACAGTCTGCGTAACATGGAAAAATGATAACCGTTAAGTACCTACAAGGAAGCCTCAATAATACTCATGAATAAGGCATCGGAGATAAACCCGGAGCTGAAACTTTTTCACGCCGGAATCGCGAGAATTTATCAAACCTGTGAATTGCAGCTAAGAATTTTAAGAGCGTCACATGTACAGAGGAAGGAAATAAAAATAACAAAAGAGCAGGCGAATACGCGCTCGGGAGAGGAGCGCCATATTTTTTCCCAGAGTTGGTGAAAAATCCATTTTTCCCCTGGTATCCATACAGGGAGCCTCTGTAATACGCAATTTTCCCCGGACGTCATTCGATTATGCATCAATTCCCGTTGGTGGGTGGGTGTTCGCGCGGGCATGAGGCGCGCGCGCGCGCGCAAGGAGGAAAAGGAGCAGGTAGATAGGCAAGCTGCTTCGTCGCGCATCAATTTTTCTCACCGTCGCGATCGTGGATCGTCGAACGAAACCGGGGGGTAGACACATTTTTCTCGTAGTCGTAGAGCATCCTCTATTATCTATCCGTGCGTATGTACGTCGCGAGTATATCGATATACATTATTTTGAATGTATACGTGTGTATACGAATGACTAAGCTCGTGCGCACGGGATATTCGAGGCTGACTGTATTCTGCTCGGGGAATCCTGGTCTGTCAATTTTCATTTCACTTCCTCGTCCTCGCAATAGGCTATTAATATTTATTTATTATTCGTAATGAACTTTATGGAAATAAATGGTCTCCGCGCTATAACGTACGGAAAATCGAATATAACAAAATGGATAAAGGAGTAACAAAAAAAAATGACATGCTCCAAAAACGATCGATCTTATACTCGAAGCGCCCTTTGTCTTTGGGCACTCCGAGGACGGGGTGGGGGATCCCGTCGAGACTGCAAGTGCAAATAGGGCTGCTGTTGCACGACTTTCGCTTAGTGCGTCAATACGCCGTCACTCGCTGAGAGAAAATAAGGGGGAAAAAATCCCCATAAATCGGAGTTGTCACATCGACGCTGTTGTCGTCGTAAAGTGACGAAAAGCGACAGGAGGCAACCCCCGGATTTCCCTTGAAACTATCGAGTGGATTATTTTATATAAACTTCAGGCTACTCTCGAGCATGGTTAAGTGGAGCCATATATATATAGACGTCAAATAAATTTTCTTTTCTCAATGATAATATAAAATGCTAAATTCTTCGAGGTGCAGCAAAAGTCGATTGGATGAAGAGGAATAGCGTTCGAGCCCTGAAACGCCAGTACCAATATTTTTTCAAATTCTTATAATATGACCGCAAAAGAGAGGTAAAAAAGCGCGTCTATTATTTTATTCGCGGGTCGCCCGCTGGATTGTTACAACCGCCACATTTCTTTCTTTTTTTCTTTGATTCTCGTTCTACCACGACTTCGGCCATTTCTCTTGTCAGCGTTTCAATTAGCCCACGTTGTTTCGACGCTGCTATAGGATAATTCAATTTTCTACATATTCGATCGTTTTTTTGGCCTGCTTTTTTTCGCCCCTCTTCCCTCACTTTCGACAAACTTTCCTCTCTCCGCGTTGTCTCTCAATTCGAATGGAAATACAAAAGGTCGGCGCACGTGAACGTAATCCGAGGTGACACGCGGACGGAGTGGTAAAATCGAAGCTCGTGAAACTATTCATCCCTTTACAGAAGGTTGGCAGGGGGGGGGGGAGAGACTTTATGTATTGGGCGTATGTATCTCAATTTAGCCGAGTATATAAATAGTATATGGCTTATATACACGCATGTGCGAAGCTTGTACGATGAACAGATTCAACACACAATTGGGCGCGTGACGAATTTATCGACTTTTCGTTCCCAACGAGAGTATATTTTACTTCAAGGAAACGCCAATCCCATCAGCGGCCAAATGAACAAACGCTTTTTACTTCGTATTGCCAGAGCTCATTAACGAATTGCTAACACGTCTTAAGGGAGATCGCTGCGTTATACTTGTGATTAAAAAAGCAAAACTTTTTTGCTCTTTTCGCGATCAAAGAAAATATTAAAATTTGTTCTCGCAATTATTGAAATAATGTGTAACTTATTTGTTGAGATTGATAAGTTTTTAATATAATGGTGCATATTTCTAGCATATTTCCGAATTTAAACTAAAACTTTGAATTTTCAATTTCCATTAGATTCGCGCGAATACTTCCTTAATTCAATGGACGAATGAAAAAAAAAAAAAAAAAAAAAAGAGTTCAAAACGTAAATTCAGCGACCCGCTGTTCTTAAACTTCACATTAATTAGTTTATTTTCATGAAACCTAGTGTCGAGCCATCGTCACGAGGCTCGATTTTCATTGTTGAGAAATCGCATTTGAAATAGTAAAAACGAAAGGAAATATAAGAATAAGCATAAGCTGCTCGGAATGCGCCGGTCTGGGGCATCCGAGACCGTCACTTTCGGTCTTTTCGTTATGCCTCGTATGCTGTATAACGAGAGCCAGGGTCAATGGATCAAACGAAAGATTTCATTGTGAAATATGAATCGAACGAAAATTCTCTCGCGAATAATGTGAGACGGCTGCGTTAATAAATATCGTTTAAATCTAAAAGATGCGCGTTCGAACAGCCACGCGCGAACGAATAAACATCTAGAAGGGTAGTCACGA
Organism: Venturia canescens; assembly: GCF_019457755.1. Classification (NCBI taxonomy): domain Eukaryota; kingdom Metazoa; phylum Arthropoda; class Insecta; order Hymenoptera; family Ichneumonidae; genus Venturia; species Venturia canescens. The sequence continues at coordinate 11,490,267 of NC_057426.1, forward strand.
AATTGAAGTTTATTATTGTCAAGTTTGATTTGCGACGTCGTCAAACTACTTCGGATCTTCATTTGAAGTTTAAGGCGAAAGCAGTTACGACTTTGCTCTCGGATGAACACACATTTACTATAATGGAATACTTTTCAATAGAAATTTCACCGAATTCAGGCAAGGCTGAGGCATAAGTGTGGAAGGATCTTAAAACAAAGGTAAATGCATAGCTGTTTACACAGGATCCAGCAAAGTTTACGTGATTAAGGGAGCTACCGTAGATACTCGAGTGGAGTACGCGTTTGCTCCAATGTATCTGCTGCTGAAAACGAGCCGCAACGAGAGACCTTTACACCGTGGAAACTGTGCATCCATTGTTTCTAAAATCTTACGAAACGAGCTTCTAGAATTTTCGTCAATCACAACGACTCTTCTGGGAGTGTCGTAACTTCACGAAACCTTTTTTCCGCTGCATTACGAACGTGTTAACGTTAGGCTCGATTTTATATAAATTTAAAACTTTCCAATTGACTTTAGTGTAAATTTGACTATTGTCGAATACTAGAGAATTTATAATCGATCGCATGCAACGGCATGGATTTTTCGCTGTTGGGATTGAAAAATTAATGTATTTGGGTGTCAGATGCTTTAGGATGAAACCTCAATTTGGGGTCACATTGAATCATTCAATCGTACTTAAAAAAGGGAGTGCAACGAACATCCCGACTGGGAAATATGGAGTTATAAATCACAAATCGACCCTAAACTCCATGATTTTATAACCCACCGGGATGGTGACAGCGTCGGACGTCGTAATACACGACATAAATATGAATACGTATGTACGTAAAACATTCGAAGGAGCAGGGTGCCCGTTTGGGGCGTTTGGTTTACGTTGACGTTGTCAAAATTCATGTTTCCCTATGTATCACCAAGTTCAAAATTAAGACCGCTCCAGCTTTCACGGTGAAATGAACTTGAGAACTTGCTCGTATCCTGAAAATTGTGACTGAATTTCATTTCACATCATCGAGGTAATACACTATCCCGGACATATTAATGACGATGTTCAAAACTACTGCTGCCTATTTCAATTTTTAATACTTGTAAAAATAATAGTTTTCAATTGATAAAAAAAGTTTGTCCTTGTCAGAAATTGATTGTAAAATATGGTACTGTGTCAATATAGCGTAACGTCAAAATAACATTGGTAAAAATAGCATAAACAACACAAGCAAGAATAACGCAGCACCGATATAACACGTGTTAAAGATATCACGATTTCAAAATAACATTAATTCCATCACCATTATTGATATCATCATAATCGATATTGTAGGTCCATTTTCGTGTTCAATGAATCGGACATTTTGCCCCGGTCTTCTTCCACACGTGTTGTTATTCTTCGTTGTTATTTTTCTTCCACGTTATTTCTGTTGTGTGTTATTCCAGTGTATTATTTTGTCTCGAGTTATTTTGGCGTTATGTTGTATCGATGTCGCACCGTAAAATATTTTCACATAATTACAAAACTCGAGTAATAAAGTTGTTTCAATATGTCACGCGTAGTAGACACGCCCGGATTTAACCCTCTCATCTCCAACGTGTGAAAACAAACCGGATATGCCCAAAATTTCAAATCAACTCTCGGTACTTTAGAACAGCAAAAAACTAGCTCGACAGTCGTTTTTTTTTAGGGACCATTAGATTGCTACGGACTTGAAGTACTTTTATCTGTTTTTTTTTTTTTTTTTTTTTTTTTTTTTTTTTTTTTTTTTTTTTTTTTTTTTAATGCATATCTTATGGGTTTTCACTGAGACATATGCATATTCAGTGACCGGAAATTGAGTTCTCCTACGTCTCTGTGGGAATCTGTCACGGGGATCACCCACTTTTAATAGTTTTTTCTCTTCAAATCGACCGAATATCTACCCTGGATTTTCCCAAACAAAAAAAACGAAGTATCAAGTACCGAATTCAATTTTTTTTATCGAAATTTTATGAACTGGGCATCGCAATACGAATCGAAGGAATGAAAATATTTATTTATACAGTTCCGATGTTCATAAAGTGAAAAAAAAAATTTGATTGATTCAATAGTATTTGATGATTTTGGAGGGTTCAATTAATTCGTTGAATCGAGGCTAGCGAAGGATTTTAAAACTATCATTCGTGAGTTTAAATGTTGAGAAATATCTTTGGTGAACAAAAATAACCATCAGAACGTATCGGAACGCACTTAATTCGGCAGTTTCCCCGAAATCCTCAGAACTTTAGTGTCGAATATGGGAGAGAAACGTCATGAAAATATTAGGAAACGCGTGTGCTTATTAATCAAGTTTTTTCCTATCTCGATCGATGTTTACGAGAAGTTTTCACTTTTCCTTCACTCCAGAATGAGCTATTTTTCGTAATGGCAAATTGCATTTCGGATAAATCAAACGCTTTTAGGTTCAAATATACTTTTATAATTTTAAGGCGTTTGATAATTTTTTCGTGGACTTCTGGCCTGATTTCCGGATAGAAATGAATTGGCATTCTCTGTGACAATGCACGATGATTCACTTATCAAAATTCGTGAATTTTTACTTCATTTCATAATTTCTGTGAGTGCAGTTAATCGTGATTACTCTAATGAGTTGATTACGCAGTGGTCAAAGTGTTGAAAGATAATAGAAACGCGTGAATATGCTGATTCAATGACATCACAATGTTCCTACATGTAAACAAATTTGTAAAAAAACAAAAAGTCCTCGAGAGTGTGCTCGCGGACCAAAAGAACCGCACGAGTCAAGTACAAAATTCAATTAAATATTTCCTCCGCTGGAAGTCCAGGGTTAGGAAGTAGCCGCAACGCTTTCCTCATCGCCATCCTTCAGCCACAACAGCACCAACAATTAAGGACTTTTTTTTCTCGAATTGTGTCAAGACAAAGTTTTCGAGAAGATTTTTCCCACCGCGAAATAGTGCTGAATCGATTACACATTAATCGCCATTTCGAGTTAGCCAGCACTCCTGCTCAGGTCGAATATTATGAAGAACTCACTTCCAAAGTGTGGTCGAACAAATACTACGGATTAATTAGATTGAAATTCAAATTTTTATGCAATCTCGCGGATTCGAACGCGCAATTACCAGCCTCTCAACAGAATGTTCTTAAAGGACACTTGCACATGCCTTGTGCGGAGCTTTCAGCGACGAATCATGACTGGTCGAGAGGGAGCACTTTCGCTTGTAGAGCGTCAAGTGTCCAGCAATCGGAAGAAAGAAAATAGAAGTATTTTACTTGGAATTTAATCCCGAATCTGACTTGGCGATGTGTTACTTAACCTTTAATTCTGAGACCCCCCGCACGCACATAAACGCCACGTATAAATAAACACGCGCATATGTGGATTCAGTTTCAATGCAATATAGGCAGACGACACCGCGGCGTCGAGGACTCGAGAGTATCTCTCTTGAGACAGAAATATGTGAGTTCTCTTGTGTACAGCCCTCGTAAACACGCACACGCCCTAACGGGCCGAGCAATCCGGCATCAGCTACTTAAACATAACGTGTTACACTCGAGAGACAAACAAGCTATCCGTTCGCATCTCTCGACCACTTGAGGAGGAACGCACTTGAGAAAACGAGAAAAGAGAAGGAATGAAGATAAAGAGAAAGGAAGGGGCGAGGAGAGGAGTGATTTGGGGAGGGAAGAGAAGCGATACGTTACAGCGCCGAGTCATTGTACCCAGAACCCTTTTTTTTTTTTTTATTTCATATTTCTTTCCCCAAGACCCATGTTGAGATATGCATCGAAACGAAGCAATTTTTCAATTTCTTAATCTACACATTTCGTATCGAAGCTGCTTCGAGAGAGGAAAGAATAACGGAAGCGAGACAGGAGACGGAGCTCGAGAAGGAGATTGATCGAGCGTAGAATATTTCGGGTCTCGATAGTCGTCATCGTCGAAAATAAATGAATATAGAGTACACCGGAGTCGAAAATTATTCGAGGCACCGAAGCACTTTAATTATTCATACCGACAAGTGAAAAAAAGCTACGAAAAAGTAACCCATAAAACATGCTCCGCTAGTTTTTCAGAGAGCTTCGAAAATTGGAGGATCGCCCGCCGAAATTAGATGGCCACCGATAAAGAAATTTTTCCCTCACCTTTTCGCTCTTCGCTACACACGCACACACGCACGCACGCACACACGCGCACACCGACAGAACAATATACCCGAAGAAAATTGATGTAGCGAAATAAGAAAAAATGATGAAAAAGCAAAGAGCCGTTACCTCCATACCGACCGCCTAGTAATTATTATAAATCAATATTGCCCGTAATTAATGGCTTCGATGTGTCGGATCCTCCGAAGTTTGCTACGCACCTTATACCCCATACGTACATCACACTCGTTTTACAAAGAGTTTCTTTTTTTTCTTCCCATCGCGCCGAGATTGAATCTGTCGCTGAGGTAATAAAAATAAATAATCCCTCCCGCGTACAGGACAGCAGACTATAATGTATATTAGTACAGGGGGTATTTATCTCAATGTGTGTATACAGGCATAGCGGACATCTGACACTCGTCTATAGACACACGAATGTGTCCATATACGTATGGGCGAGCGGATGAAGAATTCGGTGTACATCGCAAAATGGGAAGCATCAGTATCGCGGAGCACGTAATCGGGAAACACGTTCGCTCACACGTGAAACATACGAGGACGCGGAGGGAGAGAGGCACACATGAACAGAAGGTTGCCACGATGCTCGGCGAGGACCGGCGGGAGCAAGTAATCGACTTTTTCTCGGCTCTGGCGGTGCGCTTGTGTGCTGCATGCTCCTTCTTCGTCCCATCATCCCGGGCGCGGTGTGCACTTGCACGGGATCGCGGGAGAGCACGACCGGCAGGTGCGAGATCGAGTCCGAGGCAGGGCGAGGGGCCGACGAAGAAAGCGCATGAAAAAAGGAGGCAAAATCGTTTGAAAAAACTTGATAAAGCGGGGAAAAAGAGGTGGCCGAGCGCAGTGCGATTTAGCCGTCGGGGAAAGTGGAGTTTGATACTTGACCGTTCACGCGGCGCTTATTTTTTGTTTTTTTTTTTTTTACTCTTTTCACTCTGACGCGCGGTCTCTTTCGCGTGTGTAGTTCTCCTTGCAATGGTGCTTAGATGTTTCGTATCGCAAACAGAATAAAAAGTCCTTTCGCGGCTGCAGGTGTTGAGCGCCGTTTGCTGATGCTCTTTTATTACAAATGCGACTCTTCGGAATGAAAGTTGAAAAAATTCGAACCGCGCGTTCTGACGAATATTGCAATTGACGTGCGCGACGCTGGGAAACACCTTCCGCGGGACAATTCAATGGTAAGTTGGAAGCGAATTTGAGTAAATAAGAGGAAACTGCGGAAGCGTCTTCTTTGAGGCTTTGAAGAGCGCACTCGAGATACCCGTGAACAAAACGGCGGTATAGCCGCCATGTCAAAAGTCACTTGTATTCTTTATATAGGAATCTCAATCGATGTTATAAAAGAACGCGACGGTAGGTAACTCGTTGCTTCATGATCAAAAGCAAAAGAGTTGTAAAAACATATCGACACTCCGTGTTTGATCTGTTCGGTCTGTCAAGCTCGGTGAAAACCACAAACAAAAGCGCGCGTTCACAGTTGCATCGATAATATCGATGAAGCAAACAGACAAACCGGTGAAACAATAATTCGACTGTCGCATTCACGTATCGACGGTTTAAAAAGTAAACTTCTAAAGGCTTTGTAAGAAATCAGCCGACTCTCATTTTCACCGGAATAAAACAGCAGCACACGTTCCCGGATGAAAATATCGAGTCGAGGACATTTTTCTAGGTCGCCACCCATGTAAAAGTTGTTTCATTCACTTTGAACCTTGGTCCGAAGTTTCAACACAGAATTAACTCGCTACTAAATATAATCAAGCTGATGAAAATTAAACTACAAAATGTCGTTTTTAAATATACAGAAAATTGACTTCTTACTTAGATCACAAAAGCTTCAAACGGCTCGACATTCAAAAGACTAGTAATTCCCTTGTCGATGACGGCAGTGTTTCGTGTTCCTAGTAACAATCCTTCATTATTCATGTCGATGGTACACAAAAGGAGTCACCAGTAAAGGGCGGTATTGGACAGGTAATTTCGGTGCTCAGAAATAAATAAATAGGATGAGGATCGCGAAGTAGACAAGAAATTTGTCAAAATATTATTAAAATAGGTGAGTTTTGGAGCTTTTTTTGTCTTAGTGAGAATCGAAGATAAGCGCGGTATTTTGAAATATTTTGGTATATTGTTTAATTGGCGTAATGCATCTTGAGCTGGTTGTAAGATCAGCATACCAAATATCATTTTGATATTGTGAAAACTTATTTCAAAGATATTAGTGCAATGACGAAGCTGTGGTAAGAAGCGAATAAGAATAAAACATGAGAAAGTTGTTAAAGTAGTTTGAAAAAAGAAAAGAAAAGTGTGCGCGGACGTGAAACACGTTGAGAAAATGTAAAGCGCGACTTTCGAGAGGGTTTCAACGTATTAAGGATGTAAGGAGGGTGAAAACCGATCTTCCGCTCGCTCGTCGCACTCTCCTTTCGTTTCGAGTCGACGCACATCGAGATAGATCCGGCGTTACGCTCGGTGGGTGCATGAAAGCGTCACATCTATTTCGTCGTTTGCTAATTCCTCATCCCGGAGCCTCGCGCTCTTCTTCCTCCTCGTCATTCCTCCGTCCTATAACCGAGCATCTCCCTCGCACCGGAAACTTTCTCAACGCGAACGATGAAATGTTCCACAACTCACCGAATGAAAACTGTTCCGAGATCTAATGTATACCGAGACAAGAAAGCCCCTTCTCTACTTACGCCCTGCTCCTCTCGCTACGGTATAAATTACGGTGCGCGCATGGAGCTTGAAATTTCAAGCACGTTTTCAGGCCTGGCCCTTTGTTACAGTCACTCAAAGTTTAAGAATTATTCTTGGATTGCAAAATTATTTTTATTTACGCAGACAACGTTGTTTTCTCTGCCTCTTTTCTTTTCACTCCAATTGACAAATCTTTTATGCGCTTAAACCAACGAGCTGCGCGTACTTGAATCGAGAAAACAATGTCATTCGAGTGCATTTTTTCGAGTACCAAGGCTCAAGTTTGCCTCTTTTCTTATTTTATTGCAGGTAAAAATTGGGGATTCCACAGTTTTCGCCAACTTTGCACCTCTTCGATGACTGCACCGTTGCTTCATTATATTTCGATGGAATCGTTTCCAAGTATCATTATGGAACGTGTAATTTAACGTTCGGCAAGACGAATTATCATGCGCGAAAAAGAAAAAATGTCAACATCACATTTTTATTGACCCCCCCCTAAACGACATGACTGCCCGAAAGCAGAACCCGGAAGGAGGAGCACACCGAGGCATAAAGTGGGTCGCGTTCGTTCCAGTAAAAACAAGCCCAGTAACGAAAATTGCGAGCAGGAAAATGGGAAATTAGCCATTGATTAGCAAAAAAGTGTGATTCAGCATGAGAAGATGAAAACAAGAAAAATATACGAACGAAAATGACGAATAAATACGAGGAATACACGTTTCGTTGAAAAAACGTTTAGCGCGAGTCCCGGAGGCCGTGAGCCGCGAGGTTCGAAAGTTCGAACGCGGCCCGGAAAGCTGGGTGCTTTTTCCGCACGTTTTCAGCAGTCACCATCGGCCGCAGGCCGTTTACGCCGTCGTGTGTTAAAATCGTTGGTAGCGCGGTGTTTTATACCTCGGGAGTTGCTCAACGTGGGTGCGCGCGCTCTCACCAGAGCCGTAAACCATCAACCGTACATATATTTTCATTACACGCTCGAACCTCGGGAGCATGCAGCTATAATTTCAACGACAACGAGATAATTAATCTACGTTAATTTATCGAGACTATACGTGCGTGTTTCAGGAGAGCGGAGGCGCGTGTGCGAATTTGTTTTTAATGCTGTGCGCGCATATAACGAAGAGGCGCGGCGAGGCTTTCTCCTGCCCGCGTTTACCGGAAATCGGAGCAAGCGAGATTGGCAACCGGAAAAGTGGACTTTCCAAAATATCTATACGACTCGCGGACGCGTACCCGCACAGCCATTCAAACTGCATCATCCTCCGGCCCCTCTCCCGCATCCCGATCGATCAAATCACTATTCGACTACTCCAAACGATGCTCGCCCGCCATTCCATACAAATTATATAGCACGATGAAATCTCCGTAAACACAGCTACTCGCAAAAGTCGCACTCGAGATTCGGGCGCGGGATAAGCAAATGTTCGAGTTCGTACACATACAATTTCGTTTCACAGTGCGGGACGTCGAAGGACCCCGATTGAGTAGAGCGACGTTGTAATGTCAGACTTGATATTGATATATTTTTCACGAGTTTGTACGTACTCGTGTATATTTGTCCGAGTACTTTTATGTCGATGGAATTGCCAACTTTTCCTTCATCGTTTTCATTGATATTTCAAACTTTTCTCTCCTCCCGTAAGCCACAGCAAATTGTTTTTTCTTCTCTCATTTGTACTGATGAATCGAAAAGAAAATAATTCGGTTTTACTCATTTTCAGGGGGCTAGCCGCTCTGTTATTTTTCGCGTTACGGAACAAATCGAGCAGGCCCGAATAAAGAGAAGAGAAAATAAATTCTTTCGAATATTCTCGTTCATTCGCGATTGCAGTTTTTTTTTCGGTCAGAATAAATGCATCGTTCGACCTAGAAGCAACGAATTCTTGCAACGGTTTACAAAATTGCGATGGGAATAATTTTCAACGGATCGTTGCGAGGAATGCACGCGGAATTGAGGAACCGCTTGCTAACATTTTTTAATGCGATACATTTTTTCATTCGATTCAGCAAGAAGCTTCGCCTGCTTTTTTCTTGTAAATTTTCATCCCGTCTTATAAATTTCGCGTTGAAATAAAACTATCGAAATGAAGCCTGTGCGATATTCAAGTGCCCCATTGGTACCGGAAATCGTAAAATAAAAGTTACATTTAAATGGTTAAAGTAACAATTATAATGTCCAGTTGTTCGAAAACTCAATAAATTGAGCTAAGGTTTTAACGAGGCATCTGTTCCGCCAGTCCATAAAGAGAAAAAGAATAGTAACGCCAAAGAGAAGATAAAAAAAATGGTTTTGCATCACTCCCGTAGTTAGATATAGAGCGAAGAATAATAGGAAGAATTAAAACAGACGTATACGTCGAGCTAATCGTAGAAAAGGATCGCGAGAAGGGGGGAGGGGTGGGGGTGAGTGAGTTTGATCGCGGGATGGCCCCTGCTGGGCGTCCGAAAGGGCGTGAGAAAGAGAGAGAGTGAGACAGAGGCGGAGGTGGATGAAGATGAGAAAATACGAAAAAGAAGGAAGAAAAATGACGGTGTCGCGATCTCTCGCGGTAACGGAGACTCGAGAGTTCTCAATCATGCGAGCGCGCGGGTAGGAAATTCCTCGATGGGGGGCAGTAACGATAGGAATCTAAATTCAAAACTTATTCATGGAATTGTTTCAATAATGGCTCTTATCAAATCTTTTATCTCATTCTCTCACAATGGCCCTCGATCCTTCTCATTGCTTACTTTTTCCATGTAATTTTTTTCTTTCATTCTCATTTTTGTTTTCTCCCTTTTTTTTTTTTTTTTTTCATTATTCCCCGGTAAAAGCAATGCCGAGAGCGTAACCTCGCGAGCAGCGAATATACAGAGAAAAACAAGTAGAAAGACAAGGCAAAAAGGACATTCGTATTTTGCGAGAAAAAAAGTGAAAAAATGAAAAAAAAAAAAAACGCGAGCAGCGCACCACGAGTCGTAAGTTTTCTCTGTCCCGGGGCTTTGGCTCGCCACCCCGCCGCACCCTCGCGCTTGCCCCGTTACCCCATTTACTTCGTATACCCCTCTTAGAGCCCCCGGCCGATGTCCCGCCACTCGCGCGACCGTCGCTATCTCCGAGTACGTACATCATCTCGAGTTCCGATCTATTACGAAAATGCACGTTCCGCAACGTATCGCGATCGCTAATTTTATTGCCGGTATACATCATTCGTATGCTACACATGATTTACGGGGGGTGGTATGGAGCGAACGAAAAACAAGAAAATAAGAATAAAACGAGGCGAAGAAGCACGCAGCGGCGATGTCATAAAAACTAGTGCTACGAAATAGAAGCTGCTCGGCGACAGGGCCCCGGCCGCGCTTGACATTTCCTCATCCCGAAACTGATGGAATAACGGACAATAAAAAAATCTTCGTAATTCATTAGATTGTAAGTTGAAAAGAAATTTCTTCGTGAAAGAAAGAAAAAGAATTCAGTATTTTTTTAAATATATTAAGACCTGCGAGTGATTCGTATTTTAATAATGCGTTGGTGACGATCAAAATCAAAATGCCTTTTCATAAAGTGTTTGATGATGTCGGGGATAAATGTTCCCGTCGCCGTTAGGTGGCACTGAGAATTTATAGGTTAATCAACATTCGCTGATCGTTATCGTTACGAGAGGACAATAAAATACATCAAACTTAATATTTCATGAATTTCGAAGCATCGAGTTCGACCGATTTATGCTTTGTTATATATTGAATAATTCAACGCTTGTATCACTGGACGAAGCGGTTCCCACAATCACGTAAACCACACAACGATACACTGCATAGTTAAAAAAAAAGGAATTCAAGCAATCGGTGAACTTGATGAGATCACTTTTTCGAGAAGTGGCCCATAACGGGAAGAAATTGCCGTAGTTTTTACGCAGGTTATATCTCAAATACAGGCAAGTTTCTTCGTAAAGAACAACAAAAAAAGTAGAAAAATAAAACGAAGAGTTCGGTAAACCAGCACTTGATAATGAGACTCGAGTCCAAATAATAATAATAATAACAATAATAATAATAATGCAATCGAGTTAAAACGAGAACGATATTCACCTCTGAAATTTCACCACCGACTAACGTAAGACTTTGATTCGGAGCACCCACACTCCCTGCTCTCCCGCCTCCTTGATTCCACGAAACACACTAAATTACACGAGTTCCGCCGAAAGCTCTGACTTTCCCGATCACTCAAAGTTTCTCAACGGAATCATATTTTTTTGTCCCCCCCAGCTTTCCATCACTCAAATCCTCACTGTAAAGGCGCGTGTTTTTTTTTTTTTTTTTTTTTAATTCTATTCTTATTTTAATATTCTACTGAGCTCTCAACCGTCAACGACCTACTCAAAGTTCGCGCACAAGGGAAGATCTCATTCTTTATATTTTATTCGGCCTCTAAAATGGTAGATAAAACGGTGGAAATCCTTAAAATGAATTAGGAATAAATCATACTGTAATTATGGTTGTTGACCAATGGTACGGGAAGTATGACAGCGAGGAAGACATACACAAAGCAGAAAAGCCAAGCCCAACGGACTTTCGAGCTTTCACGGACGAGTGTTGCCATACGGAATATACAATAAATGCAGATGTTGATACGCGAGCTAATTTCACTTGGTGCGCGATGTTCCGAGAGAACTGTATCAGAGAACACCGAGTAGTTGTTTGTTTTTATTTTTTTGTTTTGTTTTTTTTTTCGGAAGGAGGGAGCATGTACAGGTCTCATTACACGGTAGGCTCGACTGGCCGAAAACAATGCGTTTCATGCCACTCGTATCATGTGCCTCATCACGAGGCTCTCATCACGACCGAGGAGAAGAGAAAGAGACACGGAAAGGACGAGAGAAAGGAAAAAGAAAAGTAAAGATAGAAAAAAAGCGAGTAATAAGCAACGAGCTTGCTAATTTATGTTTCATGCGCGTTGTTCTTTCGTCATTTTAACATGGTGAATCGTGAATTATTCTCGTGGAGAGAGAGCGAGTCACAATCTTTTTTTTTCTTCTTTCTTCTCTTTACTCGTAATTATTACGAGTGGCAGAAAGCACCGCGATACACGCTCACGTATGTGTGCGTTTGTTTTCGTTCTTCTCGAAACGTGGGTGGTGGTTTTTTCGTTACGTGGAAAAAATGCGTGTGGCAAAAGGTACATACGAGTTCCAATCGAATGCGAATAATTAACATGAGATTATTCGATCGATCCTGGGTACGGATAAACGAGAGATGCATAGGTCAATTAACATATCCAAGTTTAAGGGAGGGAGCTTGTGATTGTGAGAGTGCCGAACGAGCTGGGGAGACGCGCGCGCGCGCGCCTGTCTCTCTTGTACGCGCGTATCGTCGTTACGGTGGCTCGGTAACTACTGACACTGACGCGCTCCTCACCGGCCAGGAGACCTCGCTCCGGCGGGAGAGAGGGAGAGGCGCGCGCGCGCTCCTCCCCACGCTTTCTTCCCTCGCTACCTCCGTCTCTATAGCTCTCTGCCTGCTGCCTTTCGCACTCCCGACACACCGGGGGCAAACTACAGCATAGCGCGCATCTCCTCTCGGACCTCGCCAAGTATGTAACGCGTACGTTTGGTGACTGTACGAGAGAAACCCTTGTCCAACCGTGGAGCATCTATCCTCAAACCGAGAGCAGAATATCGCTGCTTTTCCCTCGCTTTCTCTCTCTCTCTCTCTCTCTCTCTCTCTCTCTCTCTCTCTCCCCCCCCCCCCCCCCCTGACACGGTGAGAAATATTTGAGTCAAAATTAAGATGGTGCCACAGGAGTAGGATTCTATGTCGTAATATTTGTTAATTCTTACGAAAGTCCATAGTCATTTTCTGTGAAACGAGAACTCGATGAAAATTATGACGCTGAAGTTTCCAACGTTGGAGTCCAACGAAATGGTCTAAAAAAAACTCTCAAATAATTCCAGTAAATCTCCAATTTTGTTCCCTGCCGAATTGCCAATTCGTCATATTTCAAGCCACATCAATAATTCGTGAAATAAAAAAATAATGAATTATAAATCTTTTTTTCGTTCATTTCGTTGAACTCCAACGTTGCAAACTTCAGCGTCGTTGAAAATTGATGTTTCATGTATCAGTAAACACTTTCTAAACACTTTGGCGGATCATCGATGCTTGTGTTCGAGCTCCTCAAATTTGACTATGTTCAACTGTTAATTTCGATTGTGAAAACAGTAAAAGCTGGCGTTAAATATTTGACAATGTTTCCTCGGTGAACTACGCAGGAAAAAATAGCGCAGTTTGAACCTTTGACAGAGCAAAATACGCAAATATCATTTTTACAGTCTTTTTCTCTCCGTGCTCAAGCGCGAATGAAAATGGTAAATTTTCAAACGTTTCCGCGGATCGGCGATACTTGCATTCGAGCTATTCGAATTTTACTATGCTCAACTGTAAAATAAGCAATTGAGAAATTTTCATTTGGAAACGACACTAAAATTACAACGTTTTTGGTAAAAATCTTCAAAATGGACTATGGCGTCATAGTAATTTTTACAATTTTTTTTCGCTCCGTGTACGTGACGACAGAAAATATGAGAAAAGCACGTATGAGTGGTTAGACGAAGATTTAACGATCGTTCGATTCTTCGTCTGAATACATAACACACTTGGTAATTTATACTAATTTACATATATCCAGATCGTGAGTGATCCTCGCATTTGAGGCGCTGTTCGAGTTCTGGTTGCACGATGTGTAATTTCCGTAATTCTTTCGTACTTGATAAAAAGAATATCTCGTCTCGATCGCTCCTCATTTAGAGGTCGTTGGTTCGTCAACGCGATTAGACAAATCTCCGAAATATTTATCACCGCGTCGTTGCTCCTGGCGTCAAATTTCTGTCCCCATGAAAATTATGTATGCATATAATAAATGTTTATTCCCCTTTTTTTGTTGAAATAATTGATTCTTCACAACCAAAGGACAATAAATAATTAGTAGAATATTTTATTACAGATGGAGCTGAAATTTTCACGCGAATCCCGAGTCAAACCATCCGTTGAACTTCGAAGTTCAATTCCAACTTATTTTTTGTCCAACAATATTTTGTTTGACGTGAACAATTTTCCCATTTAATTTATACACGATGTTGACGCACCGTTTTTTCGTAACTTTTCGCAGCTTTGCTCTAGAAACGTATGAAGCTAGAGACAAAGCTTTGATTGAGAAAATAGTTGCGAAGAGCAAACTCAGTATGCATGCTTTCAGCCTAATTGTCAATTCGTGCGTGCGCGAGGGTTTGTGTGCGTGTACCCGAGTCGGGCGGAGCCGAGGGAGGCGCGATCGCCAGCGGGACAGAAAACAAGACTTCAAAAGAAATATGTGTTTTCACAGTTTATAGTGGCGGAAGAATTAAAAAAAAAATTGTCATTATATCAAACGGTTTTGCAGTGCTGATTTTTTTTCGGAGTTAAGCCAGTTTCCGGGCTTTTATTGCGGGACAATTTGTCGAGCATTTTGGAAGATGCTCCAAACCGCAAAAAATATAGTCATTCAACGACTAGACAGAGAATCGAGATCGTTACGAGTTTCACGAGCGTTTAAAATTCTCAATACGCTGTCACATTGGTACGGTGAACGTTTGCGTGTTCTTAAACCCGAAAATCTCGTACAGCTTCGCCGGTTATTGTGATTTTCGAATGCCACTTGTGAACAGAAAAATGTAATAAGAAATTTAACTGAGCGAAGCTTATACCCATGTCCCTGGAAAGCTTGAATGGCACCGATTGTAGGAGTGCAATGGATTGGAAGCATGAACGAAATTTTTTTTATAAAACGTATAGAAATCAATTTGCCTGTCGTCACGAACCCTTGAAAGTAGCTCCAAAATAATTCAATCACACGAATTGTAATTTCAAATTTATTTTCTGTTCGTATACCATAATAATCGTTTCAAAATAGTTCAATCGTACGAACTGAATTCTCAAAATGATTTTGCTGTTCACATACCGACTGGTCAGCTCGCAAAAAAATTAAATATTCACAGGCAAAAAATTTCTCGTAGTAGGGGAAAAAGGGGTGAATTCTCCAGCTCCCTGAAGAGTTGGATTGAAACTTCACAAAAAGTTATGATATAAACGCGTGCTGAGTGTTTCCGCCAGTTTTATTACTCGTTTCTGTTGCTGCGATTCGACCAATCCACTCACAGGGTGTCTTGATCATCGCGCAGACAAGTACGAAGCAACGTAAGAGGAAAAATGTGTGTAGTTGGGTTATTCGTTCGCTAAGAACTACGACTTTGAATCGTATTTCCAATCTTGAATAATTAAGTCGAAACAAAAAGCTTAAGGAAGTTGAGGCATAGAATGAAAATGATGTCATCGCTTTTGAACCGACTGCATCTTATAAAGTGAAGTGTAAAAAAAATCAGTTAAATTTTCAGACACTTTAACAATTTGGGCCAAATAAAACATGTAATCTTATAGAAGTCAAGACACATTCAGTGATATTTTTGTTAAAAATGATGCTAAAAATATGAAATATTTTGGGAATATTAATTAATAATAATCTGTTTCCCGTGCAGTTTTTTTTCCCCAACTTTTCTTTAAAGTGTATGCAACATTGCCAAACTGTAAGCTGGCCTAACTTTTGAAAGGTACAGGTCATAACTTTTGGGTAAAAAAAATGACTGTACAGCCTCAACTTCCTTAAACTCCCTTAAGATTGAGCGTTACTCCGAAAAAGTATTTCGACATTAGCCTTTCCTAACTGTAACATTCGGCGAATTCGTAAGAATCGCAGACTAATCGGTAGGTGGGAGGACCTGCGAGGGGTTTCGCTCCATCATCGAAAGCTGACGGAAGACGAGTAAAGAATTCACCGAGATTCGAACCCAATTCTCATCTCCTGTTTAGAAATAATCGATCCGTGAATCATCAAATTTCCTCTATTTTTTCAAATTCTCGTTCCGTTCCCCTACAAATTCAATTTCGGCTAGGCTGACTTTGCAGCTTGTTTCCGGAAGTTTAAAAAATGTGTTAATCACCGCTTATAATTGGCAGATGCGTTTCTTATCCGTTGTAGAAATCATTTCAATTCTGATTCCACAGTTTCGGATTTACAATTTTTTCTGACGGTTATGGAGTCGAGCATTTCCATCCAAGCACGGTTGAAAGTCGATTTTTTTGTAGGAACGTTGTTGGAAGGATTCAGGCAGTGCCAGTCAGCAGGTTATTTAAGGGAGTTCATCTGGTGCCGAGTCAATCGAAAGAAAAATTATTGCGACTAGCGCAGTCGGTCCGGTGAGTTTGGCAACGCCGCGACCTCGTAACCTGTACTCTCTGTGCAGCTGTTATTGACAGAACCGTTCACGCGCGTTCATGTCATAATGAGTTTTCAAACGTTTGGCATAATCAAAACATGGCAGAAGCCTCTAAAAAAACAAGTTTTTCTCAATTACATCAATATTTTCTCACTCGCGTCCTTCATGCTTCATTTAGAAGTCTCTGGAGTGAGTTGCATAGATAAAAAAACGTAGTCTTCGGTTTGAAAAAGCGCGCGCTTTTAACTTCCCGATAATCACAATTTTTCGAGAAAAAAATCATCAATTGCGAACTTTGTAAGTATCGAATGGATTTTACGAGGCTGTAAACATATTCTTCAAATATTTTTCTATTGCTCATAAAAGTTTGTGCAAGAGCTGTTTATCAATGTCTGCAAATTGCACATATAAAGCCAGGAAAACCACTGAAACCCGTGGGAGAACGTGTCAATTTGGAGACTCCGTTTTAATTTTCTTCTCGCGAACAAAGTAGCCTTGAAATTTTGACAGTACATTTTTTTATTGTTCATTACTGCATTCGAATTTTGTTATCGAAATCTCTTTGTTGAGAGAAATGAAAAAATCTCCAAGTCTTCTCCCGTATAATTTCCGATCTTCAACACTTCTTCGGATCGTGAGATATTCTCTGAAATATTTTGACCATGAAATATTCTTACTCGAAAATATCGCTACTCCAAATCTGCTCCTTTATCATCCACGATCTTTAATGCCTCAACTCATGGTGAAGTAAATATTAAGGGGTTACATGGGTTTCGCAGTTTCAAAAAATCGATTTTTTTTTTATTGTCTTATTAATTTCTACAACATCTCGAGAGTTCTTTACTTTATGGCCCGGGAATCGACGATTCAATGTAAGTTAGAAAAAAATTTTTTTCCCAGTTTTATTCTTACACAAAACTTTTAACGCATTTTTATCGAAACTGTGTTTTCAAAGTCAGTTGTAAAAAGTTCTCGAAAATTACTCAACCGATCTTGATGAAATTTTACACAGGTCTTCGAAATACAATTCACGAAGGACGAAGGATATTTTTTTCAATCACAACGATTAAAAAAAAAAAAAAATGCTGAGCAAATTTTACCAAAATTTGCATTTTTTTGTAAAAAGGTCTGCCAAAAATCCAATTTTCACTTCTTTTTTTCCTTCGTTCAAATTCTAGTTTATGGTCTTAACGAATACACAATTTTTTTTTTCTCTTCAGATGATCCTGTCATGCATGAGTTCTACTGTCAACGCGGACGCACCTTTTTTCCGAGGGGTCACCGGAAATGACGTCACAACGGCGGAGTTTTGAATATTTTCCTTTGAAAATTTGAGACATTTTTTATCAAATGTATATCTTAAAAAGAGTAAAAAGTTTGAATAAAATATTTCATTTTTTGTACTAAAAAAAAAAATTTTGAAAATAGACCTTTTTTCCCCCGATTAAACCCACGTAACCCCTTGAAAAACGACGCTGAAGTTTGCAACGTTCGAGTCCAACGAAATGAGCGAAAAAAACATTTGAAATTCGCCAATGTTTTATTTCGCGAGGTATCGAAATGGAAATTCGGCGGGGAACGAAATTGGAGAATTACTGGAATTATTGGAAGGTTTTTGAGATCATTTCGTTGGACCCCGTCGTTGCAAACTTCAGCGTCACGGGCAGAGTTCGTTTGCAGCAGAGACCCGAACATTGAAGTAAATATTTTCTGAGCGTGCCTCGCGATGCGTGAACATATTGAAAATCGAAGATGCCACGGAGCGAATAATTCCAAGTCGCAAAAGATTTCACAGCTAATCTCCCCGAGAGCGGCTGGAGGTATCGACCCTTATGAATGATGCGGAAGTGGACACAGCGACGTTATGAATTTCGGAGCAGAGACTCAAGAAGCAATTCTGCCGTCAGTTTGGAAACAAGCGTGAGTCAAGGTTGAAAAAAATCCACGGAATTTCGGTAGCGACGGTGACGCACGTTCCTTGTAAGGAGGGTCGCTACATTCGTCAAAATGATAAGAGATTGATCAAATTCGGTGATAATGTTCTTCAACATCAAGTACGAGGAGACAATTTTTTTCAAAATTTTCTTCTGCTTAGTTATCGAGTAATTACGCATTAAAGCAGATTTCTTATGCCCGGAATGTAATGACGCTGAAGTTTCCAACGTGGGAGTCCAACGAAATGATCGAAAAAACTCTCCAATAATTCCAGTAATTCTCCTATTTTGTTCCCTGCCAAATTTGCATTTCGTAGTTTTTCAAGCTGCACCAACGATTCGTGAAATAAAAAATTGGTGAATTACAAACGTTTTTTTCGTTCATTTCGTTGGACTCCGACGTTGGAAACTTCAGCGTCGTCGGAATGTATACCTATTTATATGGAAACGCTATGCTTATACACGTGAACTTTAGTGATCAATTACTCGATAACTGTACAGAAGAAAAATCTTAAAAAAATTGTATTCTCAAGCTTGACACTAAAGAATATGTTCACCAAATTTTATTAAATTCTTATCATTTTGAAATTTTTAATGTATTTAACATGGTTTGGCACGGCAACATTGTATCGTCACTAGTCACCCTTCTTAACGGACTGGCGTAAGGATCGAAAGGTGGAGCTGTCCGGAATGCTGCACTATCTAAATCTGTCCTAATGTCCCTCCAACTACTGGTCAAATGAAGAAGAGCCGTCTGCGGAGCTGCGGAACGAGCAGCAAGATTGAAAACACGGCTTTCGGAATCGGTTCTATCGAGGTTCGTGATTTCCCCCGATCTTCATCACTCCGGAGTCGATCGGAGAGCATTCGGCTCGGTTATGTACACGAGTGTAATTTTATGGGTCTTGGAAACGCGAGGCGATCAAAAAAATGAAGTACAGCCAGGTATATTGTTGAAGGAAAGGAGAGAAGACGAGGGGAACAGAGATTTCGAAGCTCGCGATGGGTTTAATGGGAATGAATGTCATTATCTTCTTTTGTGCCCCCAAGAATCGAGGCAAAAGAGTGGAAGAAAAGCAGCAGCGAGAGGGAGAGCGGAGGGGACGAGCTAGCCACGGGGCCCCGGACTCGGCAGCGGGGATACGTGAAAGCTGATAGACCTAAAGCGCGCGCTCGAGAATGGGGGGGGGGGGGGGGGGGGGGGGGGGTTGAAAAGAGGCGTGGTGGGTTCACACGCGTCCGGGGACCCCACTTATTCAGAAGGTATACACGCGCGGTGGAAAAGATTCTCTAGATTTTTAGAGCGACAAGACGCCTCGCCTCGCCGAGACAACACGAGGAAGAGAGAGGGGGAGGACATCGTTTGGGGATTTGGAAGATAGAGAAAGGTCCTGGGTACGCTTTAATAAATGCTGGCAGAGTGCGAGCGCCGACGAGAGTTGAAGAATTCGGGGAGGGAGGAGCGGGATGCTCTTTCTCTCGCCCGGCTCCTCGGACCATGGAGAAATGGAAGGAGCAAATGCACGAGAGAGCTGGAGAGAAATTCTTTTTGTACTCGGTCGCACAGGTGGATCGGGGCTCTTGGACGCGCGCCCCGTGGGCTTAATCAAACGACGCAGAGAGACGCGAAGACAGTTGGGCTACGCGGCCAACGACTCGGCTCAGGAAATTCATTTTTATTTTCTTTTTATTTATTCTCATAACACAAAAGAGGGTCGTGAGAGGTCGAGGGAGGGAGAGCTCCGTCGCTCAGTTTGTTCCGCATGAAAAACACATACACACACACACACTCCGTGTGAATTTAACGACGAAAGAAACTTTGTCAAAAACTATTATTCATCATTGTCACCGATCATACGAACAGAGGATATTATCACGATTTTCTAAGACTTCATCGAAACTGTCAGTAACTGCTTTAATGACTCGGAACGATTGATGTCTTTCTCTCGCCTTCTTCCAATTGATTGATTTCCTCGATTGATCATCATCGTGTTAATTTACGAAGCTTCATTTACATATTCAAATATTTCATTCAATTAGATTTATTTCGGATTCAATCTTCGCTCAGAGCAGCTTCGGAAACGTGAAATTGTCGCATACATTTCCCGGATTTCATGCATCGTAATGTCAACATACTCCACAAAAATGAAATTAAATAACATTAAACAGAATACATTCGTTACTCTGACAACGCTATTTGAGATTAAAAACACTCACCATTCGTTGTATTTTCTCATTTCGTAGAATTACGATCGCGGGAATGATGATTTTTCGTTGACCGAAATAACAACTTGCTGACAAAACAAATTTTTTCATTTGTCAAATTATAACGATTCGGTTTTATGTCAGATTTGGGGAGTATTAAATTTTCTGTTTGTATGTGTTTACATAACAAATACTGTTTTCACCACTTTTTCAATTTTGTCGTAATGACAATTAAACGATCAACACCAGGAACGTTCGATCGACGATTCTCCGTTAATTCGTCCATTCGGGGCGAGATTGTCAATGGTGAAGAGCCAACATTTTTTCAGAATTGAATCGCGATTTCACGATAGTTTTTCAACCGTGCACTCGTTTAAAATTTACCGAGAAAAACTCCCATTGAAGAAACTTATCCGATGCGAGTATCATACAGAAATCACTGCAAAATATTCATTGTCGACACTGGTAATCGAGAAAAAACAGTTCACTATGGATACACATAGACGCGCACTGATGCTCGATCGTCAATTTAAAAATGAAATCGGTGTGGAACCGAGAATAATTGATGAATCGTGTGACGAATACAAATTTTGAAGCACGCGTAATCACGCGTATGACGCGCACGAGCTCCACATGTTTTGCTTACTACGACGGCCGGCGCCGAGCTACTGACCACCGACCGACTGGTGAGTGCGAGCGAGAGAGCAGAAAAAGGCGCGCAGGCGCTGGCTCGCGCGCCCGGTGTGCAAGGGTGGGGAGGGCAAAGTAGCTGTGGCTCGCGCGGCATATGAGTTCTGCACAGGGTGTCCTGGATTATGTTGAATCTTCAATAATGTTCTCAACACTTCTCAACAGAATTTCAAGCCGATAAAATCATTTTTTGAGTCAAATTCCTCTTCATAAGTTTGTAATTATTCGAACTCGAAAATATTCCGAATTTATGATCGCCGAGCATTAAATTTTCTGGGAATTTCGTTTTTAAAACGAATTGAAGAAAATTCTCGGAAGACGCTCAGCTCTTTCGAGCCCCCGGCCGTACTGAACTACTAGAGACACGAGTCAACGACTTTTTCGTGGAAAAAAATTAATGAAAATATGAAAAAATAGAGCTCAATAAAAAAACTCGTGCAGGGCTTTTCGCCGACTGGGCTCGAATTTTCGTCGTCGGTGCTGAATATTCCGTTTGGACATCCGGTATGTGACTGTGTGCGCGAAAATTTGCGCAGCCTTGCGAGGGCCGTAGACTCGTGTTTTGTTTGTACGCGATTTATACAGTTTGACAAGTGTGTGCACCTACTTAACACTGTGCGAGAGCGGGAGAGGGAGAGAGACGAAGCAAAATGTGCAATAATTCAAGAGTGATTCGAAATATTTCAACCCTGTTATCTTACCATTTTCATCGCCATGGTGAGAAATTAATGAAGTACATTTCATTAACTTCTCGAAAATGTGACCTGTTTTTCAGCATCGATTGTCAATGTAACAAGCATCGATATTCGATTAATAAATACTTCAACTTTTGATTACATTCAACTGATTTGTCAGCGTATAAAACGGAACCTATCATTGAAACGTATTTTCCAATTATTTCAACGTAATTTTCATTGTTTCATTTATCAAATTTGCATGAATTTTAATTCGGTATTATTGTGTATTCACAAAGCAATCCTCAGAAAAATAATAGAATCATTCCGTGTAGCAATGCAAATTGATAAATTGCAACTATGCACGTTGAAATAAGCGAATTACGCTTCGTACGACAGGTCAAACATAATTCATTATTCGCAATATTTTTCGTACGATGTTGTTACTGTCCTCTTTCCATGATGCTTTTCGTGAAAGAATAAATTCGAGACTTCCATTCGACTTTTTGTCAGATTCTAGTAAAATTGAGTCCGAACGTTGTGTGACGTTAATGCACTTTGAATACTCAAATCACAATAAATATCCGTAATCAGAGATTGTGCGTTGTCATCTGCGAGGAAACAATTGCTTTTCGCAGAGGTTCTAAATCTGTTCAGTTTTTTTTATTTCCCATTAAAAGCTCCGCGCGCTGGTCGGTAATCAGCCAGTTTTATTCGGGCGTCGTAGAACCCGGTCGAACAAAAGGTTGTTTATTTATTTTTATCTTTATTTATTTTCTAATTTTTTATCGATGCTGCGTAAAGTCTTTCGAGTTTTTACGAGCCCGTCCCGTTCCTCGAACTTCATGTTTCTTCTCCTTTGAATATTCCTCGTTTAGGAGACCCTTTTTCCAGAGTATTGTTCATGCCTTTCTGTGTCGCATTTGCACGGGGGTTGCGGGAAACTGTGCAAAATCCAGCGGCGAGATTTTCACTATTTTTCAGCTGCTTGGGAGCATCGGAAGCTCGAAAAAATTTCCATTCGCTCCCTGATTATTGCGTGCGAGAAATCTTCATTCCCGTAAACATTGTGTTTAAACGATGTTATAAAATAAAGAAACTCGTTCGATAAATTTTTTCCTCATCTTGAATTACAGTTAATCAATATTTTGTCAGATAATCTAATAAAACTTGACGTTTCTTTATAATCTACATTTTTATTAGAGTAATCATACTGTATCTCTATCTTTCTTCTCTAATTCAATGAAATTCCTCCTCAAAAACTATTACGTCGATTACCTCAATTCTCATAATTATGTAATTTCACGAGTCTCGTGAAAATTCTCTTCTCGTGTGAGATTAGTTTTGCTCCGGATCAACGATCATGTAATTTATCGTCATAATCACTGAACCTTCACGAATCTTCCCTATAGTCTTTGAGAAATTATAAATTTTCTTGAACCCAAAGGGCTTCGTTTAAACACATTGAGTAATGTAATTTCGGTGCTACGATGTGGAAATAAAACAAGAGTTTGTCAAATCACCAACTTTGTTGTCTCAGTTTAAAAAAATAATGCATCAGTAGCAATGCAATCGTGAAATACGTGGCGATATCTTCTTTAAAAGTGTTGGAAAGGTGCGATCGGTTTTTCGAAATCCGTCAGTCCCGAGGGTTCATTGGTGAAGTTCCACGTTTTTCCTTTCGCCGTGGTTTCAATCACGATAATTACACGAGCTGGAGCGTAGCTTCGAATTTTTCAAGCTGTCTCGTCGCTTATTCTCCGTGCGAGGAGTAAAAAAAGCGACAAAAAAACCCACGAGACAATTCCATACGAATGCAATTATTATTATAAACGCATCATGTGCAAAGTAACTGAATAACGATGAAGGGAGCGAGAGTCATGACTGAATAAAAATGAGGAAAAAAGAGAAGAAGGAGCAAAAAACATTTCGCCGACGAGCATAACATTTCGTACGTACATTTAACAATATATGTGACTCGCACGTAAGCCCGTACGTACGCGATAAAAAGAAAGAAAGAGAGACGAAAAAGAGGGGAACACATTCGAGAGATTTTCACTTCTACCGGTTGCACACGCCGCCAGGATAATTGACGAGGGTTGCTTCCAAGCCTTTCGCTCGCTCGCCTCTCCTCCTCCTTAACTCTTCATCACTCATTTCCCCTGCTCTATACGTATGTAAATATGTATGCATATACATATGTACGTTCGTATAAAGAGGATGAGTACAGTAGTAATACATTATGTCACTCCTTCGATACACTTTTCCACTTTCACCATAGACCCAACGTCTCTTTTGGCTCTTTCAAGGGACGTTTGGCGAGGGCGAGAGTTGCGGGTGGATTTCGCGTGCATCAGACGAGGAGGGGGGGGGGACAAGTGGACGGTATCCAGTCCGAGACGAGGGGGGGATAAATTTCGCGCGAAATAAAAAATCCTTGAATCCGACGTGCAGGGATGATTGCGGAGTGTCGTCGCGTCGAGAATCGGGATGCAGTGAGAACGCGGGGGCGAGAGAATAAGGCGGGAGTTTTGCGAGGGTGTATAGGTGAACGAGTGCAAAAGCATTACGAGAGGAAGGCTCTTCTAGGGGCGGGCCAGGGGGGATGAAAGCAAAAGAATCGTCAAGAGTTTTACCCTCGGCACAGTGTCCCTTTGCGCTCTTGTTTTAAGGGTGTGCGCGCATCTATTCATGAATACAGATATGGAGAAGGGAAAGCGTCCGTATACATGTACGTGTACGGTGTGCGAACGTGCGATGCACACGCGGAAAAGGTGGAGACGAAAATGGAGAGAGGGAGACGCGAGACTCGCGCGATTGTTATTGGACGTCTAGGATTCTTTTTCATAAAAATATGCCCGCGTGCATGTGCACAGTGCTTTGTTCAACGCGAGCGAGTCTGTGGATGTAACGTATATATTGTTTCCATACAGGCAGTTATGTCCCCTGGAATTAAGTTCGTATCAGATGATACGAGATAGAAAGAGGAAGAGAAAAAGAAAGAAACTGCTCCTCCAGTCCTCGAAGCTTCGCGTTATCTCGCACGAGGCTATATGTCTGTACGGATACAAACGTATATACATTTTTTCCCATCTCATCTTTCCACTTTGAGCCTCCTCCACCTGAGCTCCAACGCTCACCCACACGGAATTGAATGAACCCGAAGATACTATCCTGTGTCCCGAATAGTGTCGTTATAGCTTTCGCCTCCTTCTCTCCTTCTATTCTTTCCTGCTTTTTCTCTCGCGGGCGCAGGGCTGTCTTACCAATAAACGATACGAGAGATATATACGTTGGGTCTTGGTAAATAGCACAGAAAGAAGCACATATGCCGCTATGGGGAAGCTGCTCGTTTTTTTCCTTACCTTTTCGAAATAGCACCTCGGATTACTGGAGCAAAAAAACGAGAATGTTTTTCTTATCTTTTTTGTTGTTCCTGCGTTTTTAGGAGGACGTCGGTGTGTGTTGAACAAAGGATGAAGATTGATGGGGCAAGTGACGTTGAGACTCAAAAGAATTTCGCAAGATCGAGTGTGCCTGAAATTATATATTTGTATATAAAGACACGGTCAGGTACGAATTTAGCACGAACCTTTTTCAACGTTGTTTTTTCAATCCCCTGCATACAGGAAGTCTCAAAGCTGCACCCCAGCTGCAGGCTCAAGGACGGAGAAGCCCTGAAATATTTCTGTTCTCTGACGCATCGGTAATGAGATATTAAACCGAGTGCGAGCCCTCATTTCGTGGGTTCGTAAGCGCAGCTTAGACCTCGAGAAAGCATCTCCGAGCTTTCACTTCGCAGGGCGTATAGGATTGGCTGTCGGTAAATAATGCAACGCGGCGGGCCTGAGGCATTGTGGGACAAAGCCACAAAGCACAGCGCAGCCTTCGCAGAGCTAAATGTTTCCGAGTGACGATGAAATTTACTAATTTATTACAAGCGCGTCGTATTTTCTACCTCGAACCTACGTCATCTGCCACGGCGAGCAAGCCCCCCCATTTCCATTTAAAGCTTTTCAGATCTCGCGAGAACGAGGCGCCTGCTGCTACGATCAGCGAGTGGAAATGAACTTTTATCCTCGACGTTCAGTGTTCCAATACGCGCGCTCTCTCTCTCTCTCTCTCTCTCTCTGTTTATCGGGGCGAATCGAACTTTTAGAAGAAGCTGTACATAAATAAGCTTCCCTAGCGGAAGAAAAGAAATGCAGCTGGACTCGCAAAATCGCTTGATCCCGGATCGGTGTTCCCTAAGAGTCGATATTTACTCCTGTCGACGATGCGATCTTGTACAAAGAAAGGGAGCAAACGTGAGTAAGTGCGGAAACGAGTTCTCGTCGCGAGAGGCAGATGGACTGTGTACCGACGAGGACCCGTCGTCGTAAACAAGGGACTTCAAAGACGCAAGGCCAATAAACTACCTTGCAACACTCACTCCGGAGCGTCTTTTTTTCTCTCCTGCTTCCTCTTTTTTCACAATCTCCAAAGCTTTCGATCTGCCTTTCCTGCCAAGCGAGCTCGCCAAAATTTCCATCGTCGACTCGAACACGAAGCTACCCTTTGCCCCTGCTGTTTAGATAGGCTCTCGAGGCTGAAGACCGACGACGGGAACATCCTGTTGCTTCTGTTGAGACTCCGCAAAGAATCAAACTTCCGGCATCCCTGAACGAGCTTTTCTTTCACTATTAATTTGAACTGTTAAATTAGCCTCGATTTAGAGGCGATTATACGATTGCTAATAATCCAGCATTTACATATAAATACGCCTCGTGAATACATTGCGCGCTCATTCGAGATACAACCTTTACGCGTATATTCGGAGGAAGTTAAGGCTGTGATAAACACAATTACGCGCACATGAGCCTCAAGCCGGAGATCAAGAGGTTAATTCATACGCGAGCAGCAATTATCGATGTATCGCCTGGATTTTAGAACGCGGTAGGCAACATATTCGATGGAAACACTGTAATCGTACGTTTAATTATATCTCGGTGGAGCTTAATCGAGAGCGAGAGAAGCGCCCGGGATGCGCGCGATATAACGAGCAGCAATTTTGTTTTCCGCAGTTCTTTTTTCCCCGCTCGGAGAAAACAGAGGAACCGCGCGCGCATACGGAGAAGCTTTTATACGTGCACTTCTGCGTGCACATGATCGAATGATTCTTCGATTGGATTCTCGATTTTCTAGTGAGTCGAATTTTCAATGAGATCTCAGGAGGATCGTTGAACCAGTCTCGCCGAGAGTATACGCGAAATAAATATCGCTCGCTCGCCTCTGTGTTACAGCTGCTATACATGTATACGCACGTGAGCACAAACCTAGAAAAATTGACGTTGCAGCCGCCGCGAGTATGCATATTTCAGAAACGCGAAATACAGTACGTACGAATCGAGGAAGCGAGTCGCTCCCCCGCCGGCGTGCGGGTGCAAAACCATAAATCACATTCCCGTCGTAAATCGCGCCGCGCTGATCTCTCGCATTGACCTGCCGTTACATCCTTCCTATCATTTCGCGCTTTTGATGTATGCATTCCAGTCCGAGATCCGAGCCGGAGCTTCCCTCGGCATCCTCCTCTTCTCGCCTCGCGCGCGCTCCGCACACCACGTTTTCACTCTACCGTCAAACTTTATTCGTATAAAACCTCCGAACATCTCGACTCTTTGTCGTACTTCTCGCAGATACATAGTGTCCGGAAAATCGCATTCGAGCTTTCTGCGACAGAATTTTTCTAGCGGTCTGCGCGCCGTTCGCTCCGTCGAGACCGAACGCACCGGGGGTTGGAAACCTCAGCGGATTAGCTCTCGCTTTATTTTACTTCCATTATCTCGCGAACGATAACCCTCAAGAGGTGCAATAACTTCGTCCTCTCGAGCTTCGTGCCGCGCTCGTCCCGCGCTCGTCCCGCGCGTCGCATCGCTTTTCTACTCTCGCCGCTATTTTTTCCAATTGAATTTGCGAAGCCAACAACTCTTGGGCTGAGGCACGGCGGGTTACGGTTTCTCGAAGACTCTTCTGTCACGGCGTGAAAATAATAAATTCATTTCATGCTGCTACGTCCTGATTTTCATCCGAAATATTCACCGCACAAGCAACTTCTGAGATGAATTTTTAACTGAGCTTTTCATATATATCGACGCGCCGAGTCTAGGAAGGCTCCTGTCAACAAGAAGCTAATAAAGTCATTTAGGCGAATGGAAAACTTTGGAAAAAAACCTCCCCTGCGTGGTGAGTCGATATCTCACATCGAAAATCTGTCACGTTTTGTGACTCGTTACAAAAGTATTTGATGATGACACGTTATGAAACTTGACGACATGCTTTTAGTTTACATCGTTTTCATATTTTCAGTCCATAAACACGCTTCGATGGCGAAATTCGGAGTGCGGTTGAGTTTTAATATTGATGCAATTTTTATACAACTAAGAAAGAGGAAAGCAACGAGTGACAGACTTTGGTAAGGAAATAATGGCTGCGATTTTCGGAGCACCCTATCTAACGCCGGACTTTATGGATGTGTGTATTGGCGAGAGGTGCTACCTCGTGGGATAGATGGATAAACGAAGAGACCCCGAATGTGTTTTACCATCCACAAAAACACGGGAGCGTCGAAGATGCGAACTCGGGGACTTTTACGGATGTTAGGATGATTTTTTCAGCTTTTTTTTATCAGCGGGTATATCGGCTCGGTCTATCTATGCATAAATGCCACGCGAGGAAAATGAAACGCCATCGGAGGCTGCGCGACTTTCAGGTACTATTATTTATGTTCTATGCCACCGTAAAACAGAAAACGGCGAGTCTGGGGAAAAAATAAACGAACAAAAAAGGGAGAAATAAAACGCGATTCGCCTCGAGAAGTATCGACGTTTCGTTGCGGGTGTTTTGTTTCCCCACCCCTCGATGTTTAATCTCGAGAAACGCTTTGTTTAAGATCGCGAGATTGCTACGTCTACTTCTCCTCGGTTTGAATGACTAAAGTTTTGCGACGCTAACGACATTCGGAGAAAGAAGTGCGGATGGTGCGAAGGTATTGTCTCGTAAATGAACGTCAATCGGTAAAAACGAACGTCAAAAGTCTTGATTGGAATTTCTTCAGACACGCACGCGAGTTTGTAATGAATTTCAAGCATAAAGTAGAAATATTTCAAATATTTATAGAATATCCATTTAGCACAAGCCCATATTCGTAGATCATGAAAGAATAAAATCAGCGCAGTGCAAAACACGCGTTGTCTTTCACCGCGATTGTTCGCCTCGCTCGTCCCTCGCGATCGCCGAGAGATATTTTCAATAAAACGCATAACTGGCCCGAACCCTAGCGTGGCTCGGTATCCACGATCCGGAAGCCGCGCTCTCTCCGCTCCGCGTCCTCGTCTCCGGATCTTCTTCACCTCTGTCAAAGGCGAGGGGGTTTCTCCTTTGAAATATCGAGTGAAACGCTCCCCCGCGACTGGAGAAACTATCGATTCGTGAATACCCAAAGACATCCGCTAATACAGGCAATATCAAAAGTCGGGCGCGCGAGATTCGGAGACCGAATTAATTGCAGACTCCGATGAGAAACATCGGTGTCTACTTTTATCTCTGACGTGTATGAAATTCGCCGAGATATTGATGACTCAAGAGCGGCCAATCTGCCAATCGGTAACGAGGAGACGCGTGCCTTCCAGATATAGCAAAACCGCAAAGTCGATCATTTGCATTCTCCTTTCCCAACGTAACAAAAAGGGCTTTAGTAAATCTAATTGAAATTCACTCAATCCAATTTCAATTCTACACTGAAATCTGTTGAATAGAATACTCGGTCCAATCAGGAGCATCGGATCGTCCGCTGGAGCTCGATTCATCCTCGGTGCTCACTTTGAGTGGCAGTTCGGCTGCGCTAGTCCCTTTTTTCGGGCGGGCAAGAGTTGGACCAAAAAGCGATAAGCTAAGCCAACAAAACCGGTCGCAACTGCACCAGGATTCTCCAGGCTTTCAACAAAATTTTTGCTGTTTCGTGTCCCTTTCATCGATTATTAAAGAAACTTTATTCATAAGCCAGTAATTTACCGTCGCAGCTGAAGGCACGTTGGAGCAAAATCATTCCTGCGTTTGCAGCAGGCTTCGAGTTCATTCTTTACAGATCTGACGTGAGAACCATTGGGAATAATCAAATTAACAGAAACGGCTTTCCAGCCGATGGAAAAAACGGTGTCGCCTGCCTTCTCACAGTTCCTCGTGCAGATAAACCACCGGTATTGGATGTACACCATAAATTTAGCCGAAAGATTGTTTCCAATGAAAGGAATTACTTTTCCCACTGCTATCCGAATAGCCAAATTGATTCTCACCGTTCAATTGATTTATTCATAGCCACTCGCTTTCTGATGACTCAATTCAGTCGCCAATATCTCGAAAATTCTTCGATATGAAATGCCCGCTATTTTAAATATATTTTTTCTCATATATTTCCCAGCACGATTCGCGTCTATGTCAAACGGAAATGGAGCCAAAGGAACAAAAATATCTGCATATATGAATGCATGGATCACTCGATCGATAGCCAGCATGGCAGCTCGGCGAAGAGATCGTCGTTGGAAGATGAAAGAAGAAAGAGAATGTGTCAATCGTCTGTATCGAGGAGCGGCGGGGCGGGGGGGGGGGGGGATACCCTCATCCTGGTTATCCTTTCCTCCGTCTCTCGCTTTACAAGCACTTTATAGTCTCCGGTAGTACTGCCTGCTATGAACAGGTTGAGCCGGCTGGGGTGGTATCGATGAATGCCTTGCGATATAAACCGTGCGGCTCTTTAGTGATGTACCTGTCAGGCTGTTTAATTAAAGGAGTTTCGAGACTCGAGATCGGGAACATGGACTCTATCCTACGTGCTTGCATCGCAGTCCTCTCCCTCGAGATAACGAGAAGACGAGAAGAGATTCGAGAACTACACGGGAGCCAAGCGACGCTCTATACTTTCGATCCAAGTCCCGATCGATCTTGCACCGGAGAAGGGAGGTGATAGTTGACACGCGCTAGTCACCGATTATCAATCGAGGGGGCGCGCGGAGTCTCTTTCAAACTCTGATTCGAAGATGATACGCAAAAGGCACCGAGCCATCGAGGGCGATCGCAGATTTATTTATTAGGGATCCGCGAGCGGAGGTTTGAGCGACAGCGGAAACTGTTTGTTGGATTGTTTCTGTTTCAATTTTTGCATATTCTTCTTGTAAGTCGACGTCAACCGAATCGAATCTCTCGTAGCTTCCCTCTGGTCGCAGGTGACGAGAAAAAATGCAACGACTCGAGAATCAGTGTTGAGCAAAAACTGTTTATCATCGGTTGCTCAAATCCCGGTTTGACAACAGAAGAAATGTGCTTGCTTCCGAGAGTTAACGCTCGAGTCGAATACCCGTGTCTATTTACAAATTGTTCCACCTCCGCAGACCAGCAGAAAAACACGTGCCCCGGCTCTCGTGTGCTCGCGAAGTTTGAAGTGGCTTTAGCAAAGCTTTTAAAACTCGACTTCAGGAGTCTCGTGCTCGAAGAGCGAGTGGGAGAACGTGGCTGCGGTATCTGAATCGGTAGAGAGAACAGAGAGGCAGACGATACTTGATGCATTCACGGGGGACTGTGCCGGGAGGATGGTTAAAGGGAGGATTAATTGTTCGAATTTGTTTCTCGTCCGAGCAGCTCGGATGGTTAAACTTGGAAGTTTGGGGCATGTGTGCATGCGCGCGCGCGTGTCGGTACGACTGTTTGTATATCAAACTGCACGGTGAAAACGACTGGTGTGTGTGCGTGTGTGTGTGTTGACCACGGTAAGGCCTCTTCCCTCCAGGTATCAATTAAGGATCTCACGCACAAGGTGCCGTAAAGTCTGTGCTTTGAGATGCATATATACGTTCACATCTACGTGTAAACTTGCCTATAACAGGATTAGTACGTGTGCGGACGCTCGTTTTCGCCCTCGTTTCCGAGCAGGACCGCGAACGAACGCAAACTCGCTCCATAGCTATGTGTACGCGAGAAGGGGGGGGATCGGATCTGGTCAGTCGGATCACGACAACGTGTAATTCGCGGGAGTCCAAACAGGTTCGAAATCGTCCATTTTCTATCCCGCCGTTCGGTGTGTCCCGGCGAACAAATGTGTAAATGAGTACACTCACGCGGCGTGCGTACACGTTCTGTGTGCACGTCTATCATTAATGCTCCGCGCGGCTAGCGCTGCAATTATCTCCGATTTCAAATTGGCAGGCTTCATCATTTTTAAAAAAATTCAATTCTCACATACCGCACTCTCTATTTAACGGTGATGGACTCTAGGAAAAATAGAACGCTCGGGAACTGAAGTGCGGAGCGGCGGCCTGCGCGTGAAAAACTCTATTAAACTTTTGTCCATGAAGTCAAATGACGAGATCTACGCCGCACACTCGCTCTTTTAAATTCTCTGGGATCTCGGGAATTTCATAACGAATATTGTTCCCGATTGTGACCGACGCGTACGCGCGAGACCGCTAGAATTTTCATTAACTGTTCCTGAGCATTGTGTACAGTTTCGCTCATTTGAAGTGCGAAACTTCGTGCATGTTTTTCCATCTCGCACAAAATTTAACTCATTTCAAAGCAGCCCAACTATTTTCATTAACATTTTCGTCACTTTGAAAATTAGCTCGGCCGCGCGCGGTTCGAACGCATGTGCGAGCCTGTGAGTGAGTGTTTCTGAAAAGTCAGTATTCAGGGAAATGAGCATTCTTGATGAAACCAATTGATTCCTCACTTGCTGTGAGGAACAAACTAACATTGCTATTTCCCGTACGACAGTTTCGATGCTGTAACGTCCTCTCGAAACCGGAATCGTCTCGCAAACGACATCTCAGAATCTATTCGGTTTATTATCCCGCAATTTCACGAGACATAATCGTCTTGATGATCGCTAACGTCTCGAAGAGGCTCGCATATTTCTCTAAAGTGCTACCGCGAGACGAGATCTCTCGAGGGTCGCATTCGAGCACTTCGACCGGTTGTTCACGCAGTGAATTCAAACAAAAATTCAGTTCGTCACTCGTAGCTGGTATTTCAACGATCAAAAGAAGCCCCGAAAGCCTCAGCGAGTTCACGAGAACAGTTTGCTTTCGCGCGTTAAAAAAAAGCGCGTTATTTTCGGCCATTTGAAAAAACACGCCGAAACTATCGAGGTGTCCTATGAATTGGATCTCTTTCAAAATCGGCGAGCTTGCGTGGAGCAGCTCACCGAGCAATTCAAGTGAGCACTACTGTGCGCCATTCGCACGTCGACGTGTCTGTGCGTGTATTCGAATGCACGTATGCGCCGCACGCGATGACGCGTATCTAATATCGGGTGTGTAAAAATAGTAAAGAATACGTTGTAGCTCAAAGGAACGTCTTTTACGGAAGAACGATGACGCGGACTTCACACTCGAGTAATTAATTATATTCGCGATGATGATAACGAGGTGCAGAGCTCGGGGGATAGGAGTCGCGGGGACAGCGACAGCAGAAGGGAGGAATCGGGAGGGGTTAAGGGGGGTGGCTGAGGGCGTTCGGAGGAGATTCTCCTATCTTCGTGAAGCATACAATGCCACTTACGATGTAATTGCGTTAACGAAGCGAATGCAAATTTACAGTGTGAGCAAAGAGACGAGGGAACACAGGGCCAGAGGGAAAGAGGCTTTCGGGAGGGTTTTTGGAGAGAAAAGGCGGGGTAGTATTGAGGATGACTCGCGATGCTGAACACAGTTCTCGTCATATAGGAAGAGCCTGCTAACGAGGAAGACGGAGCGAGAAAGAGACGAGGCAGGATGAACCGTAATATGGGAAGGTAGTTCGGGTAATATCCTCAACGAGAGACTCTCTCGCGATATACACGCGCGTGTGTACGTATACAAGAGGCCAGAGACGGTGTAAGGTGTCGATATCGTGGAGAAGAGAAGGACGGAGATAATGTATATCGCGTGCTCTCCGGAGGGCCTGAAACAACCCTCCGGGACATCGGATGCTGCGGTGGTAGTTCTCTCTCGCTCCCTCTCTGTCTCTCCCTCGTTCCACAACGTCGACGCAAGCAAACCTCAGGATCCCAGGCCATACGGGCCATTATTCGAGGGAACGGTGTCAGGAGGCTTAGTCAATCAATACCTCTCATACAACGAGAGCCATTCCCGATTCATCATTGTTCGTCGATCCACATTGTGATTCTTACTAAAGTTTACAGCACACACCTTCGTTCCATCGCTCCCGCGTCGATGAAATATTCTTCAGTCATTATTTATTTCGGCCAGCATTTTACTAATCACTTTTCGCGTTCTCGTCACTCGCCGCGATTTTTATTTATTCGTCCCAGTTTTCGTAGACGAACGAACGATACGGAACACGCTTATTATTGCGTGTTTACTCGCCTCGCATACGCGACGTGAATATTTCCACTTGGCGCGACTACCCCCAGTCCCGTGGCAATCGTGGAGCTTTTTGGCGAAACAAAAATGAGAGGAAATTTGAAGAAGAGCCTCGGAACCGGCCGGATGAGCATAACGCGGGTGATCTTTCGAGTAAAATCGCTAGGTCGGCTTTGCGCCCCGCGTCGCACATGAGAGTAGCAATATGAGGGCGAAACTCGGGAGAAAAAAAGCAAATGCTAGGCTAGGGAAAGAGGAAAAGAGGAAAAGAGAGACGGGCAATTAACATGTTCGCGTTGATGAATGCAAAAAAAATGATATTCCTTTTAATTTCAACAACGAGTCGAGAGCGCGCAGGCCCGTGTCGCCGAGAGAGGAAACAATTTTTATGGTTACCTCGCGCGGCACAAAGCCGCCACGCGTATATAGTATAAAAAGAGGTGTGTACGTAACAGCGATGCAGATTACTCATCCAGCCAACGTATACGCAGATGCGCTACGCCAAAGCGTTTCACACATTTTCACGTCGAGCTATTCTGCATGCAGCCCCCTCCCCCTAGCCTCGTTCCATCGACACCCTCCCACCTCGCGTGCCCTTTCAATCGCATACCCATTTTTACGCCGACATTTTTCGTGCCATCTGTCATTTAGTCCTCCGATTATTGTACGCGTGTGTGAGAACTTCGGGACAAAGATGTCAACACATTTTGTGTTTTTCGTGCGCGGATAACGTCCCGGGACGTCTCTATTATTTCAATTATTCGCTCGCAGCAACCTCGCCGGATTCGAGGTACATTTCAACCGATATTTTAAACGAGTTTTCGGAAATTTATGGCGGCTCGCGTTGATCAATTAGAAATTTAGGTCGACCCAGACTTGGGATATGTTGCATTCGTTTATTCCCATATAAATAGTAGCGGGACCAACGCGGAGATAAAACGCGCTTGTCTGCCGCGAAATCAATCGTGTCACTGTTATTTGCTGATGTGTTGATTGTAGATTGGTTACAATCGCGTTTGAGCGCGCGGAGGAGCCGTAATTATGACGGGAGTTGTTCAACCATAGCAGCCCACTAACGCTTACCGAGTTCGCGAGGGGAGGGCTCGAATCGTTCGGGCCTCGATGGAATGTTACAGTGGCAAAAGCCCGATTCCAAATCTCCCCTCTACATACAGACATGCACTCAATGCGCGCCGCTACTCCTTTCTCTCTTTCGCTTTACCATACTAGCCTTTCGGCCGCTAAATATCTGACTATTTGATCTGCTCCCCCATTTACTCAAACGGCGTGAAATTCAACAAAGTTGCTGAGTGCGGCAACGAGAATTGAGGGTGAAAGCGCGAGGGAAAGTCAGGATGAGCTGTGGAACTCTCCCTGGCACAGCGCACTGTAGTTTAGCTGTGTATGTGGCTAAACGGGGGAAACCAGGTACCGCGATATCCGCAGGCATGTCCACTCCCCTCTCCCTCTCGCCATCTCTCCCAAATACTTCGCCAGAGCCCTTCTCTCGTTCTGACCCGTTTCAACCTCATTTGTGGCCCGGCACGGCCGATTGAATCCACCCGAGTGTTACGACCTACCCATCATTTCCGGAGAAAAACCGAAAAACAACGACAGCATCGAATATTCACATCGGGTACAGCGGTCGACTCCGTTTCCATTTTCTTTCAAATATTATTTGGCCAGCTATTAATTATTGGAAATTTAGATTTAACTCGAGTCGAAGATCCAGCTCCGCCGCGCTTGCCTCTCGACCAGCATGCTCCAGAGTGAATAACGACTATATATTCGAAATTGGAATGTGTCGGAAAGAGTTTCCTCTGCGGAGATCATCGATTGTATCGTGTGAAACACCTCGCTATAAGAGAGGTGTGGCTTCGGAGTGTGTTAAATACCACCTGACGTTCGAGACGAATGGTCTCATCTACCCACTAATAGGATCATCCACTGCTGGAAAACGGATTTCTCGCGCGGCAAGTAGAAAGTAACGCAATCCGAGAATAATATGGGAGAGATGGAATTTAAACATGAGAAACTATGTTTCGGATTTAACGGATGCATTACTCACCGAGGACGTACCATTCCGTTGAGCGTTTCGTCGCAGTATATACTTGGAAAAATTTATAGTGGAAACGCGTCGAATCGCCCCGGGAGTCATTAATCCAGTTCGTTATTCAAAAGTTATAGCGACGTTGTAAATATTTAAGAAACATATTTTTTCGAAACACGTATACGAATGAGCGACAGTGCTGGGTGACGATGCGACGACGACGAATTGAAGGAAGCCGGCAAGTGCTTCTCGCACCTCGTCAGCGTAAACGCTGCTCGCTCATTTTTTCCTTGATTCGCGTTGTTGTGTCGAGTTTTCTCGGTGATTCACTCGAGACGCGGTGTATATCGAATGGAAAAATCGAAGGGGCAGAAGAATTAACGCATGAGCACACGGAGCTTGAGCGAATAAACGCGCGTCGCTATAAATAATTTCTATAGGCATGGGGCTGCCTATGCGCTTAATTGACCCGGCCTTGACCCCTCATCGATGGTTTTCAAGAGGTACCGGACACCACCACCACCTTTTGTAACGCGACTCGTGATTTTTCGTCGTTTCCTGTCGATTTTAAGGGGTTTGCACCAAAAATCTTTTCGAGCTTCTCGGAACGGAGCTTCGCAGACAGCCCGCACCGTCGTGTTTCATCGCCGAAATCACTCCGACGAAAATGCTAGGAATTTGCTGCCTGGATGCTGAAGCATGCGATAATATAAAGGGTACACGAATTCTTGTGGCCTTTTCCGCAGCGGACAGGATAAAGTGCGAATCAACTCGACTTTTATTCCGAGCGAGCGAGTCCCTACAATCTTTTGTCATCAGGTTTAATAGTGCACTTGCGTGCTGTAACTTTTACTCGATAACGCGCGTTCCATCGCGGAGAGTACGAAAGTTGTGGCATTGTAATGAAATAATTTGTAAAAAGCAATTTAATATCCTCGAAAGAATGATCATTGCTTACGTATTTGAAGAGGCGTGGAGCAGCAAACGATACAGAAATCCTTATGACCAGAAGTTGAAGTGAAAGAAGATTTTCGAACGGTTTAAAGTGGGTCTTCATTAACTTCTTAGGAAGATCGAGTATCATGCATACAGAGAAAACGTATCGAGTTACGGTCTCTCGGTAAATCCTGGATTTTCTTACGAGTGGTACTCGGAGCTTCTGGCTCTGGTTCATCGCCCGAACGCGGCACGGGATGAGGGGTCGCAAAGAAAATGAAAGAGCAGCGAAGAGCTAAAGGGGGGAATCCGCCTTATAGTACATGTGTATTAGTAAGATGAAGAGCTTTTTTCCCGTATATTGCAAACTCACAAAGTATCAAATGGAAGGAGGAAGCCATTCTTCTTGTAATAAGTCACCGCGGTGGGGTCCCCGCCGCCCTGGATGCGGGGAACCGGGGGGGGGGGCTTCGCGGCAGTCGCGAGACCTCCCTAGAGAAATAGAGAAAGACAGGGAGTAACGTGTGTGGTACAAGCAGCTTACACGCATACTTGTATAAATATATACACGCGAAGGATAGCTCTCCGGAATTTTATCCTGTCTCGGTCCTCCGCTGCATCCCCTCTGGTACAGTGACCTTTTACAGGCAAAATGGCTACCCTCGCATGGAGAACATAAT
This sequence comes from Venturia canescens, assembly GCF_019457755.1. Taxonomy (NCBI): domain Eukaryota; kingdom Metazoa; phylum Arthropoda; class Insecta; order Hymenoptera; family Ichneumonidae; genus Venturia; species Venturia canescens. Next base: position 11,527,974 of record NC_057426.1, read on the forward strand.
TTATTTCGTAGGCGCTTTGAGAAAGTGGAACGCGTATTGGTGTACGTACTAGGAAGATGGGAGAAGTAAGAAAATGGTGAGGAAGCTCTTTTACCTTCTCTCTCCCTCGCGTCTTCTCTCTTTCTCCCGTTGCTTCTGAATTCTATTAGCCAGAACCGCGTTTTTGCCTGTCGATTTTTTCTCGTGAGAGTCGACACACTTTTTTCGCAATGCAATTCCTGATGTATGGACTCTGCACATTTTGGCAATAGCGCTCGAGTGTTTTATTATTTTTATTTCTTTTGCCACGTGAATGAAAATGACCGCGACACGCGTGTTCTTACTTTTGCCTTGTTTTATTTCTCGAGCGGAAGTTACCGAGCGTAGTTCACGGGAGTGTGTAAAGCTCGACTCCCCCGGGACGAGGTCCAGTCAAGCTTCAGACTATCCGGGAAGTTTCCTTTGCCGCGGCGTGTCGGGGGCGACGGAGAAAGAGGGGCTTAGCACGGGCAGCCATGCGGAAACATATACGCGCTGGATCATGGCGCAACGAAGCTCCGCACCTAGTTTTCGGTACGTTGGCTTACATTAGAAACTAATATCGGACCACGTAGCCGTGGCTGATTGAACAATCGAGATGACCTGCATAGTAATTGGCTATGTACATAAAATCGTGGAGCAGAGAGATCGAGCGACGGAGAACGAACGACGCGTGGAAAGAGAGCGGAGAGAGAGAGAGAGAAAGAGAGACAGAGACTGTGACGGCCCGGGGCTCAAGATGAACGTCAAGTTATAGCGTTGCAAGAGAGACTTCCGAGGAAGTTGTGTCTACACAATGCCTCGCGATGAGAAGCCAGAGCGTGTACATACGCGAACATATGTATCCGTACGTGCTGGTCTAAGCCCTCATTTGGCTATTACTACTTGAGAATATTGGATTTGTCAAAGGCGAGCTAACTTTCCAACTGCGAAATTCAATCCGACGTATTATTTAAGGAATGAAGAAGGGTGCATAATGTAATGATGAAATAAAATTCATTTCGCGCTACCGCGAAGCATCACATATTTTGGTGGCAGATATTTTTCGAATGTTTTTAACTAACCGTCTCGTCGCGCAATGTTCGTCGTTTCACGCAGTAATTTATTAATTAATTTTGTAAGCGGATGACACGCGCTGCTGCCGATTATCACGTTGAAAGATTCCTCAGGACGAAGGCCTGAGTTTCAGCTAAAAAAGATTTTCCGTCAAATGAATCCTGATCCGAAGTGCACTCGCGGAAATACTTCGCGGATGTGTTAAGCACAGCGGGTTAACGGGATGAAAAAAAATTGATGATTTTCAAGACTCTTAGAAATGAGATTCAAAGAAATACGAATATTCTGAATTTATTGAAGTGTGGATTAAATTGTAAGAGGATTTACGAAAAAAAATAGAAAACGTGCTGATATAATGAATCAAGTCCGCGGGGGCGTTTAACCGGTTGTTGAGCGAGAAGCGTGGGGAACAAGATGGCGGGATGTTAATATCCCGGGAAAGACACGGATAGCACAACAAAGACGTCGAGAATGTCGAGAAAAGAAAGTGCAAAAGAAATGAAAAGCAGGAGAAAGCGAGGGAGCGAGAGCTTCTTTCGGAGTCTCGAATCCCGCCGTGTGGAAGTGATATCCTCACGTATTTACTACGAAAGATGAATCGTCGTTCTTGGCGAGTATTCCCAGGCTCCCCTTTCTCGTAAGGAATTTACGAGAAAGAACGCTTACGTACCAGTCCAAAAGGGTCGCGCGCAGCGCCCTCTGTCCTCGCGTCCTCCGCGACGTGCTCCAAACCGGGGAATCCCTCGAGCAGTTTACACGGAATCCAAGAAACACAAGTGCCATCGTACAAACACGTACGCGGGCTTTACCCACCCCCGTAGCCACGTGTGTCTCGGACAGTGCCGCTCCTATTATTTATCGCGGGGAAAAAGAGCGAAAAATAATAACGGCAAACGAGTGACTCTATTAAATTGTACTGAACAAGGAATTATATAGATATGTAAACACACGTAACGTGCGCGCGTGTGTGTATCGGGTGGGAAGAGCCGTAAAAACGTTGGTCCCTGTTAACAATTCTCAGCCATTATCACAGCGCGAGACCACCACGGTTTATAGATTTTTTAGTGGTCGAGCTCTTAGTGAAATGAAAGAGCTTTTATATATTTTTTTTTTTTTTATTGTTCCCGATTTTTACTATGCTGTATATCACATTCTATGGATATATAGGTTGGATTATCGTTTCACACGCGTCAGGAGCCCGT